>NC_135237.1:93281436-93595325 GCF_051348905.1 Ranitomeya variabilis
GCAGGCATCATAGTTCGTTGGACAACCAAGGAGTACAGGTGAGAGAGACACAACTCCAATCCAGCAGAGGCAGAGGAACAACGGCAAAGTTCTGGGAGTGTTTTCTCAGACTCTCCCATCGCCCTGGCCCAGAGGCACAGGGTTCTGTCACAAGGAGTGCAATGTTTGGGAAGATGCTGAGGGAGTACCTTGCTGACTGTACCTATGTCCTCCATGATTCCTCTGTGCTATTTAATTATTGGGTATCCAAGCTGGACACGTGACATGAACTGGCTCTCTATGCCTTGGAGGTCCTGGCCTGCCCTGGAAAGGGTGTTTATGATGCCCTCTGTATTTTCATGACTATGAAAATTGTACATTCACACTGAAGGCATCAAAACTATGAATTAGCACATGTGGAATTATATACTTAACAAAAAAGTGTGAAACAACTGAAAATATGTCTTAGATTCTAGGTTCTTCAAAGTAGCCACCTTTTGCTTTGATGACTGCTTTGCACACTCTTGGCATTCTCTTGATGAGCTTCAAGAAGTAGTCACCGGAAATGGTCTTCCAACAATCTTGAAGGAGTTCGCAGAGATGCTTAGCACTTGTTGGCCCTTTTGCCTTCACTCTGCGGTCCAGCTCACCCCAAACCATCTCGATTGGGTACAGGTCTGGTGACTATGGAGGCCAGGTCATCTGGCGTAGCACCCCATAACTCTCCTTCTTGGTCAAATAGCCCTTACACAGCCTGGAGGTGTGTTAGGGGTCATTGTCCTATTGAAAAATAAATGATGGTCCAACTAAGCGCAAACCGGATGGAATAGCAAGCCACTGCAAGATGCTGTGGTAGCCATGCTGGTTCAGTATGCCTTCAATTTTGAATAAATCCCCAACAGTGTCACCAGCAAAGCACCCCACACCATTACACCTCCTCCTCCATGCTTCACGGTGGGAACCAGGCATGTAGAGTCTATCCGTTCACCTTTTCTGCGTCGCACAAAGACACGGTGGTTGGAACCAAAGATCTCAAATTTGGACTCATCAGACCAAAGCACAGATTTTCACTGGTCTAATGTCCATTCCTTGTGTTCTTTAGCCCAAACAAGTCTCCTCTGCTTGTTGCCTGTCCTTAGCAGTGGTTTCCTAGCAGCTATTTTACCATGAAGGCCTGCTGCACAGTCTCCTCTTAACAGTTGCTGTAGAGATGTGTCTGCTGCTAGAACTCTGTGTGACATTGACCTGGTCTCTAATCTGAGCTGCTGTTAACCTGCGATTTCTGAGGCTGGTGACTCGGATAAACTTATCCTCAGAAGCAGAGGTGACTCTTGGTCTTCCTTTCCTGGGGCTGTCCTCATGTTAGCCCGTTTCTTTGTAGCGCTTGATGGTTTTTGCCACTACACTTGGGGACACTTTCAAAGTTTGCCCAATTTTTCGGACTGACTGACCTTCATTTCTTAAAGTAATGATGGCTACTCAATTTTTTTTAATTAGCTGCTTTTTTCTTGCCATAATACAAATTCTAACAGTCTATTCAGTAGGACTATCAGCTGTGTATCCACCAGACTTCTGCACAACACAACTGATGGTCCCAACCCCATTTATAAGGCAAGAAATCCCACTTATTAAACCTGAAAGGGCACACCTGTAAAGTGAAAACCATTCCCGGTGACTACCTCTTGAAGCTCATCAAGAGAATGCCAAGAGTGTGCAAAGCAGTCATCAAAACAAAAGGTGGCTACTTTGAAAAACCTAGAATATAAGACATAATTTCAGTTGTTTCACACTTTTTTGTTATGTATATAATTCCACATGTGTTAATTCATAGTTTTGATGCCTTCAGTGTGAATGTACAATTTTCATAGTCATGAAAATACAGAAAAATCTTTAAATGAGAAGGTGTGTCCAAACTTTTGGTCTGTACTGTATAAAAAAAATAATGTGTACCCCCCATGTGAAAATGTTTGTCAGCCCAGACACTTAGTGTTTGGGCATTCCAAGTATAGGAGACCTGCTCCTTTAAATTGGGAAAAGATTTATAGGAGGACATCCTCCACGTCTCTTCAGACACCACCACTAGAACACCAGGGTGAACGTATTCCGTGATGGAACAGCCACTCTATTTTTTGGAAACTGTATTTATGATGCCTGAAAAAAATATAAAAAAAAAAACAATAATTAGGTGTACCCCCATGGGGAAATGTTTGTCAGCCCATACACTTAGTGTATGGGCATTCCAAGTATAGGAGACCCGCTTCGTTATAAAGGGAACATTTTATTATGAGGCCCTCCTCCACATCTCTTTCAAGGGGCATTGGAGTGCCTCCTAATTTTTGGCAGGCATTGCATTCACTGCATAGGCAAACACTATAGGAGACTCACTTCCTAATAACGGGTACATTGTTTTCAGGAGGCCCACCTCTACGTCTCTTCCAAGGCTTATTGGGGTGCCTGTGAATTTGATGCAGGGCAGGCCTTGCATTCAATGCCTAAGCAAACAGTATGGCAGTACCAAATGAATAACGTGATCTAGGTTTTCCTGTGGCCATCCAGTATGTGGGCTCAAACGCTTATTGGGGTGCGTGTAACTTTGGGGCAGGGCAGGCCTTGCATTCAATGCCTAAGCAAACAGTATGGCAGTACCAAATGAATAATGTGAACTTGGTTTTACTGTGGTCATTCAGAACGTGGGCTCAAAGGCTTATTGGGGTGCGTGTAACTTTGGTGCAGGGCATGCCTTGCATTCAATGCCTAAGCAAACAGTATGGCAGTACCAAATGAATAATGTGAACGAGGTTTTCCTGTGGCCATCCAGTACGTGGGCTCAAAGGCTTATTGGGGTTCGTGTAACTTTGGTGCAGGGCAGGTCTTGCATTCAATGCCTAAGCAAACAGTATGGCAGTACCAAATGAATAATGTGAACTAGGTTTTCCTGTTGCCATCCAGTATGGGGGCTCAAAGGCTTATTGGGGTGTGTGTAACTTTGGGCCAGGGCAGGCATTGCATTAAATGCACAGGCAAACACTATGGGAGACCCACTTTCTTATAATAGGAACATATTTTCAGGAGGCCCTCCTGTACGTCTTGTGAAAGGAGTATTAGGATGCGTCCTAATTTTGGCAGCCCAGCCACTCACTGCATAGGCAATAACAGTATAGGAGACCCACTGTTTAATAATGGTCATTTAAGAATATTAATGCCGCCTGATGTCACCATAAAAATAGGCTTTGTGACTTTAAGAGTCCCTCCTTCATAAATGAAACAAGATGTGTCTGACGATGTGTCACACACCACATGGACAGCTAATGTTGTTAAATGTTCAAATCAAATTTCCGAGTGAATGCATTTGTATTGGTTGAAAGTAGTGATGAGCAAGTGTACTCGTTGCTCGGGTTTTCCCGAGCACGCTCGGGTGACCTCCGAGCATTTATGACTGCCCGGAGATTTAGTTTTCATCGCGGCAGATGAATGATTTACAGCTACTAGCCTGCTTGATTACATGTGGGGATTCCCTAGCAACCAGGCATCCCCCACATGTACTTAGCCTGACTAATAGCTGTAAATCATTCAGCTACCGCGATGAAAACTAAATCTCCGAGCAGTCATAAATACTCAGAGGTCACACTCGCTCATCACTAGTTGAAAGCAATGCTAAAGTTGAAAAACGCATCAAAAATGCTACATGTGAACATAGCCCAAGTGGTGGAGGTGCATTTTTTGGGGGGGTCTTTATTTTGCCTTACATACAAATTATTACCCTAGAAAGGATTTCCTTAACAGATCGCGGAAAAAATGCTCGCGTTTCCCATAGACTTACATTGGGCTCATTGCTCTTGTCGAGTAGCCGAGTATTCCAATTTGCTCGATCTGAGCAACGAGCACCCGAGCATTTTAGTGCTTGCCCATCACTCCTTACAGCTTTTACCCTCCATAGATTCCCCCATTCCTGTACATACCATGTAGTGCAATAATAAGTAATCTAGACAGTAATAATGCCTGTCTGTGCCCTGTATGGTAATCCTAGCCTCTTTTTGTGTCCCCCCACAATAGCAGTGCCTCCTCCATGCCCCTACACAGTAATAATGTTCCCTCTGTACACACTTAGGGTAATAATGCCTCCCGTATGCTTCCTTATATCTAAGTACAGCAGCAAATAGAAATAATGCCCCCATGCCTCCTTATAATAATTCTCCTTCACCCTTTATAATAATAATATTGACCCCATACCTTCTTACCCCTGTGATTGTATAATAATATGTCTCCTGTTCTCTCCCTGTAATAATACTGATTTTGCAGTCTGCCTCCTGAGCAGGAGCATATGTAGAAATCACTGGATCGCCAAACCAAAAGTTTTATTATTATTTATTATTATTATTATTATTATTTACTATTATAGTGCCATTTATTCCATGGCGCTTTACATGTGAGGAGGGGTGTACATAATAAAAGACAAGTACAGTAGTTTTCAACAACACAGGTCACAGCTGGTACAGGAGAAGCGAGGACCCTGCCCATGAGGGCTCACAATCTACAAGGGCTGGGTGAGGATACAGTAGGTGAGGGCAGAGCTGGTCGTGCAGTGGATTGGTGGATCGGTGCAGGTTACTGCAGGTTGTAAGCTTGTCGGAAGAGGTAGGTCTTCAGGTCCCTTTTGAAGGTTTCCACGGTAGGTGAGAGTCTGATATGTTGTGGTAGAGAGTTCCAGAGTAGGGCAGATGCGCGGGAGAAATCTTGCATGCGTTTGTGGGAAGAGGAGAAAAGAGTGGAGTCGAGAAGGAGATCTTGTGAGGATCAGAGGTTGCGTGCAAGTAAGTACCGGGAGATGAGGTCACAGATGTATGGAGGAGACAGATTGCAGATAGCTTTGTATATCATGGTTAGGGTTTTGAACTGGAGTCTTTGGGTAATGGGGAGCCAGTGCAGGGATTGACAGAGGAGGGAGGCCGGGGAATAGAGGGGGACAAGTGGATTAGTCAGGCAGGGGAGTTTAGAATAGATTGGAAAGGGTGCGAGAGTGTTAGAGGGGAGGCCACAGAGCAGGAGCTTGCAGTAGTCAAGGCGGGAGATGATGAGGGCATGGATTAGGATTTTTGCAGATTCTTGGTTGAGAAATGTTCGGATTCGGGAAATATTTTTGAGTTGAAGTCGGCAGGATGTGGAAAGGGCTTGGATATGTGATTTGAAGTAGAGGTCAGAAATTACCCCAAGGCAGTGAGCTTGTGGGACTGGGGAGATTGAGCAGCAATTTACTTTAATGGATAGGTCCATTGGAGAAGTAGAATGAGATGGAGGAAAGATGATGAATTCTGTTTTGTCCATATTAAGTTTTAGAAATCTAGCGGAGAAGAAGGATGAAATAGCAGACAGACACTGTGGGATTCTGGTTAGTAGGGTGGTGATATCTTGTCCAGAGAGGTAGATTTGTGTGTAATCGGCATAGAGGTGATTCTCGAAGCCGTGAGATTCTATGAGCTGTCCCAGCCTGAAGGTGTAAAAGGAGAAGAGCAGGGGCTCTAGGACTGAACCTTGCGGGACTCCGACACATAGGGGGCGAGGTGAGGCGGTATTATTAGGACATACAGCGGGTGAAATAAATACACCGTGTGCAGAATTATTAGGCAAGTTGTATTTTAGAGGATTATTTTTATTATTGATCAACAACTATGTTCTCAATCAACCCAAAAGACTCATAAATATCAAAGCTTAATATTTTTGAAAGTTGGAGTGTTTTTTTTTTTAGATTTGGCTATCTTAGGAGGATATCTGTTTGTGCAGGTAACTATTACTGTGCAGAATTATTAGGCAACTTAATAAAAACCAAATATATTCCTATCTCACTTGTTTATTTTCACCAGGTAAACCAATATCACTGCACAAAATTTAGAAATAAACATTTCTGACATGCAAAAACAACCCCCCAAAAATTAGTGACCAATATAGCCACCTTTCTTTATGATGACACTCAACAGCCTTCCATCCATATGTAATAGAGTGCAGGGTTGAGTATGTCACCATGGAACAGACAGACCAACTGTTGAGGGGAATTTATTAACAGGAGTAAGATTCTCCTCGCAGGGAGTAAACAGGGGGTTAATAGAGATAAAGCAAACAGTAAACAGTTAGGCCGGTGTCACACTAGGCGTATGAAAATACGCAGAAATGTTCCCAAAATAGTGATCCGTATGTCATCCGTAGGCAGGGTGTGGCAGCGTATTTTGCGCATGTCATCCTCCGTATGTAATCCGTATGGCATCCGTACTGCGATATTTTCTCGCAGGCTTGCAAATCTGACACACAATGGATCCATGGGCTCAAATATTTGTTAAAACATATATACAGTCTATATATATATATATATATATATATATATATATATATATATATATATATACTAGATGGCAGCCCGATTCTAAAGAATCGGGAGTCTAGAATCCATATATACTTTATTTATTCAAATGTAAGAATAATACAATTAATAAATAATAGTAAGAAAGAACAAAAAATGGCTGCACTCACCAGCTCTTGACAATTCTTGACAGTACGGCACATTTCTGATTGGTCGCTCGCGGCAGGCGGCAACCAATCAGAAAAGTGCCGCGCACCACAAAGGCATATATCTTTGTCCACCCTGAGCGGGTGTAGGACGCTGGTGACGTCACTTATCTCCGGACATTATCTCCGGACAAAGCCACGGAAGTTGGCACAAATTGCCGGAAGTAGTATTCTAGGCAATTATATATTAGATTTTAATGTTATCAGTGTTTACCTTTGAACGTTTATATTGTATTGTCCTGTCACCAGCCATGTGTACGATTATCGGCCGAAAGCCTCTCTGGAACCAATAATCACCCCATGTAAAGGTATCTTTATAAGTTAAAGATTCAGAATACTATGACTTTTATCATATCCTGAACAGTCAAGTTTTTTATGAACCGTTAAGGTTTTCTGGTTGAAGTAAAAAAAACTCTGAGTGTTTACAGTTTGAAACCATAAAATGTGGAAAAATTATGTCATTCTTGAGTATATCACTCAATGGTGCTCATAAACGTGTCAAATTTGATCTATAATATACTTTAATATACGTTACTTTAATCTTTAATATACTTAAGAACAGGGCCCCAGACATCACACAGGGGGTCTGAAACACCGCACAGTGGTCCAAAATATCGCTGTGCTCTGCCTGGGGCCCCATATGCTGCCTGGGGCCCCTGTGCTCTGCCTGGGGCCCCATATGCTGCCTGGGGCCCCTGTGCTCTGCCTGGGGCCCCATGTTCTGCCTGGGGCCCCTGTGCTCTGCCTGGGGCCCCTGTGCTCTGCCTGGGGCCACTGTGCTCTGCCTGGGGCCCCATATGCTGCCTGGGGCCCCTGTGCTCTGCCTGGGGCCCCATATGCTGCCTGGGGCCCCTGTGCTCTGCCTGGGGCCCCATAGGCTGCCTGGGGCCCCTGTGCTCTACCTGGGACCACTGTGCTCTGCCTGGGGCCCCATATGCTGCCTGGGGCCCCTGTGCTCTGCCTGGGGCCCCTGTGCTCTGCCTGGGGCCCCATGTTCTGCCTGGGGCCACTGTGCTCTGCCTGGGGCCCCATAGGCTGCCTGGGGCCCCTGTGCTCTGCCTGGAACCACTGTGCTCTGCCTGGGGCCCCATATGCTGCCTGGGGCCCCTGTGCTCTGCCTGGGGCCACTGTGCTCTGCCTGGGGCCCCATATGCTGCCTGGGGCCCCTGTGCTCTGCCTGGGGCCCCATATGCTGCCTGGGACCCCTGTGCTCTGCCTGGGGCCCCTGTGCTCTGCCTGGGGCCCCATATGCTGCCTGGGGCCCCTGTGCTCTGCCTGGGGCCCCATGTTCTGCCTGGGGCCCCTGTGCTCTGCCTGGGGCCCCATAGGCTGCCTGGGGCCCCTGTGCTCTGCCTGGGACCACTGTGCTCTGCCTGGGGCCCCATATGCTGCCTGGGGCCCCTGTGCTCTGCCTGGGGCCCCTGTGCTCTGCCTGGGGCCCCATATGCTGCCTGGGGCCCCTGTGCTCTGCCTGGGTGTAGGACACTGGTGACGTCACTTATCTCCGGACATTAGCTCCGGACATTATCTCCGGACATTATCTCCGGACATTATCTCCGGACATTAGCTCCGGACAAAGCCACGGAAGTTGGCACAAATTGCAGGAAGTAGTATTCTAGGCAATTATATATTAGATGGGCATTTCCTGAAGGAAATACATGGTGCTTGAACAGCGCTACCAGCTTTACAGCAGCACTTTTCACACACGGGACTGGGGGGCGCGCTTACTTTTGCACCCGGGGCCGTTACTTTTGCACCCGGAGGCGCACTTACTTTTGCACCCGGGGGCGCACTTACTTTTGCACCCGGGGGCGCACTTACTTTTGCACCCGGGGGCGCACTTACTTTTGCACCCGGGGGCGCACTTACTTTTGCACCCGGGGGCGCACTTACTTTTGCACCCGGGGGCACACTTACTTTTGGGGCCGCACTTACTTTTGGTGGGCGGGGCTCCTCGGCCTCCGATTTGGTTGGTGGGGCCCCTCGTCCTCCGATTTGGTGGGTGGGGACCCTCGGCCTCCGATTTGGTGGGCGGGGACCCTCGACCTCCGATTTGGTGGGCGGGGACCCTCGGCCTCCGCTTTGGTGGGCGGGGCCCCTCGGCCTCCGATTTGGTGGGCGGGGTCCCTCTGCCTCCGATTTGGTGGGCGGGGACCCTCGGCCTCCGCTTTGGTTGGCGGGGCCCCACGGCCTCCGATTTGGTGGGCGGGGTCCCTCTGCCTCCGCTTTGGTGGGCGGGGCCACTCGGCCTTCGATTTGGTGGGCGGGGCTCCTCGGCCTCCGATTTGGTTGGTGGGGCCCCTCGGCCTCCAATTTGGTGGGCGGGGCCCCTTATCCTCCGATTTGGTGGGCGGGGACCCTCAGCCTCCGATTTGGTGGGCGGGGCCCCTCGGCCTCTGATTTGGTGGGCGGGGCCCCTCGGCCTCCGATTTGGTTGGCGGGGCCCCTCAGCCTCCGATTTGGTGGGCAGGGACCCTCGGCCTCCGATTTGGTGGGCGGGGAC
The DNA here is from genome assembly GCF_051348905.1 of Ranitomeya variabilis. Classification (NCBI taxonomy): domain Eukaryota; kingdom Metazoa; phylum Chordata; class Amphibia; order Anura; family Dendrobatidae; genus Ranitomeya; species Ranitomeya variabilis. Next base: position 93,290,474 of record NC_135237.1, read on the forward strand.
CCTCAGCCTCCGATTTGGTGGGTGGGGACCCTCGGCCTCCGATTTGGTGGGCGGGGACCCTCGGCCTCCGATTTGGTGGGCGGGGACCCTCGGCCTCCGATTTGGTGGGCGGGGCCCATCGGCCTCCGATGTGGTGGGCGGGGCCCCTCGGCCTCCGATTTGGTGGGCGGGGACCCCCGGCCTCCGATTTGGTGGGCGGGGCCCCTCGGCCTCCGATTTGGTGGGCGGGGACCCTCGGCCTCCGATTTGGTGGGCGGGGACCCTCGGCCTCCAATTTGGTAGGCGGGGCCCCTCGGCCTCCGATTTGGTGGGCGGGGACCCTCGGCCTCCAATTTGTTGGGCGGGGACCCTCGGCCTCCGATTTGGTGGGAGGGGCCCCTCGGCCTCCGATTTGGTGGGCGGGGCCCCTCGGCCTCCGATGTGGTGGTCGGGGCCCCTCGGCCTCCGCTTTGGTGGGTGGGGCCGGGCCCCTCGGCCTCTGCTTTGGTGGGCGGGGCCGCTCGGCCTTCGATTTGTTGGGCGGGGCTCCTCGGCCTCCGATTTGGTTGGCCGGGCCCCTCGGCCTCCGATTTGGTTGACGGGGCCCCTTATCCTCCGATTTGGTGGGCGGGGACTCTCGGCCTCCGATTTGGTGAGCGGGGACCCTCGGCCTCCGATTTGGTGGGCGGGGCCCCTCAGCCTCCGATTTGGTTGGCGGGGCCCCTCGGCCTCCGATTTGGTGGGCGGGGCCCCTCGGCCTCCGATTTGGTGGGCGGGGCCCCTCGGCTTCCGATTTGGTTGGTGGGGCCCCTCGGCCTCCGATTTGGTGGGCGGGGACTCTCGGCCTCCGATTTGGTGGGCGGGGACCCTCGGCCTCCGATTTGGTGGGCGGGGACCCTCGGCCTCCGATTTGGTGGGCGGGGCCCCTCGGCCTCCGATGTGGGTGGGGCTTCTCGGCCTCCGCTTTGGTGGGCAGGGCCAGGCCCCTCAGCCTCCGCTTTGGTGGGCAGGGCCGCTCGGCCTTCGATTTGGTGGGCGGGGACTCTCGGCCTCCGATTTGGTGGGCGGGGACCCTCGGCCTCCGATTTGGTGGGCAGGGACCCTCGGCCTCTGATTTGGTGGTCGGGGACCCTCGGCCTCCGCTTTGGTGGGCGGGGCCCCTCGGCCTCCGATTTGGTGGGCGGGGTCCCTCTGCCTCCGATTTGGTGTGCGGGGACCCTCGGCCTCCGCTTTCGTGGGCGGGGCCCCTCGACCTTCGATTTGGTGGGCGGGGCTCCTCGGCCTCCGATTTGGTGGGCGGGGCCCCTCGGCCTCCGATTTGGTGGGCGGGGACCCTCAGCCTCCGATTTGGTGGGCGGGGACCCTCGGCCTCCGATTTGGTGGGCGGGGACCCTCGGCCTCTGATTTGGTGGGCGGGGACCCTCGGCCTCCGATTTGGTGGGCGGGGCCCCTCGGCCTCCGATGTGGTGGTCGGGGCCCCTCGGCCTCCGCTTTGGTGGGCGGGGTCGGGCCCCTCGGCCTCCGCTTTGGTGGGCGGGGCCGCTCGGCCTTCGATTTGGTGGGCGGGGCTCCTCGGCCTCCGATTTGGTTGGCGGAGCCCCTCGGCCTCCGATTTGGTGTGTGCTCTGCCTGGGGCCCCATATGCTGCCTGGGGCCCCATATGCTGCATGGGGCCCCTGTGCTCTGCCTGGGGCCCCTGTGCTCTGCCTGGGGCCCCATGTTCTGCCTGGGGCCCCTGTGCTCTGCCTGGGGCCACTGTGCTCTGCCTGGGTGTAGGACACTGGTGACGTCACTTATCTCCGGACATTAGCTCCGGACATTAGCTCCGGACAATAGCTCCGGACAATAGCTCCAGACAATAGCTCCGGACAAAGCCACGGAAGTTGGCACAAATTGCAGGAAGTAGTATTCTAGGCAATTATATATTAGATATATATATATATATATATATATATATATATATATATATGTCAGTGAGACATATATATATACTGTATTTATATTTAATTCAGCGCTAGATAGCAGAAAAGCCGGTAATTCAATTGCCAGCTTTTCCTCTCTCCTTCACAAACCCGACATGATATGAGACATGGTTTACATACAGTAAGCCATCTCATATCCCTTCTTTTATTACATATTCCTCTTCACTAATGTAACAAGTGTCTTGGTGTCAAAATTGGGGGCTCTAGCTATTAAATTAAAGGGTTAAATCGCTGAAAAAACTGACGTGGGCTCCCGCGCAATTTTCTCCGCCAGAGTGGGAAAGCCAGTGACCGAGGGCAGATATTAATAGCCTAGAGAGGGACCATGGTTATTGCCCCCTCCTGGCTAAAAACATCTGTCCCCAGCCACCCCAGAAAAGGCACATCTGTAAAGATGCGCCTATTCTGGCACTTAGCCTCTCTCTTCCCACTCCTGTGTAGCGGTGGGATATGGGATAATGAAGGGTTAATGTCACCTTGCTATTGTAAGGTGACATTAAGCCAGGTTAATAATGGAGAGGCATCAATTATGACACCTATCCATTATTAATCCAATAGTACGAAATGGTTAATAAAACACACACACATTATTAAAAAGTATTTTAATGAAATAAAGACACATGTTTTTTAATATTTTATTATGCCCTTAATCCACCTGAAGACCCTTGTCACCTGAAATAAAGTTAAACAAAACAAACAACAATATTCCATACCTTCCGTCGTTCAGTCTTGTCCTACGCTGTAAATCCATCTGAAGGGGTTAAATCATTTTACAACCAGGAGCTCTGCTAATGCAGCTGTGCTCCTGTCTGTAAAACTTGGTGAATTAATGGAATGCAGGGGAATGTACTGTAGTTACCTCGAGTCGCGGTGATGCACCCTCTGCTGGATGAAATCATATGAACTCAAGCCTGGGAAAATATTCTGAACAGTTCCCAGGCTCGAGTTCATATGAGTTCATCCAGCAGAGGGCGCATCACTGCGACTCGAGGTAACTAATCCGCATTTTCTGCTCCTCTCATATGTCCGTTAAACACGCCAGTGTGATGCTGGCCTCAAGCGGAATATAAATGGTTAACGAATGTTCTTGTAATTTATCAGTCCAGGGCGGTCCTGACTGGAGGGTCCTTATTCCAACGTGGGTACAGTCACCAGCAGCGCTTGAAGATCCTGAAGTCTCTCCTCTGTCTCCTGGGACCTGGAGACTCTGGGGTTAAGTCTTTGCAGTCTTTTCTCCCAGTGAAGCTGGAAGCTGGAATTAACACAGCCACACTGCTGTGAGTCTCTGTATATTAGGCTGGCAGTCTCTCTCTGCAGCAGCAATGCTACACACACACTGAGCAGTTTACTTTGTCACACTCAGGGGTCCTGGCTTGTCAGTGCGGTCACAGGGGCTGTGCGCTAAGGTCACTGTAAGGGGATACGTCTTCTCTGATTATGGAGGCTTCCAAGTCCACACTCTCACATCCAGCCTTCACTACGGCTGGTATCTCAGCCTTAGTGCCCTCACGGGGAGCACTCTCTTTCGGGGAGCGCAGTGCTGCAGCCTGCTCTCTCTCTGGCGCGCTGTCCCCTCTGTGCCGCGTGCTCTGCTCTCCTGCTCTTTTCTGACCACATCCCTCTCTCTTCCTCTCTGCCCGCAGCAGTCACATGGTCCCTTCTGTCCAGGGCAGAAAGTCTTCCCCACAACAACCCAGCTGTCTGATCAAGTGGTTCCAGGTAAGGAGCAGGGAAAGCAACCTCCTTACATTCCCCCTCTCTTGAAGCTCGCCATTCCATGGGCGAGGACTCTTCGTGTTTCTCTTTGTTCTTTTGAGGGGATTCAGATACCTGCAATTCTCACATCTCCTTCTGCCTTTCTTCTTTCACATACTGCCAAACTAAATGGTCTAGGAGTTGTTCATCAGTCAAGTTGAGATATTCTTCCTCTACCTCGTCGGCAGCCATAGAAGAAAATTCCTCAGACGAATTTTGTGTTGTCACATTAGATTTTCCAACGGCATCCACTGTCCTCTTCTTCTTTTTCTTCTTCTTTTTGGCTTTGCTGCTAGCAGATGCTTGCATAGATGAGTCGTCCTTTTCCTTGTCATTATCGGAAACTTTAGGGACTTTTTGCCCGGGCTCCTCAGTCTGGGGGCTTAGTACAAGTAATTCTTCTCCATAGCTCCCCCTCTCTTTGACAGGAGCATTCTTGTCAAAACTAGAATCAGATGGATTAAGACCATGCAGGCCGGACTCTTCGTCATCTGCGCCGGGCTCTGCGGGCATCACTTCCCAGGGCTTCTCAGCCACACGCCCTGTCTCACACAGCTGTTCCATTTCCTCTGTCCGATCAGGATCTTGTGAGCTGACAGCCAGCACACTCTTCACCTCAGGGGGCGACATCAGTGGTTCCTCCTTCTCATCGACTAGGACCTTGAAAACGAGCATCACAGGAACACTTGGCACTTTTCCCCCTTCTCCTTCTTCCAACATTGTGGTACTGTCTTGCTCTAGGTGGGGCTCTTCTCTTCCTGCCGTACCACTCTCTCCAGGGGCGACGTTCCCTTCAGTTAGCAGGACCCTCAGAGGGGTGAGCGGATCTGCCACCGCTCTTCTCGGGTAGGGCAATTTCTGGACATGTGTCCCACCCTTCTGCACGACCAGCACTCACGTCTGTGTCTGTCTGGAGGGCGCTTCAGTCTGGATCGTCGACCTCGGCAGGAGACATCTCTCATCTGCGGTTGCTCTTTACTCCAGGATATGGAGTTACACTCTGGGGCCACCACCAGGTACGGACTAGGACTGAACTTCAGTCCTGGCATTTGAAATCACACAGACCCATGTTGTCCCTGTCCCCATGAACCAGATGGGAAATATCACTAATATTACCCTGGATGGAGGAAAGGAAGATTTTCTACGAGATCAATATTTCTAATGATATCCGTAGCCTGCTGGGGTAAGTGATGGAATCAGCGACTTTGTGCTCCATCATAACTCTTAACAGTATGGGTGTCTTAAGAACAACGTAGCAGACAAGGCAGCCCATGACCAGAGAGGCCCTTCTGGCATTTGCCAGAATTGCCAGATGGCCAGTCCGGCCCTGGCTTGTGGCATTCTGCACATCCACTGACTCACCGGAGCGTTCACACAAGTTCTGCCGGGGTACATCTCCACACTGCCTCTGTAACTGCGGAGCATGCAGAACATCTCTCTCTGCTCTCACCGCCGGCGGGAAGCTGGGAGTTATTTCCTGCGCTTCCTGCTCACTGCCCGGCTTAGCCACACCCCCTCTCCTCAGGTCATGGGACCTGTCTGGTCTCTCATTCTTTCCCCCCATCAACACTGGACGCAGCCTCAGCAGTTCCGGACCCGGCACAACGCAGACATCCGCAGCCCGGTCTTCCTCCATACAAGTAAATGGAGCCTCTGAGATTGCTGGCTCCCTGCGGAGATGAGTTTTTGCCTCACATGTGTTTTCCAAGCTCTTATAGTGAGCAGGGTCTAGTCTCTCTTTCTCCACCAGACTGTAAGATTTTATGAACAGTGGAGTCCCCTCTCTATCTCTCTTCTGTAGAGTATAAGCTCTTATGGTGAGTCAGTCCCTCTCTTGCTTGTAAAGTGTACATTCTTATGGTCAGTGGGGTCCTCTTTCTGTTGCCTTTAAAGTGTAAGCTCTTATGGTTAGTGGGATTGTCTCTCTCACACATGTAAAGCGTAAGCTCTTATGGTCAGCGGGGTTCTCTCAGATGTAAAGTGTAAGCTCTTATGGTCAGCAGGGTTCTCTCTCTCCTCTACCCATGTTCATTTTCCATGTAATTACAAGATTTACTGTATTAACCCCTTAGTGACCACCAATACATATTTTTACTGACCTGCAACTTAAGGGACTAACATCCCTCCACTGATGACAATCAATCAGCTGTTGGCTGTACACTATAACTGACAATTTGTTGCATCTGCTACGATCAGTGTTGGTAACAACTATAGTTGTTTAACCCCTTAAATGCTTCTGTTAATAATGACTAAAGCATCAAGGTGGTTAATGGAATGTGGGGGCTCCCTCTTTAAACTCATCTACACCCTGAGATCTTCATTGTGTTGTCCCGATGTTTACCATGGCAGTTTATGGCCAAATAATGGTCTTAACTTCTGCTGGCTACAGTGGCCTGTTATCAAAATGTAGGTGGTAAAAATAAGCTTCTTCATTCCTGTTTTGCCACTGTGTACTAATTCCTAAAAAGCATGTTCTGCCTTCCTCCATGTATGATGCTGTGTGGATTCCAGCATACGGCTAAACCTTCATCCATTTCCTCAGTAAGCAGACTGTATAGGTTCTTAAGTCTATATTTATTGAGATGGTGAACGATGAACAACAATAGTAGATGATATTGTGAGATATGCGATATAATGGATGATCAGGTAAAACTACAAAGGAAATAACAGTGCATCAGTACTTGACACATTACAGCATGTTACAGGAGAGATTAAAGAGCTAACACTGAACACAGGATAAGACAGATACACAGTTATCATGGCTATCTTAGGGCAAGTTCAGGCTGTCAGCATTGTATTACTTTATACAGGCAAACATCTATCTGCATACAGAGAAACAGCAATATGAAGCAAAGCACAATATGCCTAACGACACGCTCTGCTACACAGTGGCTGCATAACTGTTCTAACATAACACACACATGTAAGTACATTTGTGCCTCACCGTAATCCGCTTATCAAGAGCAATGATCTGCAGGAAGAGAGAGTCAGGAACATGTGTGTAAGACTCAAGGTCCGGGGGAAAATGACTACTCTTGCCCGGGAAACCAGAGGGGGCGGTTCTAGTCAGAACACAGGCTTAAAGCAAAATGCTCCTGGATACAGGAACATGATAAATGTGTACCTAATGACCTCTAATGGTGAAAACTGGTACTACATTGTGAATTAACTTGCTGCACATTAATGGGCAGAACACTCCCCGCTTGGCATCAACGGATGTCACTATTTGGTTCCTTTGGGGAAAATAACAATACAAGTTCAGTAACTGGCCCTAGGAACAGTTTGTTCTCCCCAAGCTTGCACACTCTGACCTCTACTTTGAGCACCTTCCCATCCTTGCTGGGAAAGGGCTTGGTGACTAGGCCGAGTGGCCACTCATTCCGATGCGACTGACTGTCTTTGACGAGAACAACATTGCCAGGTTGGATGTTTGGGCCATATTTCTGCCACTTTGTCCTGATTTGCAGGGTGGAGAGATATTCCTTTCTCCATCTGTCCCAAAAGACATTTGACATGCTTTGTACAACACAAAGTATTGTAACCTAGAAATGTTCCTTCGTCTCAGGTGACTTCTGAAACTTGTGTCTGAGGGAGATGAATCGGTTGTAGACCAGTTCCCTGTTTTTGGGTAGGCGTCTTCTCCAAGATCGAAATGGTAATGGTGCGACCCAACTGTTTGACTTGTCCTTGACAATTTGACTATCCATGATGTCCAAGAACGTCCTATAGAATATACAAGTGGCTGACAGCACTCTCTCATTCGGGCGCTCATTCCATATCCAGGGAGCCCTCCTGGGTAAAACATCAATATCTGCACAGAAGAACAGCGCTCCACCGGGTGTAATGATCCGAAGAAATCTTTATTTAGCCATATAGCATCTGCGACGTTTCGACCATATGCTGGTCTTTTTCAAGCATACAAACATGGCAGCAAGGCGGTCTTAAATAGTGTGGACACCACGCAGGGAGATGTCAAACGCCGGCCTCCTTGACTGAAGACCAGGTATTTCTAACAAATTAAAAAACTGATTATTTCTCTAGTTACAGCACCCAGAACTAAAAGAGCCACCTTGTCAGAATGCAGCATTACTGCTGCACAAGGTGGCTCTTTTAGTTTGAAACGACTGAGGGGGGTGACAGGTTCCCTTTAAGCCCCCTCCATATACAATAGCTGTTGGTTGAAAAATAATTCAGCTTAGTGGCATAACTAGAGTCCAATGGGCCCCGGTGTATATATATCTATATTATAGACAGGGCCGGACTAGGACTAAAATTCACATGGTGACTGTATAATATCTTTGTACACTTGTAGGCAGGGCAGGTTTTAGGCAAAGTGGGGCCCTAGGCAAAGTTTATAATGGGGCCCCAAATGCTAACATATTGCACATCACACAGAAGCATTTCGGTTGTCTTTACATGCGCTGAGTTCAGGCCGCTAAATGAGTTTGATCGACAATACTGACGTTGTTCAACACTTGTTTCCCAGCCTCTTTTCACCAGCTGAGGAATAATGATGGGACAGAACGATCACTAATAGATCACCATACAGTATCATGTTATCAGCAGCACATCTACAGTTTACACCGGCGATGTGCTGCTGAGAACAATGATTTTTGTTCCAGCAAAACAATCTGAATATGCAGCATTTTCAGTGGCATATCCAGGGGGGCAGCCAGGGCATGTGCCCCGGGCGCAGCCGACAGGGGGGCGCCAGCGGGCCGCCTGATGATGTGGTGGACCAAGGAGGTTCCTTGTCGGCTGCATTCTGCCGCCCCCCACTGAGATACTCGGTATAAGGGGAGGGGGAGCGGGGGCTGTCTAATTATACTCAGCTGCTCCTGGCACGGTCCCTGCAGGTCTCTGGTTCCCAACGCCGCAGCTTCTTCTTGTACTGAGCGGTCACATGGTACTGCTCATTACAGGTGAAGATGGAGTGGTGCCGGAACATGGAGCAGGTGAATATCGCAAGTGCCGGGGGCCAGAGCGACGAGAATGTGATTTTTTTTATCGCGGCAACAGCAAATGGGGCAAGTGTCTGTATGGAGCATCTTATGGGGCATAATCAACGTTTGTGCAGGATTATTTGGGGCAAATATCTTTATGGAGCATCTTATGGGGTCATAATTAACATTTGTGCAGCACTATATGGGGCAAGTGTCTGTATGAGGCATCTTATGGGGGCATAATCAACGTTTGTGCAGCACTATATGGCGCAAGTGTCTGTATGGGGCCATAATCAACATTTGTGCAGCATTACGTACAGTATATGGGGCAAGTGTCTTTATGGAGCATCTTATGGGGCCATAATCAACGTTTGTGCAGCACTATATGGGGCAAGTGTGTCTATGGAGGATCTTATGGGGCCATTATTAACCTTTATGCAGGATTATATGGGGCTCCTGATTCAATATGGATATTCAAAAACACTTAACCCACTGATGTCTCAATTAATTTTACTTTTATTTTTACCCCATATTTTAACATTATGGGGATTCAGGGATGTACCTTGGTCGTACAGTTTCAATAGAGTTAAGGTTCAAATGGGGGAGGTTCGGAGGGGGGGGCGCAAACTCATCCTTTGCCCTGGGTGCAGGAAAGGCTAGATTCACCTCTGAGCATTTTACTTGTTTAGTAAAAATGCACCCCATAGTCCTCCATATATTATAATGTGCACAACAGTCCTCCATATAGTATAATACACTCCCTATAGTCCTCCATATATTAAAATACACTGCTCAGTCCTCCATATAGCATAATACACTCCTCATAGTGCTCCATATAGCATAATACACTCCTCATAGTGCTCCATATAGTATAATGCACCGCCATAGTCAGCCATGTATTACAATTCCATTCCCATAGTATAATGCACCCCATAGTTCTTCATATAGTATAACGTATTCCCCATAGTCCTCGATACAGTATAATGCAGCCCACAAATAGTATAATGCAGCCACCACCCTACAGAATATAATGCAGCCACCCCAGAGTATAATGCAGCCACCCCATAGAATATAATACAGCCCACCTCCCCATAATATATAATGTAGCGCCCCCATAGTATATAACACAGCCTCCCCCATAGAATATAATATACCCCCACAATAGTATATAACAGCCACATAGTATATAACATGGCCTCCCCATAGAATATAATATACCCCCCATAATATATAGCACAACCCGCATAGCAGATAACACAGCCCACGTAGCAATATACAGCACAGCCCACGTAGCAGTATAAAGCACAGCCCACGTAGCAGTATACAGAACAGCCCACACAGCAGTATACAGCACTGCCCACACAGCAGTGTACAGCACTGCCCACATAGTAGTATACAGCAGAGCCCACACAGTAGTATACAGTAGAGCCCACACAGTAGTATACAGCACAGCCCACACAGTAGTATACAGCACAGCCCACACAGTAGTATACAGCACAGCCCACACAGTAGTATACAGCACAGCCCACAAAGTTGTATACAGCACAGCCCACAAAGTTGTATACAGCACTGCCCACATAGTAGTATACAGCACAGCACACACAGTAGTATGCAGCACTGCCCACATAGTAGTATATAGCAAAGGCCACATAGTAGTATACAGCACAGCCCACACAGTAGTATACAGCACAGCCCACATAGTAGTATACAGCACAGCCCACATAGTAGTATATACCACAGCCCACATAGTAGTATATAGCACAGCCCACATAGTAGTATACAGCAAAGACCACATAGTAGTATATAGCACAGTGTTGTGAACTCTGTTTTTGGGCTCCCTCTTGTGGTCACAAGTGGTACTGTGTGAGTGCTGTCTTTGGGCTCCCTCTGGTGGCTTTTTGTGTCATTCTGCAGGTCTGAGGCTGGATCAGCTGTCTCGTTATCTGTTAGCTGTTTCCTATTTAGCTCACCTGGACTATCAGTTCTTGCCTGCTGTCAATGTCTTCAGTGCTATTTTGGAGCTCTCCTGCATGCCTTCATTATCAGTCTCTTCAAGAGAAGCTAAGTTTTTCTTTGGTCATTTTTTTGATCATCAGTGTTCATATGTTTCTTGGTTTATTTTTGTTTCTTGTCCAGCTTGCTAATATGTGATTTCTTGCTTGCTGGTAGCTCTAGGGGGCTGAGTTTCTCCCCTCACACCGTTAGTTGGTGTGGGGGTTCTTGTATTCTCAGCGTGGATATTTTGCATAGGGTTTTTTACTGACCGCACAGTTCCCTATCTGTCTTCTGCTATCTAGTATTAGTGGGCCTCATTTGCTGAATCTGTTTTCATTTCTACGTTTGTATTTTCCCCTTACCTCACCGTTATTATTTGTTGGGGGCTTCCTATATCTTTGGGGTGATTTCTCTGAGGCAAGCGAGGTCTTACTTTCCCTCTAGGAGTAGATAGTTTCTCAGGCTGCGTCGAGACGTCCAGGATTTTAGGCACGTTCACCAGCTACCTTTAGTGTGTTTGGTTAGGATCAGGTTTGCGGTCAGTCCAGTTACCACCTCCCTAGAGCTCGTGTCTTTATTCATTAACTTAGCTAGTCCGTTTTGCGATCCTCAGCCACTAGGATCATAACAGCACAGCCCACATAGTATACAGCAGAGTCCACACAGTAGTATACAGCACTGCCCACATAGTAGTATATAGTACAGCCCACATAGTAGTATACAGCAGAGCCCACACAGTAGTATGTAGCACAGCCCACACAGTAGTATACAGCACTGCCCACATAGTATACAGCAGAGCCCACATAGTAGTATATAGCAGAGCCCACATAGTAGTATATGGCAGAGCCCACATAGTAGTATACAGCAGAACCCACATAGTAGTATACAACAGAGCCCACATAGTAGTATACAACACTGCCCATATAGTAGTATACAGCAGAGCCCACATAGTAGTATATAGCAGAGCCCACATAGTAATATACAGGAGAGCCCACATAGTAGTATACAGCAGAGCCCACATAGTAGTATACAGCAGATCCCACATAGTAGTATACACCAGAGCCCACATAACAGAATATAGCAGAGCCCACATAATAGTATATAGCAGAGCCCACATAGTAGTATACAGCACAGCCCACATCTCTCCTCCCCCTCCCCCCCGAGAATGGTCCCACAGTCAAGTAAACAAAAAAAACACTTCTCATCTCCCCTCTTGCCTGCGGTGCTCCGTGCTCCTGTCTCGGCGGTTGCCGCTGCACTGCCTGGGACACAGTGAGTGTGCGTGCACCCGCAGTGTCAGAGGCAGAGCTGGGAATGATGGGAGAGGAAGCGTCAGGTGACACTCTCTCCTCCATCATTGCATTCAACTGTAGCGGCGTCATTGACGCCAGTATAGTTGAATGCGGCAGTGGCGCTGGGGGGAGGGTGATTCGGTGAACAGCGGCCCACTACTGGCACTGGCCCTTCTGGCATTTGCCAGAACTGCCCGATGGCCAGTCCGACCCTGATTACAGATATATATATACAGCTCTGGCAAAAATTAAGAGACCACCACATCAAAACCCTGTCATGGGCAGCCCAATCTCCAGACCTGAACCCCATTGAAAGCCTCTGGAATGTAATCAAGAGGATGATGGATAGTCACAAGCCATCAAACAAAGAACTGCTTACATTTTTGCGCCAGAAGCAGTGTGAAAGACTGGTGGAAAGCATGCCAAGACGCATGAAAGCTGTGATTAAAAATCATGGTTATTCCACAAAATATTGATTTCTGAACTCTTCCTGAGTTAAAACATTAGCATTGTTGTTTCTAAATGATTATGAACTTGTTTTCTTTGAATTATTTGAGTTCTGAAAGCACTTTTTTTTTTTTTAATTTTGACCATTTTCCTTTTTCAGAAAAAAAAATACAAAAATTACTGTTTGGAAATTCAGAGACATGTTGTCTGAAGTTTATAGAATAAAGACTATAGAATAAAAGAACAATTTACATTTTACTCTAAAATATACCCATGAAGAGAAAAATCAGACAAACTGAAAATTTTGCAGTGGTCTCTTAATTTTTGCCAGAGCTGTATGTATGTATGTGTATATATGTATATATATATATATATATATATATATATATATATATATATATATATACGTCCTGCATCCTATTATATATGTTCCTTATCCTGCCTGGGCCCAAACCTGGTATATATCCCCCATTTTGTTGCTGTTCTTTAAAGCATAAACAATTATACTCACCTTCCCTCTGCTCCTCCACCACGAGGTGTCCTCTTCTGAAGCTGACAGCTGACTTCAGTGCACAAGCAACAGTTGTGCATTACGTCAGTAACAGACGTGATGAGTCTCTGCATTGCAATGCACTTCAGCTGAATGTGCATCCAAGAAAGCACATCCAGTTGAAGTTTGTGCTAGCATCGGCAGGCCCCCACCCACACGGTCCCAGTCGCGGCAGTGACCTCTGTGACCACAGTCATTACGCCCCTGATTCAGCTGACAGCTCTTTGTGGAGCTCCCTTGTGTTCTTCAATAGAGAACCATTGCCAGACTCTTCAAGCAGAGAAATATTTCCCAGGGAACAAAGAGATCAGCTGTCAGAAACGGATATGCCAATACTCATCTCTCCTGAAATCACCTGTGGGGGTGTGGGGAGGCAATCAGCAGGCTCTAGAACACAGAGTATTGCACAATCCCACAGATATTGTCGGTTCCTGCCAACATTAGTCTAATATGTATGAGGGTCTTTAGGCAAATTGGATGTGATCCCCAATAGGAACTAGAACTAAAGTGAATGGACCATACAGCACTGCAGATTATGGCGCTATATAAGCAGCAACAAATAAATGCTTAAACAGAAATGTTTGAACCAATTGCCTGTTATTTCAGGAGCTTACATTTTGATGCTTAAATTGGAAAACACATGCTTAGTAATTGTATCCAGAATTGATAACATTTACAAGTTACCATGTCTGTAGGACGACACAGGCTTTGTGGGCATAGAAGAAGAGATACAATGTAACAATAAGTGTCACAATGTAACAAATAAAGTGTCAGACTAAAGGATGCCATTGATTTGCTGCTCTATCATGCAGCCTTTCTCCTTTTCACTCTACGAGTGGGGGTGGGTATTCTGAAAGGCATTGCAGATAAATGATTTATATCCTAGATGCCAAATAGATAAAAATGACAGTAATTTGCATCTTGCAGCAATTAATGCTCACAGCACAATAAATGCAGGAAGGTTAATTGTTTTGGTTCCACTACTCAACATTACAATAGCAGAAGCAGCATTCAAAACCTTTTCTTTATTACCTTCCCCCAATTCCCCCCAAACTGCCTTCACTATTATGTATTCGTCGAGAATACAAATCAGTCTTCCCTTTCTGTCCCATATAGGATAAGTGCCCACAGGACCTTTCCACTGTGAACCTCCCGCAATGGAAAGTCAACGGCAAAATGAAAAACAATAGGATCCGCAGCGATATCCGCAGTATAAATTTGCATAAAATCCGAAGCTCAGGTCAATTTGCAGATTTTCTTAGAGGCGTATTAATGAGTTTTTGTGAAATCTCATTCACAACACTGCTACTATAATAAAAGGTGGATTTTGTACACAAATTCACAATGGAAAAGCAGCTGGGATATATACCCCATTATACCCATAAGGTGTCCATTCTCCATGCATATGTTGTATCCACGTTTTTCACAGAAAGATCACAAACTCTTTATTGTCTAGAAGGTTGATCACATATCCATTTTCTTGGAAAGATGTGCTTCCATAAACAATGATTTTTATGCCTACATAAATGATCCGATAAACCGACAAACTAGTGTTGTGTTCATTGACTGATATGTGGTGGGTTTACACTGGCCGATAACCAAGAGAGAACGTTCTTATGAACTTTAGCTTGGAGATCATCAACCTGTGTAAACTGAACTTTATGCAGAACCCTTTCCTGACCATAGGGGGCAGTATCTTGAACGATCTTCTGTCAATATCTCCACTTCTCATATTGTTTAAGGGACACCATTCCCCTTGGTTAGTAAAAATGGCTAGAATTATCTACACCTACAGAAGAGCACATCAGCACTTACTCCAGTAAGTAGGACACATCTCTTCTCAAAGGACGAGGTAATCTCTGCTGCCAAGACCAGATATATCTGTAATATGGTGTTCTGTACCTGGAGGTATTAATGAAATGTCTTCTAGGCTGCTGTCTGTCCCCTGTAGATGACATAAATTTTGCTGTTCAGTCATTTACAATAGGGAAAAAAGTATTTAGTCAGCCACCAACTGTGCAAGTTCTCCCACTTAAAAAGATGAGAGAGGCCTGTAATTGACATCATAGGTAGACCACAACTATGAGAGTCAAAAGGAGAAAACAAATCCAGAAAATCACCTGGTTTGATTGGCAAGATTTATTTTGCAAATTATGGTGGAAAATACGTATTTAACCCCTTACTGACCTCAGACGGGATAGTACGTCCGAGGTCAGAACCCCCACTTTGATTCGGGCTCCGTGGTGAGCCCGCATCAAAGCCGGGACATGTCAGCTGTTTTGAACAGCTGACATGTGCCCGCAATAGCGGCGGGTGAAATTGCGATTCACTCGCTGCTATTAACAAGTTAAATGCCGCTGTCAAACGCAGACAGCGGCATTTAACTACCGCATCCGGCCGGGCGGCCGGATATGAGCGCATCGCCGACCCCCGTCACATGGTCGGAGGTCGGCGATGCTTCTGCAGTGTAACCATAGAGGTCCTTGAGACCTCTATGGTTACTGATCCCCGGCAGCTGTGAGCGCCACCCTGTGGTCGGCGCTCACAGCACACCTGTGCTATGTAGCAGAGCCGATCGTGCTGTGCCTGCTTCTAGCCTCCCATGGAGGCTATTGAAGCATGGCAAAAGTAAAAAAAAAAAAGTGAAAAAAGTGAAAAAAATAAAAAATATATAAAAGTTTAAATCACCCCCCTTTCGCCCCAATCAAAATAAATCAATAAAAAAAAAAATCAAACCTACACATATTTGGCATCGCCGCGTTCAGAATCACCCGATCTATCAATAAAAAAACCATTAACCTGATCGCTAAACGGCGTAACGAGAAAAAAATTTGAAACGCCAGAATTACGTTTTTTTGGTCGCCGCGACATTGCATTAAAATGCAATAACGGGCGATCAAAAGAACGTATCTGCACCAAAATGCTATCATTAAAAACGCCAGCTCGGCACGCAAAAAATAAGCCCTCAATCGACCCCAGATCACGAAAAATGGAGACGCTACGAGTATCGGAAAATGGCGCATTTGGTTTTTTTTGCAAAGTTTGGAATTTGTTTTCACCACTTAGGTGAAAAATAACCCAGTCATGTTAGGTGTCTATTAACTCGTACTGACCTGGAGAATCATAATATCAGGTCAGTTTTAGCATTTAGTGAACCTAGCAAAAAAGCCAAACAAAAAACAAGTGTGGGATTGCACTTTTTTTGCAATTTCACTGCACTTGGAATTTTTTTCCCGTTTTCTAGTACACGACATGGTAAAACCAATGATGTCGTTCAAAAGTACAACTCGTCCCGCAAAAAATAATCCCTCACATGGCCAAATTGACAGAAAAATAAAAAAGCTACGGCTCTGGGAAGGAGGGGAGCGAAAAACGAACACGGAAAAATGGAAAATCCCAAGGTCATTAAGGGGTTAAACTTCACGATTATGTTGTACACCAAGCACAAAGGAACATCAAGATCTCTGGAGATGGATGTGTAAGATTGAGATTGTTGATATTTTTCAACAATTTTGGTTCTCAAGTCCTCAGTTTTTTTCTCCTCTTTCTGTTTTCAATCCTTAGTGTGTCACATAGAGACATATAATGCAAAGATTGCGTCAACTGCTCCCCTTTTTATCTGGTTTGAGGTGTGATTTGCATATTTCCCACACCTGTTACTTGCCACAGGTGAGTTCTACGAACATCACATACTTGAAACAAAGTTGTTTACCCACACTTTTGGAAAGGTGCCAACAATTTTGTCCGGCCCATTTTGGGGGTTTTGTGTGAAATTATGTCCAATTTGCCCTATTTTCTCTGTGTTTTTGTGGTGTTCCAATACACACAAAGGAAATAAACGTGTGTATAACAAAACATGTATAATTGCAATAATTTTCTCGGAGAAATACTTCATTTCCTGGAACAAATTCAAGGGTGCCAACATTTTCAACCATGACTGTATGTATGCTTTTGGTTCTGAATGT
Organism: Ranitomeya variabilis; assembly: GCF_051348905.1. Taxonomy (NCBI): domain Eukaryota; kingdom Metazoa; phylum Chordata; class Amphibia; order Anura; family Dendrobatidae; genus Ranitomeya; species Ranitomeya variabilis. The sequence goes on from NC_135237.1 coordinate 93,307,382, forward strand.
ATTGGTCATACCAAACAGAGGCAGAAGTAGGACTAGTTCTGTTGGTGTCCAAGGCCGATGTTTTGGAATGTACCCCACCATCCTCAGTCACAGAGGTTTATTGTGCCCCGCTCAATTGTGCTCAAGATAACTGCCTACCTTTCTTTCTGCATTTGATTCTGGAGATGGACACCCATCAAATATATGGATAGACCATCAATATCTGTTCTCATAAGACCCCTTTAATTATTTAAACCAAAGGCAGATAGATATTTAGAAGTACTGCCCTTTGGCCTTCAATGACATGCGGCTTTTAGATTTATGAAGCAACTAAAAACCACATGTCAGCCGCATAGCCTATATTACACTACGAGGATTGTCTGCCCATAAGCTCAAACTATTGGTGATGTCACAGTAACTTCCCGGAATATGATGATACCATACAACTTCAATAAACTAGTCATGATGTCACTAGGTTTAATCATACTTATTATCTTATAGGCACACAGTTTTTATCTGAGTAATACCCACTGCCTCTACATGACGGAAACACAAAAACACAAGAGTGATGTCACCATAGCATACTTGACCTAAACACTTGTGATGTCACAAGAGCTTACCTGACTGAAAACTACTACTGCATGTTACACAGAAACTTTATTTTTTTTTATAAATGTTTGGCTTTTTTTAACTTTTCATAATAAAGAAAAACAACATGAAACAATGCATAAAAAATGAAAATACATTAACACTTATAAAAGATCTCCATACAACAATCTTAAGATGTCATGTAGGACTATTTGTTAAACAATAAAATCTCTGCAATGATAACAGTCAGATTACTTATTACATTTTCAGCCTTCCTAGTTTACCTTGTAAGTCTTCCAAGAGATACCATTTACTGTGTATAAAAGGTTGCGGCACCTACTTTATCTCTGGAGAATTATTATATCTCAGAATAAACTTTCTGGGTTTAACTGTAATCCCATATGCCATGTTTTCTAGAATGCATTGGATTTGGACTTCATTCCAATGCCATAATCCTTGCAATAAATCCATTTTATATGTCTTACACATAAGGCAGTGTGAAATTCTGTCATGTTGAAGAATGCAGGGTGGTAAATTAAATTAAAATGGCTCAGTGGATTATACGATATCGCACATCCTTCCAGTTTTTATTGTTGGTAAAGTTTCTAACCATTTTCCAAACTTTCAATATCTTTTCTCCTACATCTGTCCACCCCAGTTATTTTATCCAAGCCACAAAAACTGAATCCTGACATGATGGAACCAGACAACTTCTCATTTTGACTCTATATGATGGAAATTGACACACAATTTATGTCCATAAGGATAACATTGTCTATGTTATTATAACCCACCTCATGATGAAAATTTTGTAAAGACTGCATAATGCATTTCTTAATTTGGGCATATTGTATAGTTTGAAAAGGTGACAACTCATATTTATCTATAAGCTCTTTACAAGTTTGCCACCTCATGTCTGTATCATGTTGTCATAGAGAAAAATTAAAATCCATAAAGACATTTCCGGAGAGAGGACAGATCACCCTCACATTGAATATATTACGATCTGCCCTGTTGAGCGTAGAGCAAAGTCCTGCAGTGCACAGGCGCTGAGCCTCTCTGACCTTTTCCGGTTTTCCGGTGCCTGCGCACTGCAGTTCTTTGCTCAGACGTCAATAGGGCAGATAAGTACGCCTGCGCAGGAGCGTGATTCCGGGAAGCCTGTGTGGATGACGCAGGGATGCGTCATCCACATGAAGAAAGCAGGAGGACGGCATCGCAAGAAGATGGGAGGCGCCGGACCAAGACCAGCGACACCCATCGAACTGGACTGCCCCCCCCCAGTTGAGTATAATAAGTTATTTTTCTTCTCATATAGATCAAATCGAGGGGGCTGCTTAAATTTAGCATTATAGTTTATGTCGCAGCTGATGGTGTCCCTCTGTAGCAGATACAGTTGCAACATCTGATGATCAACCTGTACCACTCACAGGCCAACGGATTGTACAAATGGTTCAATAGCACTCTGAAGCAGATGCTTAAGATGCTGGTCGAACCCCATGGGCGCGACTGGGAGCGGTACCTCTCTCACCTGCTATTTGTCTACCGGGAGAGTCCATAGATCTCAACGAGATTCTTTCCCTTCGAGCTCTTCTACTGGCGAAGTGTGTGGGGGCCCTGGCTCTGGTGAAGGAGGCTTAACCACCCCTGGAGTGTTGGTCACTGAGTATGTAGTGCAACTCCATGACTAGATGCAGGCCTTGGCGCAGCTTGTGCGCGATAATATTACGCGAGCCCAGGCCAACCAGAAGTGATGCCACCACCAGAATGATTGTGTGAGAACCTACCAGGTGAGTCAAAAGGTGTGGGTACTGGTCCCCATAACTCAGGACAAGCTTCGGGTGGCCAGGGAAGGCCCACACCTCGTGCGCCAGTAGCTCAACGCCATAATGAACCTGGTCACCCTGGACCATGCCCGGGGAAGGCCTTTCACATGAACATGATGAAGGCACATTATGAGCGGGGGGCCTCCCCGTATGCAATCTGACAGAAGAAGGAGAGGCAGAGACCCTCCCGGATATGCTCACCTGGGATAGGGAGAGTGGCACCATCAAGGATGTGGAGATTTGTGACTAGCTTTTGTGGGACTAACGTTCCCAGCTGTGGGCAACCCTACACCCCTTCCAGGATTTGTTCAGCAACAAGCCCAGAAGGACCGAGTCAGCCATATATCACGAGGACACTGGGAATCACCCCCTAATCCAGCGTTCAGCATATCAGGTCTCCCTAGAGGTGCAGCAGCACTTGAGACTGACAAAATGCTGGAGCTGGGGGTCAAATATCCAGCAGCGCTAGAACCTCACCCGTAGTCCTTGTCTCAAAGAAGGACTGGACAACTCGGTTCGCAAGGACTACTGGAGGCTTAACGCTGTCACGATCAAGAATGCATACCCAATGTCGCGCATCAATGACATGCTTGATCAGATGGCTGGGGCCAAGTACCTGACCATCATGGATCTATTGGCAGGTTCCCCTGACCCACAAGACACAGAAATGCACTGCTTTTATCACCCCATTCAGACTGCACGAGTCCACAGTGATGCCAATTGGCATGAAGAATGCCCCTGACACTTTTCAGCGGATGGTCAACACTCTGCTCAGGGATTTGAAGGGTATGCAGCTGCATACCTGGACATTAGCATCTTCAGTCCTATCTGGGAGGATCAACTAGAGCATCTGGCACAGGTGATTGGGTGAATCCGCTGGGCAAGCTTGACCATTAAGCCAGAAAAGTGTCAGCTGGGTATGAGTGAAGTCCACTACCTGGGACACTGCATAGACGGGGGGCTATAAAGCCGGAGCCCGGGAAGGTGGATGCCATCACATCCTGGCCCACCCCAGGCACAACAAACAGGTGATGCCCTTTCTAGACAACGGCAGAAAATATAGGTTCGTCCCCCACTATAGTAGCCTGGCGAAGTCCCTGACGGACCTCACCAAGAAGAAGCTGTCCTCCACAGTTGATTGGACAAACGACTGTGAGTCGGCCTTCCAGGTCCTGAAGATGGTCCTTAAGAGCTTCCCGGTACTACAAGCAGCCGACTTTACATGGCCATTTGTAGTACAGACCAACGCCAGTGACTTTGGCCTTGGTGTTGTGCTCATCCAGGTCGACTATACGGGCCAAAACACCCCATTTTGTACATTAACTGGAAGCTCCTCCCAAGGGAGGTGGCCTACTTCACGATAGAGAAGGAATGTCTGGAAATTGTGTGGGCCCTTCAGCCATACTTGTACAGATTCCAATTCACAGTGGAAATGGACCACAACCCATTCAGCCGGTTACACACCGTATCCAGAAAGAATGGGAGGTTGCTACGCTAGAGCCTTGTGCTCCAGCAGTCCTCCATCCGCCACAAGAAGTGCTGTGACCACAGTAATGCCGACAGGTTATCCTGGTGAGGGGAAGTTACAGATGGGCACGAGGGGCAACACCGGAAAGTTCTGCCCCTAGCGCCCTCTAAAGAGGGGAGGTGGGAAGAATATTGAAGATATAATTTAATGCGAATCATTTGTATCTTATTTTGCCTGGGATTATAAAACCCCTTCCTTTGTCCAGTGCTGACAGGAAACCAGGCTCAGCAGGAAGCCCACACTCTCAAAGCCTCAAGTAGAAAGCTGGCACCTAGCTCAGCAGTGTGGCAACGTTTCAAAAACTGTCAGTGACAGATCTCACACCTTTATCAGCTCAGAGCAGGACAAAGGCTTGCTTGCAATATAGAGTCCTGCTGAAGCTGCAGACACCTAGAACATTCCAGAAACATAATTCCATAAGGAGTTATGGATACACTATATGTCCTCACCATACATTGTGTATATTTCCAAGATCCCCAGAACATGGCTAATGCCTGCCTGGGTCTCTACCTGTTCTAGCACCCAGGGGTATGGAGATACATAGAACAGCGGCCCAGCTAACATATGGTCTAACATCGAACCTGTAATTGACATGATCGATCTGCTTATATCTTTTGTCCTACCACTATCTGTATTGAGCAAAAACCCAACAACTAAGAAAACAATCCTACCCCTTAAAACCATTAGTCTTTATTAATAATCCAGTATAAAAATATACAATAATTTAACAATTTCCGATACACAACATCCCAATTAGGGGACCACACTATCCTGGGAATGAGGGACTCCGCTTATCTATATCTAATTTGCAGACAAAAAATAACACAATAGAAAAAATGAACAAAACGTGAAAAATAACAATAAAAAACCAGAAAAATGAAAAAAACATAAAAAATGAAAAAATTGATATAGTATGCCTATATTGACCCTAATGAGCCCTAAGGTCTGATATCCTTCCTTGCAGCGGAGGTTGGCACCCTACATATCGACATGGCGCCCCCGCTCAACGGCGGCTGTCCCTTATTTCCCTAGGTGACCCCTACCAAATCTACCCTTAAATATCAAAACCCCACACAGATATGGATCAGAAAAGATCCATAGTAACACACATTTAAAAATACTGATACACCCGATATCTGACCTGTAGTAAATCTATATGGTAGATATGCAATAGGGCCTGGAACTGCCCCTAGTTTTTGTGTATATGTGCTACCAATAGTTGACCACCATACTTCTAGTATACCCAGAGTATAAATAAATTCTCAATCAATCCTCACATATATGTTTAGAGGCAAAGGCATACTCATATAGCTGTCATCTGTCACAAAAATCTGTTATAGTTGCTAGCTAAAGTTCTGATAAAAAACGCTCAAGGGACTGGTTATCACCATGTTATATTAACTATAGGTAATTCACATAAATACTAGCAATTCACTCTTTTGCAAATAACGGGCAATATATAAGTATTTTATGCTTCCCTTTTTTTAGCCAGGTCAAGTGTTCAGTATCCCAGTAATTGCATCATAATATCAAGATTAATGCAGTTATCCACTTAGCTCCTTTTTCCTAAGATATTCCCTCATGGCCGCTCTGCAAATCCCTCGGCTCATGTACACGCTGTCCCGACGCGTTTCTCCCCCGTTCTATTCATTCCGGGGGTTCATCAGGGGACCTTGAATTAGTGGACCATAGTAGGTTCTAGAGCCACTCGCAGCAATCACGATATTAGGTTCCACAGTCTGTGCTAACTAGTATCTACTCCAATCCTTTATATAACATAATAGTAGACGCTCCACCCACCCATCCATGGCAGCGGCGTCCTCCTATGTCCGGCACCATAATCCACGTGTTTCATTACAACCGGAAGTGAAATACCGACCAGCCCCTCATTGCAGCGCTCATGCGCCACCACTGATGACGTCTTTGGACCGCATATGCGCATTCTAATGACGGATCTACTATGCTCTGAAACGCACGGCCATGCCTAGATCCAATGCGCAACCGCACAGAACCTCATTTCTCACGGCGCTATAATGAAGCCGTATTAGACTTCTATATTCAATTTCATATCCAGCAATTTAAAAGATAATCGCGGCTACAAAGATAACTTCTGTGCGCTGGTCCCCATCATGTTTTAGACAGATAATATGTCCTATAGATCATGTATTACTAGATCGGCCACATCACCAGTGTGCCAGTATATCCACGCATTCAAATCATCACAGTATCACATGAAATGGTTATTAAATTCTTCTGTTAGCCAGATATTGTCATATTTTATTAAAAGGATCACCTGTGTAGGTAAACTGACATAGTATTAACGTATCTATGGTTACCTATAAGTATAATACTCATCGTTATCGGATGTTTCAGCCAGGGGGGTTACCCACCTGGTTCATTAGCCCACTAACAGTGTGTCTACATAGGCTATATTGTTTCTTGTCATAGGAAATCTATCAACCATTATGTCTTAGATAAAGCTCGAGAAGGTCAACTGTTCATTCAGACCATTCGGATGGACTGTATCCATCCAGAAGATCCATCTCGTTTCTCTTTGTAGGATCTTCTTGTCCCAGTCTCCTTGACGGACCGAAGATTCAACCACCTCTATCACCCTAAACGCAATAGACCCTAGGTCCCCCTCATGATACATGTTTACGTGTCGCGCCAAAGGTGTATCTCTCTTGTTACGTATATCACCAAGATGCTCCCCAATACGAATTTTGAATTGTCTCTTCGTTTTTCCAATATAATTTAACGGACAGGAGCACGTACACAGATAAACAACACCCACTGTTTTACAGTTTGCAAACTGTTTGTTGTTATATGTTCTCTTAGTCACAACACTTGTAAATGTATTGGATGGTGTTACATACCGACAATAGCTACAGTGCCCACACCTAAAGGTCCCTGTGGACCTCTTATCAAGCCACGTACCCTGTTTTTTTGGTAGGGCAAAGTGGCTATTAACAAGTTGGTCCTTTATTGATTTACCCCTCCTAAACGTGACAGAGGGCCTTGGTGTAATCCATTTGGCAATATCCGTATCAGTCCTCAGCACATCCCAGTGTTTTCTGAGGATCTGCATGACTTTAGGATTTTGGTCATCATACGTGCCTATCAGTCTCGTAAGTGTCTCTGGGTCTTGCTCCTTCTTGATAGTCAGGAGATCTGCTTATATCTTTTGTCCTACCACTATCTGTATTGACCATTGTATATGTGAAATCATCGTGTATGTAGTGCCTTGTCTAATGTGCCCTTAAGGTGATTAAATATATAACCTTGAGCTGCTCTTTTATCTCAATCCACATGTCCATATCTTGGCTTAACTTGCCCTGCTACTGGGGCTCATTCCTGGGCCGATATAATCCCATTAACAGACTGGTGGCAGTCCTACCGGGCTGGCAGCACTCTGCTTCACTGGTTCTAGTGAAAGGAGCTTCTCAGCCCATCTGGGTTATGAGATTATGTCTCCACGTCAGTGACTGCGTTGACCACATCCTCTCACTCACCGTGCCTTCCTGGGCTAGTGTGGACAGGGAGCGTCTCTGTAAAACTGTGCCAAGCTGAACTTACATGTCCCCAGGAGGTGCGCAACGTCACATTGGTGAAAGTGGGACACCGCATTACGTGATCCATCTGACATAATAGTGACGTCAGGTGGGATAGTGAGGTGCGGGTTGATCACAAGTCTCCTGGAGGATGGCTAGTATCTCCTTAACATCAGGAGCCAGCTGAGCCACAACCTCACTATCTAGTTGCTTATAGACTGATCTTGATTTGGATTCGTCCAGCTTAACTTCCTACTTGATGAATGCCAGAAATAGTGGTTAATTTCTTGCTGTAGCTATAGCGGGAGTGACGTTTTTAGCTGGGGGTAGCAAGGCACTGCGTTCTCTGCATCCTCACATGCCAACGCTGGAATCAGAAGTTCAAACAGAAACTCTTATTTATAGCATAGTAACTTCTCTAACTAAAAACTAATTGTGATGTCACAAACCAACAACAGTGGACTCCTTGTTGCTAAACAATATATGGCTCCAACTGCTAATCTGATGGCAGTGTGGCACTATCCTTAGACTAGAGTGGAGCAAATAAATTTGCAGGACCCTGATCCAGCAGTCACGATGGTAGTCCCCAGCCACGGGACCAGAGCTCTGTGAACATCATCCTACCTGCCAGTAACCCTAGGTCTCTTCGGATTAGTAGGCCTTGCGCAATGTACACTGATAGGTTAAGGCCATGTGCACACGTTCAGTATTTTTTGCGTTTTTTTCGCGTTTTTTCGCTATAAAAACGTGATAAAAACGCGAAAAAAACGCTAACATATGCCTCCCATTATTTTCAGTGTATTCCGCATTTTTTGTGCAAATGTAGCCTTTTTTTCCGCAAAAAAATCGCATCGCGGAAAAAAAAGCAACATGTTCATTAAAATGCGGAATTGCAGGGGATTCCGCACACCTAGGAGTCCATTGATCTGCTTACTTCCCGCACGGGGCTGTGCCCACCATGCGGGAAGTAAGCAGATTATGTGCGGTTGGTACCCAGGGTGGAGGAGAGGAGACTCTCCTCCACGGACTGGGCACCATATAAGTGGTAAAAAATAAAAGAATTAAAATAAAAAATAGTCCTATACTCACCCTCGATGTCTTCCCGCCTCTCCACTGCACGCTGTCGCTTCGGTTCCTGTAGCTGGTGTGCGGTGAAGGACCTGCCGATGACGTCACTGTCCTGTGATTGGTCGAGACCGGTCATGTGCCGCTCACGTGACCGCGACGTCATGGAAGGTCCTGCGCGCACAGACCAGCTATACGGAACGGACACCGGTGAGGAGATCAGCTGTCTGTGGGTGAGTATAAGCATTTTTTTTATTTTTTTTATTATTTTTAAACATTCTATCTTTTACTATAGATGCTGCAAAAGCAGCATCTATAGTAAAAAGTTGGTCACACTTGTCAAACGCTATGTTTGACAAGTGTGACCAACCTGTCAGTCAGTTTTCCAAGCGATGCTACAGATCGCTTGGAAAACTTTAGCATTCTGCAAGCTAATTACGCTTGCAGAATGCTAAAAAAACGCGAAAAAAACGGAAAAAAAACGCAAAAAAAAAATGCGGACTTCTTGCAGAAAATGTCCGGTTTTCTTCAGGAAATTTCTGCAAGAAATCTGGACGTGTGCACATAAAAAAGAGATTTTCAGGGCTCTGGTCAGGCAGCCATGGACTACTGACATGGTCACTAGACCACCAGGCACCTGCAAATCTTTGTGCTCATCCCTGCTATAGACCTTCATTCAATTATTAATCTACCAGTAATTATGAGACATGTAGAAAAGAACAGAGCCTCTTACATGTGATCTAATAGAGAAGGGAAACCCTTTGGCATGAAGGAGCCCAGTACAGCAGCAGGTTACTAAACGGTGTGACATAAAGAAACCTCTTACAAGCAAATCCACATTTTATTAAACGTGAGTTCTCGTTATAGACATCAGCAGGGAATATTACAGAATGGATTATTCCAGCAAAAGAAATATACACTAAAGGCATAAACTGCCATTGTATTGGAATAGAAGCCATTATGTACAGAATCCTCTATGGTACATGTATCCATGCTGTGCAAATGACTGTTACAGTCAAAGTATGATTAGCTGGGATGCTTCCACAATCGGGGACTATCAACAGATTTTATGGACCTGGCACTAATTTGCCAGGTATTTGTTTTCTTGCTGAACCATACATTACAAGAAATATAAAGGAAGCTCGCCAAATATAAAACCAGCAACAGATGCAGCTGTAACCTAAGGATTTCTATTATTATACTCGTATAATAAACGTAACTATGAAAACTCCCCAAAAAACTGACAAAAGAAGTTAAAAAAAAACCAAAAACTAAGCAGCGAAGCAGATTCCTCCTCCACATGCTCCATCTGCAGCGCACAGGACATCAGGGGATTTACAGAGAACCTGACAGCGGATACATGCCGCCCGATCCAGTCAGCATGTATCAAGACGCTGGCCGTGTGATTTCAGCCAAGTGTGTTTGATATTGAAAAGCTGCGGTGTTTGAATAAAAACAAACTATAAAAAGAATGTTGACAGATTTTTGCTATGTAATCTGAGAGCAGCATAATGTAGAAGCAGAGACCCTGATTCCTGCAGTGTATCACTTACTGAGCTGCTTGTTGTAGTTTCAATAAAATTAGTGATTTATCAGCAGGAGATTATCACTAGAGGATTGGTTGTCTAATGCCATGTTGTCCTTCTGCTCTTTTTAACTCCTCCACTACCAGTGATTGCCGGCAATTTCCTGCCTATCCACAGTGTTCACAGAAAAAAGTCAATCATTGGTGTAGGGGCAGGATTATACAGAGGTCAGCATTCAGAGAAATCAGGGATTCAATCAACACTTCAGCAAGCAGCCAAGTATGAAAAGAGGCAACATACATACAAAACCACAAACACATAAAAACAATTAAAACACATATACAACATGGTGATCAGCCAACACCCCTAACGATCAAGATATGGCCAACAGTAAATAATTAACAATCAGTAATAAATGCAAATAGAGTCAGGGACTGATATGTGAGGTTAGTCCCAGAGTATGCAAAATAACCTCCCTACAAAAAACAGCCCACTCATTATATCTATAAGGTACACATAGTGCCCCACAAATCTGGGGAAAGATTGCACCACAGAAATCCCTGTATACAGGTTATATATAAGATTGCATGGTATGGAGGTCACGGAGCAATAAATAGATTATAATCAAAAATGGTGAGCACAAGAATTTGTGTGTATGCATCGAGAGAGGTAAAAGATTTTGGTAGGAAAAAAGCCAATGAGCTAGGCAGAAGTATCAGCAGGCATATCGACCTTGGAGCATGTGGAGGACACCAAGACACTGCCATAATGGGCAGTCAAAATGAAAAGAAGTGGTGTGGGGGAGAGCCCACACGTATCGCTATACAAGATAGCCTCATCGGGGCAGTGTCTCGGCGTCCTCCACATGCTCCAAGGCAGATATGACTGCTGATACTTCTGCCTAGCTCACTGGCTTTTTTCACATCGCTGGAATCAGGGTTTCTGCTCCTACATCATGCTACCCTCAGATTATATAGCAAAGATCTGATGGCATATTCCTTTTAAAAGCCATCTTGGGGACTTGGGAGGGGCGAAGCCATTGGGTACCTGTCTGTCCAAATAATGTCTAGTGCGGCTTGGTCCCCGGCGGCTTTGAAAGTATCTTTTTCAAATATACAATGCTAAAAACATACAGCCGATGTCTGCATTTATCCACTGTGAAATTTCCTTTAACCTTTGGATAATTTATTTGATCATTTTCTTATTTTAATTTAAATATATATGTAAACTTTTGCACATCAATGTATCTATCCATATAACAAAAATGGAGGCAGCATGTCCTTCAATAAAACATAGAAAAATATCTATTACATGCCCAAGGTGTGCAAAGTTTCATCTGTAACACTGAGAAAGGCTGAGTGTTAAGGCCACATTCACAAGATCGGTATTTGGTCAGTATTTTCCATCAGTATTTGTAAGTCAAAACCAGGAGTGGGTGATAAATACAGAAGTGGTGACGTGTTTCTATTATACTTTTCCTCTGACTGTTCCACTCCTGGTTTTCTTCCCCCTTGTTTGTCTCCCTTCTTGTTTTTAGTCTACAGTGGGGACTGACTAATGTTCACCCCCTTCCTTATTCAGGGCCGAGCTCTAGGGCTATACAGGGCTTAGGGTTCCTGCTCGGCGATTGGTGTAGTACCAATATAGGGATGGTAAGGGGAGGCAGGGTGCTATTAGATATGCTTAAGGGTCTCCACTCCCCTTTTCCGTAGCATTTGGGCTTCCTTCACCTTGTGTTGCACATTTGTGGGTGACAATATACCCATAAACCATCAAAGGCAATTCCCATGCGTTTCATATTGAAACACATAGAGGGGCACAATTGGATGGGGAACAGAACAAAAGGAGGGGCATAACTCCATGAACAATAGTAAACCACGCACAGTATGAAAAATAAATAAACACAGAAAAAACATGCAGAGAAATTTTTTTTTCCCAATATCCCTGATGAAACCCCCAAGTGGGGCATAATGTGTGGGGCCTTCCTTTCATTCCTATTATATGACCTTGTTGATCTCCTTTTTCACCTTCAGGTTATTCATTAGTTCCTTGATCTGATTGGTATCACAGGTATTTACACTACAGGAAATCTCACATATATTCCATTCATTTTTTCTTTGAATCTTGTATTATTGTTGGATGGGTTTGTTATTATGCATTTTGCTGTCCTTTAGTTGATGTCATAATAATGCGTAAAGCAATACATGTATATACCATGGTACGCATTCATGTACAGTATATCTATTTTATATTGCTATGTGAATTTTCCATATTGTATTTTTTGTGGGAGACTTATTATCATTATATGGACTTTGTACTGGTGGCTGAGTCTTTGTTCCGCTCAAACTTTTCCACCTTATAAATGGTTTTATATTTGTCCTTTTTTGCACTTTGCACTTAATATATCTACAACCCCTGGCAAAAATTAAGGAATCACCAGCCTTGGAGGATGTTCATTCAGTTGTTTCATTTTGTAGAAAAAAAGCCGATCACAGACATGGCACAAAACTAAAGTCATTTCAAATGGCAACTTTCTGGCTCATTTCAAATGGCAACTTTCTGGCTTTAACAAACACTAAAAGAAATCAAGAACAAAACATGTGGTAGTCAGTAATGGTTACTTTTTTTAACCAAGCATAGGGACAAAATTATGGAATCACTCAATTTTGAGGAAAAAATTATGGAATCAAAACACTCCAACACATCACTAGTATTTTGTTGCACCACCTCTGGCTTTTATAACAGCTTGCAGTCTCTGAGGCATTGACTTAATGAGTATCAAAGTACTCTTCATCAATCTGGCTCCAACTTTCTCTGATTGCTGTTGCCAGATCAGCTTTGCAGGTTGGAGCCTTGTCATGGACCATTTTCTTCAACTTCCACCAAAGATTTTCAATTGTGTTGAGATCCGGATTATTTGCAGACCATGACATTGACCTTATGTGTCTATTTTCAAGGAATGTTTTCACAGTTTTTGCTCTATGGCAGGATGCATAATCATCTTGAAAAATTATTTCATCATCCCCAAACATCCTTTCAATTGATGGGATAAGAAAAGTGTCCAAAATATCAACATACAGGAAAGATATATATCTTGGTACCGTATTAGCCAGTAGATAGAAAAATATTTAGAATTGAGAGTCCTCAGTGGTTGATACCTTTTAATGGCTAACTGAAAAGATCTTTTCAGTTAGCCATTAAAAGGTATCAACCACCGAGGACTCTCAATTCTAAATATTTTTCAAAATATCAACATAAACTTGTGCATTTATTGAAGATGTAATGACAGCCATCTATCTCCCCAGTGCCTTTACCTGACATGCAGCCCCATATCATCAAGGACTGTGGAAATTTGCATGTTCTCTTCAGGCAGTCATTTTTATAAATCTCATTGGAACGGCACCAAACAAAAGTTCCAGCATCATCACCTTGCCCAATGCAGATTCGCGATTCATCACTGAATATGACTTTTATCCAGTCATCCACAGTCCACGATTGCTTTTCCTTAGCCCACTGTAACCTTGTTTTTTCTGTTTAGGTGTTAATGATGGCTTTCGTTTAGCTTTTCTGTATGTAAATCCCATTTCCTTTAGGTGGTTTCTTACAGATTGGTCACAGGCGCTGACTCCAGTTTCCCCCCATTCGTTCCTCATTTGTTTTTTTGTGCATTTCCTGTTTTGGAGGCATATTGCTTTAGGTTTCCGGTCTTGACGCTTTGATGTCTTCCTTGGTCTACCAGTATGTTTGCCTTTAACAACCTTCCCATGTTGTTTGTATTTGGTCCAGATTTTAGACACAGCTGACTGTGAACAACCAACATCTTTTGCAACATTGCGTGATGATTTACCCTCTTTTAAGAGTTTGATAATCCTCTCCTTTGTTTCAATTCACATCTCTGGTGTTGGAGCCATGATTCATGTCAGTCCACTTGGTGCAACAGCCAGCTCTCCAAGGTGTGATCAGTGATCACTCCTTTTTAGATGCAGACTAACGAGCAGATCTAATTTGATGCAGGTGTTAGTTTTGGGAATGAAAATTTACAGGGTGATTCTATAATTTTTTCCTCAGAATTGAGTGATTCCATAATTTTTCCCTTATGCTAGTGCAGCGCCCCAGAGTCCTGGTCGTTGCAGTGCTGATGCTCCGCCGCTAAGGGGAGTGTTGGTACGTCTGATGGCACTGAAGGAGTTCACCTGACCAGGTATCACAGACACCAATACACTTCACAGTCTGGCCTCCAGGGGGAGCTAAGGGTGCTATGTATTAGGCCACTCCTCACAATCTGGTAAAACTGGGGGTTAGATAGGAAGTTAGACAGAAGCTGACTGGGTTGGAACCAGGCAACATCCTGTGGCAGAGGGTGTTGCAGGGGAAGATTCAGGGGGTCCCTGTCAGGGGTGGGATCCTGACAGAGGCCTAGCGAACAGAAAGAACGTTACGGGACCGCGCCTGCACTTCATTGCGGCGGTACCCCAAGAAAGGACAAGCGAGGTTTATTGTGAAGAGTGAGAAACGAGATCAACGCAACAAGGAGAAAACACCAGTAGGAGTCGTGCTGTAAGACCGAGGCAACATCCTACTGAGGCGCGTAGCCGGTGGCCGGAAACGCCGAGGAAGTATTGAGCTCGAGGCCTTACTTCAAACCTACGGCAGGACAGTCAGTTATAGGCGGGCTGTCTCACCCAAATCACCTAAGCAGACATAGGGGGCAACAGTTGGAGAGGGGCGAATCTAGGGTCCCAGAAGACCTCCAGGCCTACCCGTCATACGGGTGCATCCTACCCATATCATTTGGGGGACGGAGAAGAACATCAGAATCAGTTGTGAGGGAACTTCAGAAACAGACACAACAGTTGTGAGGACTATCCCGTGGTGCTAAGCAGGGAAGGACTACAACACACAAGCGCTAGAAGGTAGGCACAGATTTCCACCTGCAAAGGGAACTCTGGAGGTGCCATCGGACCGGCCGGTCTCAGCCAGCCCTGTTAACCGTACTTCGGATTGAGGATCCTGAAGCCTTCAGTAAAGAGGTAAAGAGACTGCATCCTGGTGTCCTCGTTATTCATCGTGACCTGCACCACACCATCCTCACTCTCCACTTTCACTGGACGCCCCTCAGCAGGGTCACGGACCGGGTCTAGCCACCGTGACAATCCCAGAACCGAGACAGAGAGACCCCGGTACCGGGTACCCCTCGGCCCTGCGGCAGTGGGGGCGCTCCAATTTGGCGTCACAAACAGGATCTACTTAAGCCTGAAGAATCAGGTCATGTGTGCCTTGGAACTGTGATTTATTGTGCTTGGACGGTGACTAATTGCAAAGACTGTGTATTGCCACTTGCCGCCAAAAATTCCCGCCAAAACCGCCGCCATTGCTGTGCCTAAGAAGAAGGGCGTGTCATGGGCGGAGACTATCGGAACGGCGCCAAAAGTGGTGACCACCCCCTCCGACTTCTGCTGCGAGATGACGACCTGCCCAGAACTAGAGAGGAATCGCCCCCTGGTTTGCAACGGCAAGAGCCAAGACCAGAGTGGCCTCGGCCTCGAAGAAATGGCAGAGTCAGGTGCATGCACGGCTGCCGATCTCGAGACAGCGAAGGTGACCAGCGAGTGCCTGAGTGACGATGCAGCGATCCCGGATTATCTCCACCGACCGGAGACGGGCCCGAACCCACCGAAGTTGAAGGACACAAACTCCTTGGAGCTGCCGGCGGAGGAGCCGAGCCCACCTATCCCGACCACGGAGCCGGCAGGTGCGGAGCCATGGAGAGCGGAGCCATGTCGGGAGGCCGCCTGGGAGGAGCCGCGGTCCGGGCTGCAGCCGATTCCAGTGTCCTTGTCAACGGAACAGATCGACACCGGTGGAATCACATCAGACGCAGGTATGGGAAGCGTCCCTGTTCCCCCGACCAATCCTGCTCTCCTGACCGATCCCGCTCTCGCGACCGCTCCTCACCCCGACAATGACCGGTTCCTTTCAGCGGAGCTAGTGGTACTCACCCCCGACACGATGGGGAAGCTGGTGCCTCCGCTACCGACCAAGATGGGGGAACCCCTAGATGTGAGCTCAGAGGGGGTGATCTTCCAGTGGGACACCCCCCGGATTGGGCTAGATGGAGCCCGGGAGGAGGGCCTCACCCTTGCTGTGCTCACTTGGGAACAATATAAACAATGCTTGATCCTGCATTGGAAAAACCAAAAAGAGACAGAACAAATTGACCCACCAAAAGTGCAACACCCAAAGCCTGCGCATGGCAGGAAAGACGTGGTAAAGCGGGGAACTGTGCTGGCCTTTCACCCAAAGCGGGGTTGGGGCTCCATACAGGAACCAGGACTACCGACTGACGTCTTCGTTACCAGTTACAATGTGAAGACTCCCTTCCGCAACCGTTATGGTGATCCACTATTGCAAAGGGGGGACCAGGTGACCTACACCCGCCACCGGAGTGCACAAGGATGGTGCGCTTGGAACGTCCAACGATGTGGGCCTGCGGAGGCGTCACCTGTGGCCCCGACCATGACCGATCCGGACTTGACAGATCTTGCTACTATCGCCACAGTACGCCTTGTTGCGGCCACCGAGCTAGCAACCAGGGTTAGCCTTCGAATCCAGACACCGGGTGATCTAACTGCACCCGAGAGACCAACCACCGACATTGACACCGCATCAGCCGGAGACCAGGGACCGAAGCCTCCGCGGTCAGGAGACGTCCACTATCGGCTGATGTCTTGCAACTTACTATGAAGCTCTGAAGTGCTTTACAAATTGTATATAGTTAACTGTTTGTCCTCCTATGTGTCTTTCTGCTGCTACAACCCGACTAGGGTTAACTCTTAAAGGGATCCCTTAGTTTACCCGGGATTCCTATTTTTCCCTTTTTGGTTTTGTTTCCTGTTCATCACTGTTGAAAAGAACTGCTGGATCATGAACACTGCATGATTACAAACTTATTGTAAATAGTTTGCACCTTCTTAAAGGTGCTCCCTACTGGTTTTACAAGGAAAAGGACTCTTTGCGAAGAAACTGTTCCTGGAAACAGTACAGGTGTCCCTGCCTTACACGAACTTGCAGCTTGAGAAGTTGCACTACCTCCAAGAGACTTGGTTCTCTCTTAAAGGGAACATTCACCAAAAGCACTTAAAGTATAATAATGCCTTAAAAGAAGTAGTAGTAATGCTTACATGTAAAAGTTATATGTAGTCAGTCAGTTGATTGTAATAAATGTTTAGTAATGTGTTAAGAGAATGAGGACAGGAAGTGAACCCATATGGGGTTAGTCGGCGAGTCCTCCTGGGAGCCATACAGAGATGGCTCGGTGATCTTGAACTGAGAGAAGGAAGATAAGTTCTATACTGTGTATAGTAGCAGAAAGGCAGTAGGCCCGGATGAGGAATGGGGCGGTCCTGCAACGGAGCGAGAGGCAGTAGGCCTGGGGCAGATAGACAGGCGGTCCTGCGAATGTAAAGTTGGAAAATGAAGAAAAGTTGATTAGCCTTATAGTGTTTTATAGTCAGCCTTTAGTGGATTCAGCTTATACGTCCTTAGAGGCAAAGTTAAATTATTGTTCAGTGATTGCACTAAGTAGAATACCCGGTTGGGTAACAGAAGTTATTTATAGTATGTTATTTAAAATATTTAACCATGTTTGTAACGTTCAAGTGTCCTCACCTCCCATAAAGGGAAGCTCTGTTCAAAATTTACTTGTTATTGCATTTTAAAAATTGTATGTCTTTTTGCTGACATGTATTGTTGTTTTTTTCCCAGTCCAGGAGTAGCGAACAGAAAGAACGTTACGGGACCGCGCCTGCACTTCATTGCGGCGGTACCCCAAGAAAGGACAAGAAGCGAGGTTTATTGTGAAGAGTGAGAAACGAGATCAACGCAACAAGGAGAAAACACCAGTAGGAGTCGTGCTGTAAGACCGAGGCAACATCCTACTGAGGCGCGTAGCCGGTGGCCGGAAACGCCAAGGAAGTATTGAGCTCCAGGCCTTACTTCAAACCTACGGCAGGACAGTCAGTTATAGGCGGGCTGTCTCACCCAAATCACCTAAGCAGACATAGGGGGCAACAGTTGGAGAGGGGCGTCTCTAGGGTCCCGGAAGACCTCCAAGCCTACCCGTCATACGGGTGCGTCCTAGCCATATCATCTGGGGGACGGAGAAGAACATCAGAATCAGTTGTGAGGGAACTTCAGAAACAGACACAACAGTTGTGAGGACTATCCCGTGGTGCTAAGCAGGGAAGGACTACAACACACAAGCGCTAGAAGGTAGGCACAGATTTCCACCTGCAAAGGGAACTCTGGAGGTGCCATCGGACCGGCCGGTCTCAGCCAGCCCTGTTAACCGTACTTCGGATTGAGGATCCTGAAGCCTTCAGTAAAGAGGTAAAGAGACTGCAACCTGGTGTCGTTATTCATCGCGACCTGCACCACACCATCCTCACTCTCCACTTTCACTGGACGCCCCTCAGCAGGGTCACGGACTGGGTCTAGCCACCGTGACAATCCCAGAACCGAGACAGAGAGACCCCGGTACCGGGTACCCCTCGGCCCTGCGGCAGTGGGGGCGCTCCACTTGGTTCAAAAAAGTATCCATTACGGACTACCACATTTTTTGTTCTTGATTTCTTTTAGTGTTTCTTAAAGCCAGAAAGTTGCCATTTGAAATGACTTTAGTTTTGTGCCATGTCGGTGATCTGCTTTTTTTCTACAAAATTAAACAACTCAATGAACATCCTCCAAGGTGATTACATAATTTTTGCCAGGGGTTGTAATTGTTATACTATCTGCCTCTCTTATATGCCTTTAGTGACTTTTATATTTAGGCCTGTTGGTGCCATTGAGAAGCCTGTTTCATCTGTTTTTCCACGCTTCACAGAGGTAGACACAGGAACGTTTCTTCTGCTGGTTTATTTAAAACATGGCCTGAACCAGTGCAGAGTTCACAGAAATAAACTCGGCCGTTCTGGCAAAACGGGAAACCAAAAAGATAATGTATATCATAGTCCATATGCCTGAGGGAATCCACCCGCTCAGGGGGTACAATCAGCAGAGTCCAGCACAGTTGCACAAAAACGTTTTCTCTGCAGCTCTCCTGCCTCCAGACCCACAGACACAAAAAAAACTCAGTGGTCGGACATTTAACCTGTGGAGCCACACCCTTGAAGTGGAGATATGCTGAGTAGCAGAGGCTTAGCTAGGTTTTTGATTCGGGGGGACGAAACTTTTAAGTGGGCCCCTAACCAGGTAACCATGATTGCAACTTGGTGACTTACCTTAATAGTGGAGAACCTCAGCAGATGATGCTCCCTACCTGCATAACCCTGGCAACTCCAAGAACAGGTCACGGTCCTGCTGCACCAGTTCTTAACACTGTTACTTTTGGCAGACAACAGAGTCTCTGCAATCATTAAATCCTCCACTTTGGCTTTGGGACTGGCTCCCAGGGAGGAGATGCACTTTCACGATAAGAATCACTTTCAACATTCTCTCCTGCATCTGAGCGATGTGCTCTATGATGTTCCAGTGGGGTGTAACCTCGGGTTCCCAGGTTTCCTTAGCGATATTCCAGGAG
This sequence comes from Ranitomeya variabilis, assembly GCF_051348905.1. Classification (NCBI taxonomy): domain Eukaryota; kingdom Metazoa; phylum Chordata; class Amphibia; order Anura; family Dendrobatidae; genus Ranitomeya; species Ranitomeya variabilis. The sequence continues at coordinate 93,327,022 of NC_135237.1, forward strand.
CCCTCATGTATGTGGACAATACCGGAGCTAAAACAGAGAAAAAACAGTAGAGGCTTGAGGAAGATAACTGACAGAGAAGATCAGAAATGGAAGCAGAAAGTCCCAGTCTCAACTATAGTTCTCAATTACCTTCTTGAGCATAGCTTTTAAGGTCTTATTGAAGGCGCTCACCCTGAGCAACCCAGGCTTGGGAAGGGAGTGGATGAATCTGTACATCACCACACACTCGACTATCCGGGCAAGAGTGGAAGACTCTGGCTGCAACCACTTCTGGATTTGATGTAGCAAGTCAAACATCTATGAGCAAGGAGGTTTGTCGCTGGCTGTCCAGTGGCAGACTCGATAAGCTCTTACCGACAGTTACTCCCAGACATGCCAAGGTTTTGTTTTTTAACTTGGCATATTCCTTGGCATCTTGAGGTGCTAAGTCATAACACGCCAACCCCTCCTCCCACTTCTCTGGAGGAACACTTTCATGATCAGTCTGCCTCTTGAAAACCATGAGAAAGGCTTCCACAACATCCCTAGGGGTCATCTTCTGCATAGCCCGTCTTACCATCTTCCGCACGTGAGTCGTCACCTCGACTGGGGGAAGGAGCGGCTTCTCTGCTGTGGACATACCCTGCCAGGAGTTCTATCTGCCATTGCTGATGTTGGATCTGCTGCATCAAGAGTTTATTTGTCTCCTGCTGTACTTGCTGTTGTACTTGGTGCTGCTGCTAGAGCTGTTGTTGCTGGCTTAGGATCAAGTGCTTGATCAGCTCCTCCATTCTGTCTGTGCGCTGTTCCATTCCTATAGCTGCCTTTACTCAGAACATGCAGTCTGTCTGTAGCAGCTACACGTGTTACTGGAACATTGCCCGCATTCAAAATACCAACTGTGGCAATGCAACTCACTCAGCTGCTTTAGAGTTTACAGAGGAACGTTTCTTCTGCTGTGTTTTTTAAAAACATCGCATGAACCAATAAACCAATGCAGAGTTCATCAAAATAAACACAGCCATTCTGGTAAACGGGAAACCAAAAAGATAAAAAAAGATAATGTATATCAGTCTATATGAATGAGGGAATCTGCCCGCTCAGGGTACAATCAGCAGAGTCCCGCACAGTTGCACATGAACGTTTTCTCTGGCGCTCTCTTGCTGCTTCCAGCCCCACAGACACAAAAAAAACCTCAGTGGCCGGACATTTAACCTGCCGAACCACACCCTTGAGGTGGAGATATGCTGAGTAGTCGTCGCACCCATCTGTTACAACTACTCACAAAAAATCCTAACCTGTCGTGGCCGATTAGCCCCTCAGCACATAACATACTGGAGAGAAACTTCTGGGTTTCACATCACGGAAGATATCAACCTTTGTGATACATATCTCTCCCTTACATATATTGCCAGTGACCCTGTCACACTAGCCTTAAAGTCTAAATTTAACACCAGCTTGAAAAATGAATCTAACCCCTTAAGGACCAAGGGTATTTCCATTTTTGCGTTTCCATTTTTTGCACCCTTCTTCCCAGAGCCATAACTTTTCAACCAATATGGCCATGTGAGGGCTTGTTTTTTGAGGGACGATTTCTACTTTTGATTGGCACCATAGATTTTACCACATTGTGTACTGGAAAACGGGAAAAAAATTCCAAGTGCGGTGAAATTTCCAAAAAAAGTGCAATTCCACAATTGCTTTTTGGATTTCTTTTTACCATGTTCACTGAATGCTAAAACTGACTGCCATTATGATTCTCCAGGTCATTACGAGCTCATAGACACCAAACTTGTATAGGTTATTTTTTATTTAAGAGGTGAAAAAAACCCCGTAGCGTCTCCATTTTTCGGGATCTTGGGCTGGGTGTGGGCTTATTTTTTGCGCGCCGATCTGATGTTTTTATTGATACCATTTTGATCATCATTGCAATGTTGCAGCAACCAAAAAAAATTAATTCTGACGTTTTGATTTTTTCTCTTGTTACGCCGTTTACCGATCAGATTATTTTTATATATTGATAGATCGGGCGATTCTGAACTCGGCGATACCAAATATGTGTGTATTTGATTTTTTTATTGTTTTATTTTGAATGAGGCGAATGGGCGGTGATTTGAACTTTTATTTTTTTTTATATTTTTTAAAACATTTTTTTTTTACTTGCTTCGATAGTCTCCATGGGAGACTTGAAGGTGCAATCATTTAGATTGTGAGCCCCAACGGGGACAGCGATGATAATGTATGCAACCTGTAAAGCGCTGCGGAATATGTTAGCGCTATATAAAAATAAAGATTATTATTATTATCCGATCGCTTGTGCTACATAGCACATGGCACTGCTGTTGTGGAAGGTGTTATGGAAGCCCAGGTTGCTTTGATAGCAGTCTTCAGCTTGCCTGCATTGTTGGGTCTGGTGTCTCATCTTCCTCTTGACAATACTCCATAGATTCTCTATGGGGTTAAGGTCAGATGAGTTTGCTGGCCAATCAAGCACAGTGATGCTGTTGTTTGTAAACCAGGTATTGGTACTTTTGGCAGTGTGGACAGGTGCCAAGTCCTGCTGGAGAATGAAATTTCCATCTCCAAAAAGCTTGTCGGCACAGGGAAGCATGAAGTGCTCTAACATTTCCTGGTAGACAGCTGCGCTGACTTTGGTCTTGATAAAACACAGTGGACCTACACCAGCAGATGACATGGCTCCCCAAACCATCACTGATTGTGGAAACTTCACACTAGACCTCAGGCAGCTTGGATTGAGGCCTCTCCACTCTTACTCCAGACTCTGGGACCCTGATCTCCAAATGAAATGCAAAATTTACTTTCATCTGAAAACAACAGCTTGGACCACTGAGCAACAGTCCAGTTCTTTTCCTCCTTGGCCCAGGTAAGATGCTTCTGGCGTTATTAGTCATGAGTGGCTTGACACTTGTAGCCCGTGTCTTGGATACGTCTGTGTGGTGGCTCTTGAAGCAATGACTCCAGCAGCAGTCCACTCCTTGTGAATCTCTCCCAAATTTTTGAATGTCCTTTTCTTAACAATACTTTCAAGGCGGTGGTTATCCTGGTTGCTTGTGCACCTTTTTCTACCACACTTTTTCCTTCCACTCAACTCTCCATTAATATGCTTGGATACAGCACTCTGTGAACAGCCAGCTTCTTTAGCAATGACCTTTTGTGGCTTACCGTCCTTGTGGAGTGTGACGGCCTTCTGGACATCTGTCAATTCAGCAGTCTTCCCCATGATTGTGGATGCTACTGAAACAGACTAAGGGCCCTTTTTAAAAGCTTAGGACGCCTTTGCAGGTAGTTTTTGTTAATTATTATAATTTACTGAGATAATGACTTTTGGATTTTCATTGGTTGTAAGCCATAATCATCAATATTAGCAGAAATAAACACTTGAAATAGATGACTCTGTTTAGAATGACTCTATATAATATATGAGCTTCACTTTTTGTATTTCTGCTGGTGATGGTGGGGGTACTGGGAGCAGACCTGCTGGGGACCATGGGAGTAGTAGGCGCAGAGCTGCTGGTGATGAAGGGGGTACTGGGAGCAGAGCTGCCGGTGATGATGGGAGTAGTGGGCACAGAGCTGCCGGTGATGATGGGAGTAGTTGGAGCAGAGCTGCCGGTGATGATGGGAGTAGTTGGAGTAGAGCTGCCGGTGATGATGGGAGTAGTGGGCACAGAGCTGCCGGTGATGATGGGAGTAGTTGGAGCAGAGCTGCCGGTGATGATGGGAGTAGTGGGCGCGGAGCTGCCGGTGATGATGGGAGTAGTTGGAGTAGAGCTGCCGGTGATGATGGGAGTAGTTGGAGTACAGCTGCCGGTGATGATGGGAGTAGTTGGAGTAGAGCTGCCGGTGATGATGGGAGTAGTTGGAGTAGAGCTGCCGGTGATGATGGGAGTAGTTGGAGTAGAGCTGCCGGTGATGATGGGAGTAGTGGGCACAGAGCTGCCGGTGATGATGGGAGTAGTTGGAGTAGAGCTGCCGGTGATGATGGGAGTAGTTGGAGTAGAGCTGCCGGTGATGATGGGAGTAGTTGGAGTAGAGCTGCCGGTGATGATGGGAGTAGTTGGAGTAGAGCTGCCGGTGATGATGGGAGTAGTTGGAGTAGAGCTGCCGGTGATGATGGGAGTAGTGGGCGCGGAGCTGCCGGTGATGATGGGAGTAGTTGGAGTAGAGCTGCCGGTGATGATGGGAGTAGTGGGCGCAGAGCTGCCGGTGATGATGGGAGTAGTTGGAGCAGAGCTGCCAGTGATGATGGGAGTAGTGGGCGCGGAGCTGCCGGTGATGATGGGAGTAGTGGGCGCGGAGCTGCCGGTGATGATGGGGGTAGTGGGCGCGGAGCTGCCGGTGATGATGGGAGTAGTTGGAGTAGAGCTGCCGGTGATGATGGGAGTAGTTGGAGTAGAGCTGCCGGTGATGATGGGAGTAGTTGGAGCAGAGCTGCCGGTGATGATGGGAGTAGTGGGCGCAGAGCTGCCGGTGATGATGGGAGTAGTTGGAGCAGAGCTGCCGGTGATGATGGGAGTAGTGGGCGCGGAGCTGCCGGTGATGATGGGAGTAGTGGGCGCGGAGCTGCCGGTGATGATGGGAGTAGTGGGCGCGGAGCTGCCGGTGATGATGGGGGTAGTGGGCGCGGAGCTGCCGGTGATGATGGGAGTAGTTGGAGTAGAGCTGCCGGTGATGATGGGAGTAGTTGGAGTAGAGCTGCCGGTGATGATGGGAGTAGTTGGAGCAGAGCTGCCGGTGATGATGGGAGTAGTGGGCGCAGAGCTGCCGGTGATGATGGGAGTAGTTGGAGCAGAGCTGCCGGTGATGATGGGAGTAGTGGGCGCGGAGCTGCCGGTGATGATGGGAGTAGTGGGCGCGGAGCTGCCGGTGATGATGGGAGTAGTGGGCGCGGAGCTGCCGGTGATGATGGGGGCAGCACGTGTCCTCCCGGCAGTAGCGGCTCAGGGTGCCGCCGTTCACACCTTCCTGCACCCACCTCCTCTCCCTCAGCTCCTCCCCGCGGCTCTGCCCACCGCCCTGCCGGCCTGCCTGTGGGAAGTGCAGCCATGCCCGGCATTGTCGGTGGCTGTGTGCACTGATGCCTTTGTGTCTGGCGGAGCAGCCGGCGAGCTCTTTGTCTTCTCCCGGGTGCAGGGATCCCCCGGCTGCTCCCCGCTGCCCCTCGGCTGCCCGCCCGGTTATGCCCGCCGCCTGCATCCTGTGCCCACGGCCCCTGGCAGCGGACTGAGCGGTAGCAGAGGTTGCTGGGAAGTTCGCTCGTCCTCTCGGCCCGGCAGGGATACAATGAAGGATCTGAAGAAGTATATGACAGAAGGTCTGCTGCAGTTCGCCATCCTGCTGAGCCTGGCCGGGGTGCGGGTGGACCTGGACTCCTACCTGCCGCCCATCAGGGAGATCATCCTGGGCACCAGCTCTGCCTACTCGCAGATCCCCTTTCACAGCCTGAGGGACACCTGGGAGGGCTCCAGCCTGCACCCCAAGAGCCCAGACCTGGACTCCTTCTTCACTGCCCGCAGGCTGCTGGAGGTGAGGGCGCTGGGGGACACACGGGTGCCCCGGACGGAGGTCAGCGCCTGGCTGGTGCACACGGTGTCTGCGGAGACCGGCGCGGCCAGTGCCCTGCTCCCCACGGGCTCCAATGAGGAGGGCGGCGGCGGCGGCACCGAGACCCCGAGCCACGGCGAAGGCCCGAGCCAGCCACCTGCAGGGAGCAGCAGCCTACAGCCGAGCCATGGCAGCCCCTCAGCGCCGCCCGCGGGCAGCGGTGCCAGCCCCGGAGACTATACCAAAGAGGTAATAATGGCCACTGTCACCACATGCAGCACGAGATGTCGCATGACTTGTGCGACAGGAGGCGATGTGTGGTGTGAACAAGGTCATGGAATGTGTTCTCCTCCTTGTGTTGTGCCCCCCAGTTGCAGGGGACAGGTAGCCCCTATGTGGTGACCAGCTGGTACCTGGGGCAGCTCATCACCTCCTGCCCCTCACATCAGGCTGCTTATTTGGGCAGAGAAGCAATATGGAGGCATGATGTGTGAGCACCACGCCCTGCCCAGCTCTGCGCCTACTCCCCATCATCCTGGATGGCAGCAGGAGCACAACCCCCATCATCTGCCTCCTCCACACTCTCCCTTTGTATTCAGCTGTTGATCCAGTCCCATAATAATAATGTGTTGCTTTCCAGGCCTGTGGGTGCCACATTGTGGCTGCGCGGCGGAGTTGGCACATCTGCCACCCTGGGTGGGGATCTTCCTGGGAACTAGAAGGTTCAGTTCTTCAGGGAGTTGCATCACTTCTCAAACTTTAAGAAATCTCAGGTTTATCTTAGGAAATCTCCATTATTGGGGGAGGGATAGAGGGTCCGCTCCATCCCCCAGGTCTGATCCGGTGGGGACAGGTGCACGTTAGACACAGACATCCTAAAAATTCAGATCACCACGTGCATCCTCAGGCCCTCCGACACGGCCAATTTATGCCCTGATTTCATTAATGTTGCTCCCATGATCATTCCATTTCTTTTTCTCATGTTGTAATTTATTTTTATTAGGGGGGGTTAATCTCCCTCACAGTACCAGGGGGCTTCTTTATTCAGTACTAATCTTTATGGTCTCTTCCAAGGGTCAGTGCTTACAGGATTTTCTTGAGAGCTCCGCCACCTTGTAAAAACCATAAAAATTACCATTGATATATATATATATATATATATATATATATATATATATATATATATATATATATATATATATATATGACCCATATCTCCGGTCAGGGTTTATCCGCCATACATGATAGATGGCATTTGGCGATTCCTTCATACAGCGGTACAGCTGAGCGCTGTGTTCTCTATGGGAGCCATGCCTCTGCCAGTGGTTTGTATCACCGGGAACCATAGGATCGGCAGCCTGAAATTGGCCGTGCCGGATACCTCTGCCCGACACATCCGCCGGGCTATAGAGGCCCCTATATACAGGAGACTGCTGACGAGCCATTGATATTATTGGTTGTGCTTGTGGGGCCTTTACCTTGGCATCACCAATAATAGGTGATACTCGCAGATCGCTGAAGGTCTGACCGCTGTGGATAGGTGCAGGGGCGGACATACCATTGGTGCAGCCTACCCAGGGGCCCGAAGGGTTCGGGGGCCATGTTTACCTTCAAAGCAGGTGGAATTGCATTATGATGAGCTATAGGACTGGAACAGGCCCATAAATTGATCTTGCTTCTTCTGTCTGCGTCCGCCAATGGATAGGTGATAGCGGGCTATCAGGAGAATAACCCTTTGATAGCTGGCGCCACCTTCTCAGACAATTTAATTTTTATTGCCTTAATAAATCTAAAATGAGAGAAAAGGTCACTTTTCATAGATTTTAATTAATGTCAAACTGTTTTTTGTGTCTCCATCTCCTGTGAAGACATTCTGTGCAGCCTTCACATGTCCGACTTTCAGGTTCTGAGATGGACCGCCATGTCTGGCCATGGGTCTCCTGACCCAATCTCGGCCTCTCGTAGCTGGCTGTGGGGCGCTGAATGTTGGACTGATGAAACCCCCTGAGTTCTGCAATCTTACTGTCTAATACTTTACTCGACTTTTCGCTGATGTACATTTTATAGGTCGCCCATAAGTAGCGGACAGATAGAAGGGAATGTGACTGCAGGATCAGATTACGTTGGGATTGTTTGCGGTCTGTTACCATGGAGACACATTGTCTGCATTGGAGCTGTATACACAAAACAGTTTGGCAGTTTAACTGTCCTTATATTGCAAAGTAGATATTTTTTATTCATTTTAAATGTATCATTTTAATAATAAAAATATTTGTGGACATAACCTTCACTTTAATATGGATATTGTACAAATGTCTTTTTTAGAATACACATCTCTCATGACTAATAAACTTCAAAAGGGTCATCGGGTGACCTAGACACAAGACTCGCCCATATAGTGTCTGTATTGGTCACACAGAGTCCCTGTGCATCGTTAATATGGCCGCGTGCCTACAGGGTTTTCCAAAAGTAAGAAAAGTGTAAGGATTGTTCTGAAATTTAGAAATAAGCATTTCTTACTCCATGAATATCCTCTGCTGGTACTGAAGATGATGCTGACCCTGCCATCATTTACATGACCACTGCAGCCAATCTCATGGTATACATGGAGGCCTCCCCTTCAGGCAGTATGGCTGCATCACAACATAAGCATCTACCACTTAAACTCCCTTTTCTGCTTGATAATCGGATATGCTGCAGTGCCTTCCTGGGCTTAAAAGGGTTTTTCCAGGAAAAGACATAGCATTGCTCATCCTGAGCTTAAAGGGGGTTTCCAGACAAATAATATCAAGCAGACGTCCTTGGGTGTCGATCTGAGCACAGACCGCAATGCACAGCCTGGCCCCAGCGTTCCTGACCTTAGTGTGACATCCTTACAGAAATATATACAGCGGTCATACTGTGGCCACGGGCCTGCTGACCTGTCCTTAGGGCTCTTATACACATCAATATTTCAGGTATAGCGCTCGTATCTATGACAGTCTATGGAACTGTTCATAAGTCAGATTTTTTCGAGTGGTCCTTGCAAAATTGCAGAGACATGTCCGCTATTGATCAGAGTGTCGGATCAAAGTCACAATGCGAGTCTATGGGTCAGTGCCATCCGGGTGCTGTCCATTTTTCACTGATAAAAGGTGAAGGGACTCTTTTTTTTTTTTTCCTTATCAGTGTAAAAAACTGATGAAACTCTGCTGAAAATCTAATAACACTCTGTGTACATATGGCATATTGGAAAAATGGAACTGCAATATTGCTAAAAAAAAATGACAGAAAAAAGGAGAAGGTAATTAGTGCATAAATTGGCCAATTCATTGGAGCCCAACAGCCATCAACAGTGCGTACCTCATTGTTGGGGACCTAACCCGATTATGACACCTCTCCTGGGCTGAAAAGTTAACAATATATAGGGCAGGAAGGACCCAGCTGATTAATACCGCAATATCACAATTCAATTTTTCCAATATGTACATAGAGTAGCGTTTACCTATTTTCTATGGCAGTAATGCAGCTCCTATTTTCCATATTTGCTGTTTTTGCCATTTCAGAGTGTGGCTTTATTTTCTTAGTTATATGTGTATGTAGGCCGGGACTTGCATTTACAAGAGGAATAACAGAGGAGTTCAATGCAGATTTCCAAGAAAAGAGATTTCTGTTTGTTATTTCCCGAGTAATGCAAGAATGGGGGAGCGAGCTGTAAAACGTCCCAAAGTCCAAGGCAAGAAATCTACAAGGAAGTATCTACTATTAATTGCTCATGTGCAGAGAATTTCACAGAAGACATTTAGTTTCTATTTTAGTTTGTAAAGTTTCTAATAGTGAAACTTACGGCACGTCTGTCATCTGCTTTCAGATCCTTTCAATTAAATACCGTAAGTCAAAGATTTTTTTAAATTTAAAAAAATCCAAAATGTATTGATAGACAGTAAGCTTGGTCACACGATGCATTTTTGCCACATTTTTTAGTTTTTTTGCCAAAAAAATTTCAAGGGGAAAAACACTGCAGTTCACAGCGACAGCTAAATTAGATTTCTGAAATCACATGCGGCTTTTTTCTTTACGTATTATAACCATCAAAGTGCGGCATGGCCATTTTTGCAGCATTTTCCCCAATGAACGGGGTAAAAACACATAAGTAAAAATGCATCAAACATTCTTATTTTATTTTCCTGCCAACACTTTGGGATTTGATGCAGAAAAATCTGCTGCAAATATTCCACATGTGCACATAGCCTTAAAGTGAAAGCATTGCCCGGCTTTGACCCAACGAACCCTATTCCCAGCAGTTGAAATCTCGGATATTTTTCTAGGGATGCTTCCATAATACTCCCAACCTGACTTGAAGGACAAGTTTCCTTTTCTTTGCTCCCACTGTTGGGGTAATACTAGTTGCTCTTACTTTTCTACCTCTATATATAACAACTTGTGCTTCGCGTATTCTCTGTTAATTTATGGATGATGCACAAGCAAAAGAGCTCTATAGTGGAGACCACAACGAAATAATCTGGCCAAGGCAGGCAATGCGCAGGCGATCTCTATACCCACCTAGCGTACAGTTGCCTCTGAAGCCCCTAACTATAGTGGGTGCAGGGGATGCAGTTACATCTGGACCTTGCAGCCCAAAAGGTCCCTTTGCCCCACATGGGCGGAACAGTTTTATTAAAGACCTGTGATAGTTGTTGAGGCCAAATGGAGGACAGTAATACCCTCCCTATCAGAGGCGGATTGGAGCAAGGCCTCAACCTCCCCTCAATATATTTCACCGGCAATTAATAACAAGCTTATCCAAATGTATACAGTCCATCCATGCTACCTAGCAGGTTATATAAAATGGGTACATCCACCACTACAGAGTGCCATATGTGGGGAGGAGACAGTAGGCTTTACACACCTGATGTGGTATTGTCCTCCAGGCTTCTGGAAGGAGGTCCAAGCTATCCTCATCAATATCATACAACCCCCTGCACCACTCACATTAGTCTTCAGGGTCTCTATGTGATATTTTGTGCCTGCCATGGGGGTCTTATGCTTTTGGTAAAGATATGAGACCCATAATAAGTTAAGGGTAGGGATGAGCAGACCTGTGGGTTCGTCGTGTTCGACTGAACTTTAGTCCCAAGTTCAGTTCGGGTACCAGAACTGTACTTGAATCTGAACCTGAACGACATAGAAATCAATGAGGACCCAAGCTTTGGAACTGGAAACTCTCTTTCTTAACAGTTCAGGTTCGCTCAAGTTAAGGGCAAGGTTCAATTTGCCAGACAGCAGTGACAAATACTGTTTGTTCTATGATGTGACCTTGTTACGTTGTATAATCGTCAATAAAATGATTTAAGAAAAAAAAAGACCTGTGATAGTTGATGGCTCTATTAGAGCTTTTTGCATTGTGGCCGACGAGCTTCAGGTTACCCCACTGCTCCCTGACAATCTTCATTTATTTGGTTGCATTGAAGACATTGCATTTACACATGACCTCTGCAGCCACTCATGTGATTGCCTGCAGCGGTCTTATGTGCATACAGCAAGTCATCACTGAAGCCCAGGGAATAGTGAGCTACAAAGAGCAGTGGAGCAGTGGTGCTGGATAAAACTAGAACTATAAGTACTTTTGTGATTTCAGCACATCTTCTGCATTTTATTTTCTGCTTTGTGTATTACTACAATCATCTTCATGATCTGCTTTATATACTTCAAAAAACTGACTGGCACTTCCAAATCAGAAAACTGGTGTGTACAGGTGCGAACTAGGAGTAAGTTGTAACCATCTGTATATATAACAAACAAATAAAGTTGCACTTTGTAGAGCTAAACCATGTAAATATGTGATATATGAAATATGAATAGTATTGCTGCTCTAGATAATAAGAAAAAATGGAGATATGGTACTTAGCAAATAATTTGTCCCATTCATGCATGCCCAGCAGCCAACGACAAGGGGATTTGCTGGGAACCCAGGGCCAGCCCGAGAGATTACGGCGCCCTAGGCGAAACTATTTTGTTGCGCCCCTACTACTTTTAACATACCTCCCAACTTTTGAAGATGGGAAAGAGGGACAAAGTTTGCGGCGCGCTTCGCGTGCCGCGGCAAATTTTAGGCCACGGCTCTGACCACACCCATTCATAACTAGCCACACCCATATCCACGTCCCAACCACACCCATTTAGCACTGCTGATCACACTGTTTTATAAAGAATAATTATAAACAAAAAAATATGGCCACACAGCGCTCCATACTGTATAATGGCCACACATGATGCTCCATACTGTATAATGGCCACACATGATACTTTGTACCGTATAATGGCCACACATAGCTACTCCTACACACGCGGCTGCGCTCCGTACACACGCGCTCCACTCCATACACCTCGTACACACGCGGCTCCGCTCCGTACACCTCGTACACATTTAGCTCCGCTCCATACACCTCATACACACACGACTCTGCTCCGTACACCTCATACACACGGCTCCGCTCCATACACCTCATACACACACGGCTCCGCTCCATACACCTCATACACATTCAGCTCCGCTCCATACACCTTTTGCCTTTTGAAAAGATTTTTTATAATTTTTTCTATTTTTTCTCTGGCGCCCCCTTAGGGAGGCGCCCTAGGCGGCCGCCTAGTTCGCCTATACGTTCGGACCGGCCCTGTGGGAACCTATGTGTCTGGTATGAGTACCTCTCTTAGGGTAAAGCCTGAATTTATGGGTAGGTAGGATCCTGCTGCAATTAACACCGCCAAAGGCTGGATGGCGGAGTACACGGTCAGAGAGCTGATAAATAACAAAACACTGACTGGCACTTCCAAATCAGAAAACTGATGTGTACAAGTGCAAACTAGGACTAGCTATTTCTATATAAAACAAACAAATAAAGATGCACTCTAGTGCTAAAGCATGTAAATATGTAATATACATTTACACTAGACACGTAGGTTCCCAGCAGATCTGAGACCAGCTTGTCGTTGGCTGTTGGGCATGCATGAATTGGACAAATTATGTGCTAAGTATCTCCATTTTTTCTTATTATCTAGAGCAGTAATGCTATTCATATTTCATATGTTACATATTTACATGCTTTAGCACTACAGAGTGCAGGAAGTTCAGTGTAAGCCGGCCTTGTCTCTCCTCTTTCTATCTTCAACACATCCCTTGTCCATGTGTCCTCTTAAGGTATATGGACAATAGAGAAAGGGAGCTCTCACTCAGCACTCCCCTCTGAGACAGTGGCTCCTATTTTGGTGGACCTAAGATGTCTTTGTTGGATGCCGCTAGTATCAGTTCTTCCTCTGGCAAAATCAGGAGTTTGCTGGGAACTGGAACCAAGGAAAGTAGCTAATCACCCTGGGGTCTGCGTTCTGAAGGGGGTTGTCTGAGCTTGTGCAGCCATGTCGGTGTAGGGTCTGAAAGAAAATGCTGTAGTGTAGTCTCCTTAAGATTACATAGCCTGATGTAAGTGACACTGACCTGTTGTGACCACCGATCCGGCTACGACAGGAAGAAGGCTACATTACCGTGGAGGCAGTATGCCCATAGTGCATCCATCTGTACATAGGTCTGCAGATGAGCTGTGTACATGATATGTTTTGCAAAGTTTCCTACACGACCTTATAGCAGTGTTCCTCTTCAGTCCAGGAATTTTGCAATAGCTGCGGAATAGAGCAGTCGAATAGGTCTTCTAAGGCCGTCTGCACGCGCTGTGGGTTCGATGCAAATTTCCTTCTGCAAATCTGCTGTGTTTCTGCATCAAAATCCACTGGATTTTGTTGTGAATTTCACCCTGTACATTCCAAGGCTATAAAATCCGTGCGAAGAATTAACATACTGCAGAAAACTTCCCAGTTTTCACATTCATAAACTTGGCGGATACTGTACTAAGCTAAGTTTCTTCTGCATGGAAATGTGCATGGAATATATATTTATCTTTCCACCTGCATGAATGGTTAAAAGTGACCTGTTCATTGTCCATTTATGTTTTTGGATGTGATGGAGCTCGAGGTCATTGATCTCAGGAATGTACAGTAGTTACTTGTACGACTTGTTTTTCCTTTGTGTTGGTGATGTGTGTTTGGGGCGTATAAGTTGCATACTGTGTACACGTTTTATACTATTAGAAGCTTTGTGAAGTGCGTTGTGCAAACAGAATGATCTGATCATCGCCTTGTCTTATTTAGGGAGGTGATGCAGACCTGATTCTTGGTTCCTTTGAAAGCCCTGATAAGCTCCAGATGTCTCCATACATAGTTGTGTTATTAATAGGTCTTTCCTATAAAGCAATTTGCATTTTCCAGTAGGTATATTGATCGTGTACAAAGGACTGATGCAAATGACTTGTCCCAGAAGATTTGTTTCGTAGTGATGCATATTATTATTTGGGAGCAATCCAATGTACTGTTCCATGAAGGAGACCCTACCGGGGAAACAATAGGCGGCCCTGATGTCACCGTGAGACACCACTCACTTCTAGTGCAGCGGCATCATACATTACACATCAGTGCGGTAATATGATGTATAGCTGTCACAGACTTCACCTTTTTTTTTCTATCAGCGCTGCAGTGCTCTTTAAATGTCTGCCCCGTTCTATACTCAACTTCCAGCGGTTTCACCTTTTACCGATGCCGCTCCAGTCTCGCGGCGCCTTGTGCCTATAACTCGTGATTGGCTGGCGGACAGAAGTTACGTCACAAGAACTCAATGCAAGTCTATGTGCGCCAGAACGAGGGTCTCAGACTTGTATTGAAAAGTGACCTCTGAGCCGCTCCATGAACCACTGGAGCTGCCAGCAGTTCACTCTTCGTCAGAGACCAACTGGAGCGATGCTGGAAAAGGAAGGCTATGTGCACACGTTGTGGATTTTGCTGCGGATCTGCAGCAGTTTTCCCTGAGTTTACAGTACCATGTAAACCTATGGAAAACAAAATCTGCAGTGCACATGCTGCGGAAAAAAAACGTGCGGAAACGTAGCGTTGTTTATTCCGCAGCATGTTAATTCTTTGTGCGGATTCCGCAGCGGTTTACACCTGCTCCATAATAGGAATCCGCAGGTGTAAAACCGCAGGAGGAATCCGCACAAAATCCACACAAAAATCACGGTAATTCCGCAGGAAATCCGTAGGGCGGTTTACCTGCGAATTTACCAAAATCAGTCCGGAAAAATCCGCACACCTTTCCGTAACGTGTGCACGTGGCCAAAGAAGGCGGCGGCGGGTGAGTATGAGGCAGGCGAATTATGTTTAAAGCGCCACTCCAGAGGTGCAATAAAAAAAATCATTGTAGTGGTGCTTTAAAGACCAGTCACACATTGTTTTGTACATGGGTCCTGTTCTGTTATAAATAGTGATACTTTGAGCCTTTTGGGTACTCTGACAAATAATTCACATTTTTAACAGATTCCTTTCTATTTCAACAATACAGACATTACGCCACAAAAGCAGATTTCCTGGAAGGAAATGTCATGCTTTGCTTTAGGAAACAACATCCCACATGGCATGCATTGGAAAAGCGAACGTCTTCTTTTCAGAATGGCTGTCATTCTGCCGTAGGAGCACAGATCCCATTGTTTTATTTATATGCACTAAGAGCACTTTCTAACCTCTCTGACCACAGCGGCGGCCGCCATCCTGTGATTGGGAGCTTTAGTATTTAATGCTGAGGGGGTATGGCATAGCTCACATCTGTGGTTTATCTTCTGTGTATAATGGAATGATGGCATCTACAACACTGCCAGATCTAAACCCTACCGATATTAATGGCAGCGGGTGGAGCTCTCTGGCTTAGACCAGGTTCAGACAAGCCTATGGAACATCATTTTCACGTATATGGTTTTCTATATGTCTGTTTTTATATCTCGGTCATCAGGATGACATTTGTTCTTTTCATCAACAATTAAAAAATATAAGGCCTAAAACTGTTTCCTATTTAATTTTTGCAATGGATGTCATATGGATCATTTCAGTATGGCATTATTTTTTTTTTTTACAAACTCATTGAATTCCATGGGCGATTCTTTTGTGAAAAACGTAAGAAATTGGGGCTTTCTGTTTCACACAGATGCATAATCCGGGTGAAAAAACCAACAAGGCCTTACAATGAGTACTGTCAGGAATCATTACTGGCGTTCACTATTGGGCAGCCTGGGTGGTGCCTTATGGCCCCCCGTACACATGACTAATGTCAACCCAACCTATCGATATGGACGGGTACAGATGACAGTATAATGTGTATGGTGCTCCCAACAGATGATGTTGGGGGAGATAGCGATCTGTCATGTCCAGTTTCAGACAGCCGAGCCTTTTGTTCTGTAAGAGATAAATAAGCCTCCGCCAGAGGAACATGGCAGCGGCTCATTCATAGAGAATATGGGAGAGTTCGGCAGAGCTGACAGCTGAATGGTGGGGGGCTTAAAGCATTTGTCCAGTGTAAAATTAAAAGTGCAGTCACCTGTGTATTGAGCTAGCCCGTGCCTACTAGTCGGGCTGTGCCCAGGAGTATGTATGTCGCATACATCGCTGCTGTTCACGTGCTGGGAGGATTCAAAAGTCTGCAGCTACACAGAATGACTGCAGACTTGTCATTTTAGACCGGACAGCCTTTTTAAGAGTGCTTTGGGGTTTGAATAATCACCAATCAATTGTACAATTTCTCAGTATAGGGTCCAAATCTGCCTCTGGAAGGAAAACAAAAAGCAAGAAGGAGAACTGAACAAAGACTGAAAGTTTATATTTTCTGTAGAATATAGTTGTTGGCCACTACTTTTTAATTGATCATCACTATTTGATGGCTGTGCGACACCTTGCACACCCGCCGATCAGCTGTGTTGGCTGTTTAACCCCTTAACGACCACCGATACGCCTTTTAACGGCAGCAGTTAAGGGTACTTAAACCACAGCGCCGTTAATTAACGGCGCTGTGGAAAAAGTGAATAGCGCCCCCCAGAGTTGCGATTTCCCATATAATTTCTCTGTCCTCTGATGTGATCGCACATCAGAGGACAGAGAAATGGAGTCCCCGATCACCCCCGATACTCACCTGTCTCCCCCGGAGCTCCTCGTGCTCCCGATGGGCGCCGCCATCTTGTTCCGGCCAAAAAAATGGCGGGCGCATGTGTAGTGTGCCCGCCGGCCGGCACCCGGAAGATCTTTGTGGTATCAGCTTCCGGGGGTAGCCGAGACCCCAAAGAACATGATCGGGGTCGGTTTTTACCGACCCCTATTTTGCAGTCGCCGGTAATTAACTTTACCGGCGGCCGCAAAAAAAAAAAGCGATGTGTGATTCTCCTCTGATGTGATCGCACATCAGAGGACAGAGAAATAGGGCGATTCGGGGACCATGTTATACTTACCGGTGTCCCTGGGTCCTCCTGCGTCCCCTCCTGCATGCCGGCTTCTTCATCCGGTATGAAAATGGCGGGCGCATGCGCAGTTCGCCCGCCATAATCTGCCGGCCGGCAGCTAGAGGAGTTGGTGCTAAATTTAGGGTTAGGGTTGGGGCTAAATTTAGGGTTAGGGTTTGGGCTAAATTTAGGGCTAGGGTTAGGCTTCTATCACACTTGCGTCGGTATGGGGCCGTCGCAATGCGTCGGCCCGACGCACGTGAAAATTGTGGGGTTAGGGTTGGGGCTAAAGTTAGGGTTAGGGTTGGTATTAGGGTTAGGGTTGGCATTAGGGTTACGTTTGGGATTAGGGTTAGGTTTGGGATTAGGGTTAAGGTTAGGGTTGAGATTAGGGTTAGGGGTGTATTGGGATTACGGTTATGTTTGAGGTTAGGGTTGAGATTAGGATTAGGGGTGTGTTGGATTTAGGGTTTTGATTAGGGTTATGGTTAGGGTTGAGATTAGGGTTGTTTTGGGGTTAGGGTTGTGATTATCGTTAGGGTTGTGATTAGGATTATGGATCGGTTTGGGATTAGGGTTAGGGGTGTGTTGGGGTTAAGGTTGGAGTTAGAAGTGGGGGGGGGTTTCCACTGTTTAGGTACATCAGGGAGTCTCCAAACACAAAAGCCAATTTTGCGCTCAAAAAGTCAAATGGTGCTCCCTCCCTTCTGAGCATTGCCGTGCGCCCAAACAGTGGTTTACCCCCACATATGGGGCATCAGCGTACTCGGGATAAATTGGACAACAACTTTTGGGGTCCAATTTCTCCTGTTACCCTTGTGAAAATAAAAACTTGGGGGCTAAAAAATCTTTTTTGTGGAAAAAAAATATATTTTTTATTTTCACTACTCCTAATTGTAAACTTCTGTGAAGCACTTGGGCATTCAAAGTTCTCACCACACATCTAGATAAGTTCCTTGGGGGGTCTATTTTCCAAAATGGGGTCACTTGTGGGGGGTTTCTACTATTTAGGTACATCAGGGGCTCTGCAAATGCAACATGACGCCCACAGACCATCCCATCAAAGTATATTCCAAGCGGCACTCCTTCTCTTCCGAGCCCCGATGGGTACCCAAACAGTGCCCCCCCCCCCCCCACATATGGGGTATCAGCACACT
Source organism: Ranitomeya variabilis (assembly GCF_051348905.1). Taxonomy (NCBI): domain Eukaryota; kingdom Metazoa; phylum Chordata; class Amphibia; order Anura; family Dendrobatidae; genus Ranitomeya; species Ranitomeya variabilis. The sequence goes on from NC_135237.1 coordinate 93,345,059, forward strand.
CAGAACAAACTGGTCAACAGATTTTGGGGTCCAATGTCTCTTGTTACCCTTGAGAAAATAAAAAAATTGCAGGCTAAAATATCATTTTTGAGGGGGGATAAAAAGGATTTTTTATTTTCACGGCTCTACTTTATAAATTTCTGTGAAGCACTTGGGGGTTTAAAGTTCTCACCACACATCTACATAAGTTCCTTAAGGGGTCTAGTTTCCAAAATGGTGTCACTTGTGGAGTGTTTCCACTGTTTAGGCACATCAGGGGCTCTCCAAACGCGACATGGCGTCCGATCTCAATTCCAGCCAATTCTACATTGAAAAAGTAAAACGGTGCTCCTTCACTTCCAAGCTCTGCGGTGCGCCCAAACAGTGGTTTACCCCCACAAATGGGGTATCGATGTACTCAGGAGAAATTGCACAACAAAATTTATGGTTAAACTAGCTGTACTACCCGGCTTCGCCCGGGTTAATGACTGCTGTTAGCAAAATAGAATGTGTTAACAAAAATTTATTCTGCACACAAAAACCACAAAACAAATAGATAGAAATGTAATTATTAAAAGGCAAAAACTAAGCTAATAGAAGAATTTCACAACATATATTAGCTTTGTTATACTGAGAATGTCTTTGTTGCCTATATTAACCAATCAGAGCTCAGGTTAATTAACTGTAGCAAAATAGAAGCTGAGCTGTGATTGGTTGCTATTGGCAGCCTGATAAATCCCCAGCCAACAGTAAGCCCTCCCCCCTGGCAGTATATATTAGCTCACACATACACATAATAGACAGGCCATGTGACTGACAGCTGCCGTATTTCCTATATGGTACATTTGTTGCTCTTGTAGTTTGTCTGCTTATTAATCAGATTTTTATTTTTGAAGGACAATACCAGACTTGTGTGTGTTTTAGGGTGAGTTTCATGTGTCAAGTTGTGTGTGTTGAGTTGCGTGTGGCGACATGCATGTAGCGACTTTTGTGAGATGAGTTTTGTGTGGTGACATGCGTGTAGCAACATTTTGTGTGTCGAGTTGCATGTGACAGGTTAGTGTAGCAAGTTGTGTGCAGCAAGATTTGTGCATGGCGAGTTTTGCGCGTGGCGAGTTTTATGTGTGGTGCGTTTTGAGTATGTGCAAGTTTTATGTGAGGCAACTTTTGCATGTGGTGCAACTTTTGTACATGTGGCAATTTTTCTGTGTGTGCAAGTTTTGCATGAGGTGAGTTTTCCATGAGGTGAGTTTTGCACGTGTGGCGAGTTTTGCGTGAGCCTAGTTTTGCATATGGCGAGTTTTGCATGTAGCGAGTTTTGCGCGTTGCGAGTTTTGAGTGGTGACTTTTGTGTTTCGACTTTTATGTGGCGAGGTTGGTGTGTGTGTGGTGAAATGTGTGCTGAGGGTGGTATATGTGTTCAAGCACGTGGTAGTGTGTGGCGCATTTTGTGTTTGTGTTCACATCCCAGTGTGTGGTGAGTATCCCATGTCGGGGCCCCACCTTAGCAACTGTACGGTATATACTCTTTGGCACCATCGCTCTCATTCTTTAAGTCCTCATTGTTCACATCTGGCAGCTGTCAATTTTCCTCCAACACTTTTCCCTTCACTTTTTCCCCATTATGTAGATAGGGGCAAAATTGTTTGGTGAATTGGAATGCGCGGGGTTAAAATTTCACCTCACAACATAGCCTATGACGCTCTCGGGGTCCAGACGTGTGACTGTGCAAAATTTTGTGGCTGTAGCTGCGACGGTGCAGATGCCAATCCCGGACATACACACATACATACATACACACATTCAGCTTTATATATTAGATATACCTGTATGTAATCTCCTGTATATAGTATATACCTGTGTGTCATCTCACCTATATATAGTATATATCTGTGTGTCATCTCCTTCTGTATATAGTATATACCTGTATGTCATCTCCTCCTATACATAGCATATACCTGTATGTCATCTCCTCCTGTATATACTATATACCTGTAGGTAATCTGCTCCTGTATATAGTATATACCTGTGTGTCATCTCCTCCTGTATATAGTATATACCTGTATGTCATCTCCTCCTGTATGTAGTATGTACCTGTATGTCATCTCCTCCTCTATATAGTATATACCTGTGTGTCATCTCTCCTGTATATAGTATATATCTGTGTGTCATCTCCTCCTGTATATAGCATATACCTGTGTGTCATCTCCCCTGTAAATAGTATATACCTGTGTGTCATCTCCTCCTGTATATAGTATATAACTGTATGTCATCTCCTCCTGTATTAGCCCTCGTTCACACGTTATTTGGTCAGTATTTTTACCTCAGTATTTGTAAGCTAAAATGGCAGCCTGATAAATCCCCAGCCAACAGTAAGCCCTCCCCCTGGCAGTATATATTAGCTCACACATACACATAATAGACTGGTCATGTGACTGACAGCTGCCGGATTCCTATATGGTACATTTGTTGCTCTTGTAGTTTGTCTGCTTATTAATCAGATTTTTATTTTTGAAGGATAATACCAGACTTGTGTGTGTTTTAGGGCGAGTTTCGTGTGTCAAGTTGTGTGTGTTGAGTTGCGTGTGGCGACATGCATGTAGGGACTTTTGTGAGATGAGTTTTGTGTGGCGACATGTGTGTAGCAACTTTTTGTGTGTCGAGTTGCATGTGACAGGTTAGTGTAGCAAGTTGTGTGCAGCAAGTTTTGCGCATGGCGAGTTTTGCGCGTGGCGAGTTTTATGTGTGGTGCCTTTTGAGTATGTGCAAGTTTTGTGTGAGGCAACTTTTGCATGTGTTGCAACTTTTGTGTATGTGGCAATTTTTCTGCGTGTGGCAATTTTTCTGCGTGTGCAAGTTTTGCGTGTGGCGAGTTTTCCATGAGGTGAGTTTTGCACGTGTGGCGAATTTTGCATGTGGAGATTTTTGCGCGTGGCGAGTTTTGAGCGGCGACTTTTGTGTTTCTACTTTTATGTGGTGAGGTTGGTGTATGTGTGGTGAAATGTGCGCTGAGGGTGGTATATGTGTTCGAGCACGTGGTAGTGTGTGGCGCATTTTGTGTGTGTGTTCATATCCCCGTGGTGGTGTGGTGATTATCCCATGTCGGGGCCCCACCTTAGCAACTGTACAGTATATACTCTTTGGCGCCATCACTCTCATTCTTTAAGTCCCCCTTGTTCACATCTGGCAGCTGTTAATTTGCCTCCAACACTTTTCCTTTCATATTTTCCCCATTATGTAGATAGGGGCAAAAATGTTTGGTGACTTGGAAAGCGCGGGGTTAAAATTTCACCTCACAACATAGCCTATGACGCTCTCGGGGTCCAGACGTGTGACTGTGCAAATTTTTGTGCCTGTAGCTGCGACGCCTCCAACACTTTTCCTTTCACTTTTTCCCCATTATGTAGGTAGGGGCAAAATTGTTTGGTGAATTGGAAAGCGCGGGGTTAAAATTTCACCTCACAACATAGCCTATGACGCTCTCGGGGTCCAGACGTGTGACTGTGCAAAATTTTGTGGCTGTAGCTGCGACGGTTCAGATGCCAATCCCGGACATACATACATACATACATACACACACACACACATTCAGCTTTATATATTAGATTTCTGTTTTTACACTTGTGAAAATAAAAAAAAATGGTTCTGAAGTAAAATGTTTGCAAAAAAAAAGTTAAATGTTCATTTTTTCCTTCCACATTGTTTCAGTTCCTGTGAAGCACGTAAAGGGTTAATAAACTTCTTGAATGTGGTTTTGAGCACCTTGAGGGGTGCAGTTTTTAGAATGGTGTCACACTTGGTTATTTTCTATCATATAGACCCCTCAAAATGACTTCAAATGAGATGTGGTCCCTAAAAAAAAAATGGTGTTGTAAAAATGAGAAATTGCTGGTCAACTTTTAACCCTTATAACGCCCTAACAGAAAAAAAAATTGTTTCCAAAATTGTGCTGATGTAAAGTAGACATGTGGGAAATGTTATTTATTAACTATTTTTGTGACATATCTCTCTAATTTAAGGGCATAAAAATACAAAGTTTGAAAATTGCAAAATCTTAAATATTTTCGCCATATTTCTGTTTTTTTCATAAATAATCGCAAGTAATGTTGTAGAAATGTTACCACTAACATGAAGTACAATATGTCACGAAAAATCATTCTCAGAATCAGTGGGATCTGTTAAAGCGTTCCAGAGTTATAACCTCACATAGCCTGCTTAGACAGGACGACTGCACTTCTGATGCACACAATAGATTGTTTACTGTCACTGTTCTCGGTAGCACATGTCCTGTTTGCACAGAACAATGTGCTGCCGAGAGATTTTTTTTAGCACTTGTGGGATGATTGACAGTCTGTATATACCGAACTATTATCAGGAAACATGTATTCTTAGGAGCGCTGGGTGATTATTGGGCGGTGTACTGGACCCTTAGTTAGCTGGATCCTACAATATATTAATATTAACTGATAAATACCGTACAATTTTTTTTTTCTTGATCTCTACAGATGTTAAAATATATAAACTGCTGAAAAGTTATTTGTGTTTTTACTAGAATTTTCTTTCTTTTGAGTTTTTGAAGCTCAGGTTAGTTGAAGCTTCATTACATAAAGCGTAAAACCCTGCTAAGGCCGCCTCTGACATGTACAAAATCCAGTTTGTCAGCCCTCGGGCATAACGACTTCTATAAGTGTCTGGCGGAAATGCAAATTCTAATGTAAAGTATTTAGGGATAGTAGACCCGGCAGACGCTGCCCCGCACCTGGAGGGTAGAAAGCATTGGGCACTGTAGTTTAGAGAGGTATCGTGAGGACAATCCATCCATAGGACATATGGACGTTATAGAAGGGTCCCACCTGTGTGACCCCTTATGACCCCAAACTGCCATGTAATGCTACAGAGGCAGCTGAAGGAGTCACCAGACAGCAGAAATAGTGCCATACACCTGAGATACCCGTCTTGTTTAGTTGTCTCTTCCGAATTCATGATTTAGGAGACTTGGCCCCCTGACCTTCCCCTGACAGAAGATGTGAACCATGACCATTGAATATGTATGTAGCCTTAAAGGGTTATTCCAGTGTCACTCACACATCGGGAGGGAAGCAGTGCCAGTGACCTCACGTCTACAGATACCTGCCGATTGCACACACGTCCCGGCGGGTGTCTGCAGATGGAACGTCGGCTCCTCTCACCTTCCAATGCGGAAATAAGCAGCTCTGGTTACATTTTTGGATAACATATCTGTGCCATATAAGCAACAAAATTTTAATGCTGTGTCTGATTTCTTTTCTCTGAGAGGTTCTGCAGCTGCTGGGCCACATCCTGTGGCTCTGCAGCGATAAGGCTCATCTAGACGAGCTGATAATCAGGAAAAAGCGCTCCGGTGAACATGCCCACAATCACTTGATGAAGGAGAAAGTCCTTAGCTCGACAGCGTTCTTGCTGACGTTAAAATCATCCTTCTTGGCAAACTATCACCCTGTGTATACAGGCCATGTGCTGTCAACAATAATGATAATCTATGCACACAGAACTATCATGTTAACGATCGCCCTGTGCGCATAGAGTTCAGGCTACAACCTCGTTTGGCTTGTATATAGCCGTTTGTTGGGTTGTTTAAAGGCTGCGTTTGGCTCGTCTGCATGGGCCCTTAGGATAACATGCAGTTGCTGCAGAACCTCTTTTATCATCTTAGTACTTCGTATCGTTGTATTTTGTTCGGAGACGTGTGATCCATTGCTGCTATTTCTATCCAGATGATAATATAGGTCACCATTATTCCGGTACAGCTCCCTGTATTGCAGCTCTTCTCACGCTATAGAGGATGAGGCGAGGTGCAGTTCTCGCTTATTCTCAGGTATAAATGAGTTTAATTTCCTACACATAGGGGAACACAGCGGGATATAGCAGGAGCGGTTTGAGATCTGGTCATCACAACCTCCCTTACGTTACATCCTGCCATTCGCCATGAATCAGAATAGTAAGATGTATGTGTCAATGCGAGAGGAGCATGTCCGAGACCCTACTAAGCCTGGCACCAGCTATCTGTGCCTCCATCCGGACCCATCTTCTATATAGATGCATGAGGTGTTACCCTACTGGGCATGGTCTGGTCTGTGCTACTGGCGCGCTATGATGTATAGGGGAATTCTCATCAGAGGCCATTAGATGCTGGTTCTATGGTCCGGAAGGAACAGAAAAGAAAGCAGCAGTCTGTTTTCCTCAAAGGATAGCGGCTGTACACTGGAATCAATATCTCTTTATATCTATATATATCTCCCCTTGAACATACACTACTCAGTATTGAAATCACAACACCAAGAAAGAAAAGTTGTAGAGTTATAGAAATCACAAAATTTATAGGCATGCAAATGATAGGAAAATGGCAACATTTTCAAACATTTCAATTTATTCAGTATTGAGTGTGAGTGCCACGCGCCCCCATCCAGCACTTCTGGGATGTCATTATTCAGGGACTGCAAAAGGAAGCTGCCAGCGGAGGATCTTGATACATACCGTAGTTGCATTGGTTGAAAAAAAAAAGACAGGTTCCATCAAGTTCAACCTTCCTCCACAATTATATATTTTTTGTCACTAAATTAACTATAACCCACAATGTACTGAGGAAATCACCCAGCCCTTTTTTAAAAGCTGTTATAGTGTCTGCCATTACTACTTCTTGTGGTTCAGCATTCCACATTCTGACTGCTCTAGCTGTAAAGAACCCTTTCCTATTTAGCTGCCGGAATCTCCTTTCTTCCACCTGTAATGAGTGCCCCCTGATCCTCAGTATGGTCTATGGAAGGAATAAGTAATCTGCCAGTTTTTTGTATTGGCCACACAGGTATTTATACATATAAATGAGATCATAGAAAGTTAGAGTTGGGAAGGACCACCAGGGTCATCGAGTTGAACCCCCTGCTCAATGCAGGAGTCACTAAACCATCTCAGACAGATGTCTGTCCAGCCTCTGTTGAAGACTTCCATTGAAGGAGAACTCACCACCTCTTGTGACAGCCTATTGCACTCATTGATCACCCTCACTGTCAAAAAGATCTCTGAGACGTCTTTTTTCTAAGCAAAACAAGCCAAACTTTTCCAACCTCTCATCATATGAGAGGCCTCCATCCCTTGTAGTAATCTAGTTGCCTGCCTTTTAACTGAATATCTTCTGAATATCCTTTTTATAATGTGGAGCCTAAAACTGGGTCCCATATTCTGGATGTGGTCTCACTGGTGATTTATAGAGGGGTAACAATATATTGGGATCACCAGATTTTATCTCTCTTTTTATACACCCTAAAATCTTGATTTCTTTGCAACTGCTGCTTGACATTGAGTACTGCTCCACAGCTTACTTGTAACCAGAATACCAAGTCCTTCTTCTTGTCTGTAGTCCCAAGAATGGTCCCATTTAGTGTATATACAGCTATAGCATTACTCTGTCTTAGGTGCATTACTCTACATTTATCTACATTAAACGTCATTAGCCAAGTGTTTGCCCATTCAGACATCTTATCCAGATCGTTTTGTAATATTGCAATGTCAAAGTCATTTTTTAATATTTTACTTAAGTTTGGTGTCTTCAGCAAAGACTGGCACTTTACCCTCGGTCCCATCCTGAAAATCATTAATAAAGAGGTTAAAAGGAATCGGTCCTAGCACAGATCCCTGTGGTCCCCACTGCTGACTATATCCCATTTAGAGAACGTACCATTTATGATGACTCTTTGTTTCCTGCCTTTTAGCCAGGTGCTTACTCATCTACATATAGTTTCCCCAGTACCTGCTTCTGGAGCTTCAGTATAAGGCTCACTTCACATGTCGTGGTGATTCCTGTACTGGATAAACCAGTACTGGTAAGGTCCGCTTATCCGTTTGCTGTCTGTGTCCTTGTGTCACATGCGTCTGCCGTCCGTGAACCCGTATGACACATACCGGGGCCTGGGAAAAGCAATACAGTTTGCTGTTGCAAACAGTTGCTGAAAACAGCTCTCGTCATTGTTGAATTGTCTACCAGAAATCACCCCCCCCCCCCCCACACTCCCCCGACAAAAAAAGACGTGTGGTCTCCCCTATAATGATGTTAATAGCCTGGAAAGGGGCCATGGATTTTGGTCTCCTCCCAGAATAAAAGCATCAGCTCTTGACCGCCTCAGAAATGGCGCATCCATAAGATGCACCAATTCTGGCGCTTAGCCTCCACTCTTCCCATTTGCCCTGTGGTGGTGGAAAATTGGGTAATAGGGTTGGGGTTGAAGTCAGCTGACATCAAGCCCAGAGGTCCGTAATGTAGAGGCGTCTATAAGACAGCCCCATAACTAACCCCATAGTAGTAAGTTTTGAAATAAACAGCAAGAATCAAATTCTTTATTTGAAATAAATGCTCCCGACCCTTTTTCCCCAATAATTACAGTATAAATTAAAAATAAAAAACACCATATTCCTCACCTGTCCGACTATAATCCATTTGTCCCATTCCGTAATCCATCTCTACTTCATCTGGATGCCTTGCTGAATGCTGGCATTATGCGACCGCTCAGCCTGGCATCCAGGAGACGCTGAGCGTCAGAGCGCAGCTTCAGTGACCTGCGGTGATGTCATTCAGGTTACCGCAGGTCACTGAAGCTGTGGTTCCCCATGGCAGCTCACCGTGAGCCACACAATGAACTGTGGTGAAATAGTACCAGTAAAGTGAGATTTCTGAAGTCTCATGCACACTTTACATATTTTTTCCTTGCTGATTTCAAGCAGTTTCAGATCAGCAATGTGTCTTTCTTTCAGCGTTTTTCACCCATTCTAATTCATAGGAAAAACGCAGCTTAAAAAGACTGTCAAAAAACACACATATTTTTTCGCAGTGTTTTTTCTGCCGACACATCAGTATTTGCAGCACATTTTTCTGCTGCAAATACTGAACGTGTGCACATACCCTGATGAGTTGGTCAGGATTCATATAAAAATGTTGTGTGTCATGTGTCCATTAGCGATTGCCATGTTGTATATTGGGTGGGGTACAAGGCCATTACATTTTTAGTTTCTATTCTCCTCTTCGCAATCTCTCTGATTTGCCTTATCAAAATCCGGCAGGTATACACTAAAATTGAGTAGCTTGGAAATAACCGAATAAATTATTGTCAGTTTTCTCTCGTGTCTTTCTGCAAGGAAGATACAAGCCAAGACAAATCTCTTATGACATTTACTTTATACCTGAAAGGGATGTATTTTTTTTTAACTATTCTGTCCTGGCAAATTAAAATATCCGTACTCCCCATGATGTATCATGCTCTGGTCTCCCATAGTGTATATAGAAAAATGTCTCACCATGAAGGCGACAATGTACCTATGTCGAGAGTGTCCAGAGGAGATCAACCCGCTTACCAATAGATGCTATTTTATACATGTGTTACCGCCATTTTGCTGGAGCCATTTTTCCATTTTTTTTTTTTGCTCCAACAAAATGGCGGCGCATGCTCATTAGCATCTATCGATAAGCTATAGATGCTACTGCGCCAGCACCACTTTGCTGGAGCCAATTTTTTTTTCTCCCAACAAAATGGCTCCGGAGGCGCATGCATAGTGGCATCTATCTGCAAATCGATGCTCTTATTCTGCGCCAACTGGTCCTGCAATGTCTATACATGACGAAAGAGACATAGCAAATCAGAAAAACTGCACTACATTTCTAATTGGAGGTGTTTGCTAATATTATTATACCTACTACATATTGGAATAGGATCTTGGATATTGGAATACCTCAAAGTATTGCTTGTGTTGATGATTTAATATGCAGGTGTAATGAGATATTGACTGGTATTTATCCTGGCAAGTAGGTCATCAGCTGTTCCCGGCGGCGGCTGGTTGTGCTCAGTTGTGGAGCTCTGTCGGCTGCATAGCGGCTGTGACCAGGTACTACGGCCGTGACTCCTCTAGCCCAATACAAATAATGTAAGGTCTCATGCAGACGTCAGTGATTTTTCTCGTCAAAAAAAAAAGAAAAAAATCGGTTTATGTTTTATCAATGGAAAACACGGATAGAACATGTACTAAATTCACGGATGTCTGAATGAAGCCCATACTATAGCATAGTCTGCCAGACAGGATAGCAATGATCCCTTTATTACATGCATTTGTGAGTATCCTAAGGCTATGTGCACACGTATAATGGTCCACTGCGGATTTATCCGCAGCGGATTTGATAAATCTGCAGGGTAAAAACGCTGTGTTTTTGGCTGCGGATTTACCGCGGTTTTTCTGCGGATTTCACTGCGGTTTTACAACTGCGGTTTTCTATAGGAGCAGCTGTAAAACCGCTGCGGAATCCGCAGAAGGAAGTGACATGCTGTGGAATGTAAACTGCTGCTTTCCCACACGTTTTTTTCCACAGCATGGGCACTGCGTTTTTTGTTTCCCATAGGTTTACATTGTAATGTAAACTCATGGGAAACAGCTGCGGACCCGCAGCGTTTTCCGCATCGTGTGCACACAGCCTAATGGTAATACCGTCTCTGTATCCATTAGAATAGGCTTTTAATGGTGATCTGTAGTGGTCCAACCCTCAGAACACAAAGTGATCTGCAGAACAAAGCAGCTTCTCCAAATAACTCAAGACCTCATTGTCCATTTCACTGTGCCTTGTACAGCAGCTCAGCCCTAATTAAGGAGACTTTCGGTCATTCAGGTTTCTACCATTGTGCAACCTCCGTGCTTTATACGTAGTTGTAAGCAACAAGACCTGAAATAATTTCCACTTCTTGTGATTGTCACATGTAGAAGAACCGAAGTTACACCAAGATCACAAGTTACCATGTTTTATTGGCTAATTTTAGGCTGTGTGCACACGTTGCGTTTTTTTCACATTTTTTCGCTATAAAAACGCATACATTATGCATCCCATCATTTAGAATGCATTCCGCAATTTTTGTGCACATGATGCGTTTTTTTTCCGCAAAAAAAACGCATCGCGGTAAAAAACGCAGCATGTTCATTAATTTTGCGGATTGTTTGCGTTTTTCCTGCTATTTAATGCAGTGGGAAGCTCCGGAAAAAAACGTGAAAAAAACGCATGCGGATTTCTTGCAGAAAATGTCCGGTTTTGCTCAGGAAATTTCTGCAAGAAATCCTGAACGTGTGCACATAGCCTTAAGGCCCCGTCTCACATAGCGAGATCGCTGCTGAGTCACAAGTTTTGTGACGCAACAGCGACCTCAGTAGCGATCTCGCTATGTGTGACACGTACCAGCGACCCGGCCCCTGCTGTGAGATCGCTGGTCGTGTCGGAATGGCCTGGAACGTTTTTTGGTCCTTGAGGTCCCGCTGACATTGCTGAATCGGTGTGTGTGACACCGATCCAGCGATGTCTTCACTGGTAACCAGGGTAAACATCGGGTTACTAAGCGCAGGGCCGCGCTTAGTAACCCGATGTTTACCCTGGTTACCAGCGTAAATGTAAAAAAAAAAAAAACAGTACATACTCACCATCTGATGTCCGTCAGGTCCCTTGCCGTCTGCTTCCCACACTGACTGAGCGCCGCAAAGTGAAAGTGAAAGCACAGCACAGTGGTGACGTCACCGCTGTGCTCTGCTCTCACTGTACGGCCGGATCTGTCAGAGCAGGAAGCAGACGGCAAGGGACCTGACGGACATCAGATGGTGAGTATGTACTGTTTGTTTTTTTTTGTAACCAGGGTAAACATCGGGTTACTAAGCGCGGCCCTGCGCTTAGTAACCCGATGTTTACCCTGGTTACCCGGGTGCTGCAGGGGGACTTCGGCATCGTTGAAGACAGTTTCAATGATGCCGAAGTCGTTCCCCTGATCGTTGGTCGCTGGAGAGAGCTGTCTGTGTGACAGCTCCCCAGCGACCACACAGCGACTTACCAACGATCACGGCCAGGTCGTATCGCTGGTGGTGATCGTTGGTAAATCGCTATGTGTGACGGGGCCTTTAGCGTGTATTATTGCTTTTTTTGTCTGTTTGCTTTCGACTTGCACATTTTTGCTCAAATATTCAGGGTGTTCAGGTATTCCAGGTTGCAAAAATTCTAAATGCCCCCAAAAATCCAGGACCTTTTGAGGTCATAATAATCATACCCTCTGATGATGGTTTGTTCCCATTATATTACTGTGTAATTTATGGTAAGGAGTTCCTAATTATTAAATGCAGTCATGTTTTTATGTATTATGACTGTACTGTATTGTAATTACCCATGTGGTTGCTTCATAATTTCCTATGGTTACCTAAGGTCAGATTTGTTATTTTGTGCCTCCCTTCTCAGATGTGTATGTACTGTATATCAGAACAGGTTTTTGCCTATTGCCTGAACTATTGGGCACACAATGTTCCTGGGCCGTTACCCACCTTAATATATTAGTAAACTACAGTTCATGCCAGGATTTCACCTCAGGCATTGACCCACCATGTAATATTACTGTGTTCACTAACGATTTGAGTAGACCTTCTGCCACAGCTAACCCTGGTGGAATATAATTTAGGCAGATTCCACCCACAAATAAAGAACACAAAGCACAAAAATGTAAAAACAACATTGCTGTGCACATATTCATTCTTCAGTAACTTCTTTTAACCACTTTGGAGTTCGGAAACCACAAAGTGGTTGGAAGAAGTAACGTGTTAATTCTTCAGGAGGCTTTGTTTGGAATCCTTATAGTTGAAGCCACTTCAGGTAAAATACCGCCAGCTCTTTTCTGAAGCAGCTTCGCCAAGGAAAACTGATGTGGTCCAACCAGCGTCTTAAAGACTCCTCGTATGCATATCCTTAGGTTGGAATCACACGTGTGTTTTGCGATCCATTGCACGGATGCGCTGACCCGAATTTGACAACCTCATACTGTTGAGTCTAGGTCAGGAGACACGTGGCCGGTGTTTGCATCGTCATTAAAATTCAGAGGTATGAATGTGGCCTAAATATGATCCTGTCGAATTAAAACCAATATTACGCTTTCAGTATAAGGTAGGGGAACATCAGTTTGGCTCCAGCTTCTTTCATCCACTCCCAGTTGTGGCATGCATGATGGTAGATCAATAATACACGAGTACTCTACCTGAGTAAGGTCTCTTCGCCATCCCACCCCAGTACTGTGCATTACCGAGTACACAACTATTATCTTTCTTTCCATAGGTTTACAGGGGTTTTCCATCACTAAAATATTGATGACGTTTCTGAAAGGCCATCAACATCATAGTACTGGAAACCACCTTTGTCAGCAGCTCTTCACCGAATCTAAACTCTGGATGTAACACCATTAATAATATAATGTGAATGTGGGGGCATATGATCACACGAAGAATGGCTTGTACTAACCACACTCCAAATATTGTTGCAAGTAAATGAAACGAGCGCCAGTTGACTACCTATATCTGTGATCAACATCTATTGCCTGCAATTTATCGGTTAGTGTTAAAAAACCCTAAACGCCCCTATACACTTCATCTAAAAGTTTGATGTGTATGGGGGTCTCATGACTCTTCTTTGTGTCAGGAAAGTTAAAGAGAACCTGTCACCTGATTCATGTAGCACAAAGGAGGCAACGTGAATCGGACCCTGGGTGCACGATTGCTGCCAGGTATATTTTCTCTGAAATGCGTAACGCAGGGGCATTTTAGAGAAAATACGCTGTACCCGGATCATGGCTGGAGACTACTAAATTATGCCGTCAAACAGATCTACGCAGCGCTACAAGAGATGTTGGAAGGATACCTCGCTGTTCAAGAGACCTGTCAATCATCAAGCGTGGCACTGGGAAGAGCCCGCCGGGGGAAGAGCCAGAACTAGCCAGGTCTCTATCGTGCCCAGCAGGATTTTTTACAGTATACCTTCTCTGAAATGCCAGAGTGTTTCAGAGAAAAATACACTAGGTTGGTAATATGCAGTCAGGCTTTTTCATGCTGCCTGCGGTTTGGGCAGCATGAATCAGGTGACAGGTTCACTTTAACTTTCCTGACAATATCTGTCACGAGAAGAGACATGAGGACCCCCAATCATACTTTTAGATAAAAGGTATAGGGGCGGTTAGGGTTCTTTAACACTAGTCAAATTGCAGATGCTTTTGTTTTCAGAGAAGATACAACACTGTCAGGGGAGTTGAGCAACAACTTTTTCCCCTTGGCCTATTGAAAACTCCATGCTTGGCCGATTATGGGGGAGTCAGGAGAGATATTTATTGTCTGACATCTGTCTCATGTGTATGACCAGCTTTAAGGTCTCCATATACAATAGACTAGCGTCAGAAGAAAGATAGTTTACTGTGTATGGGGGACGCTCCCCGACAGATGAGTCTAAGTTCGGACTGCCAATTGTTTTGTTCTCCAAGAGAAAGGCCGCTGGTAGAGATGCCTGGCAGTGACTCGTAGAGAACACAAAAGTGCTCGGCAGAACAAGTGCTATCGTGTATGGGAGGTACAGGAGAGGTAGCTGCCGAACCATCATTTAGCCAACAGTTATAGAACTTGTATCCATAGTCTGTATGCCTATTCCGGTTCACATTGAGTCCTGTTATCACCATTCCTACAGGTTCTACCTACATCTGGTTCTCCTGTATAGGTAACTGAAAAGTAATCTCTCTGGATGGGTGAATGTCCGTCCTGCCCTTCTCTCTTTTATGAGATACAAACTTTTCTTTGTAGACTCTTTTAACAAACCTTCCCCTCCCCGGTAAGACAGGAAGCCGGGCTGGAGGGACAGCTGTCTTACTGACATGGGAGCAGCTGCTGCAGAATACTTAAGAACAATAGGCTTAGAAGGCAACTTAACATCTGCTGTGGGCTAATCATGGGGGGCTTGTGATGTGCAAATTTCCACCCTCCCCCTAAAGATTAAGTTACCTGTAATACGGAAGCAGAGAGTCTTGTGATCCTCTACTTTCATGATCTCTCATGTCTTTCCACTAAAGTATCGGAACACATTTTCAGGTCTAGTCCTTGTATTTCCCAAAACAAGACTCCTAGTTCTGTTTGGGGAATTTGCCATCATTATCAGCATTTTTTGGGGTTTAATATTATAACTTTCTAAAAGGTTATTTCAACTTGGTAAACTCATTCCATATGATTTACCGTATTAGGGCATATGGGCGTCATAAGAGTGCCCATTGGTGTTAGAACATGCTCGTTAGTTTCTTTTTATTTAGATTTTTACATGATAGTCATTGTTATAAAGGATAACAATGGATAGTGTCACTTTCAACGCTTTTTTAAAAATGTAAAATGGAGAAGAAAAAAATTAAAATATTGACAAATGGAAAACCAGATCACGACCAAACTGACAGCAATGGATGTGTAATAAATGTAATTTATTATTCCAAAAATATATTCTAAACCCTGCTGTGCTCCTCGTCACTTTGTGTTTGTCACTGCATGTGTTGTAGCTTAGGTAATTGGTAGGTTGTGTTTGGCAGGAGAACAGATAGAGAAGGACAGTACAGTAGATGATAACTGATGGAAAAATGAACAAATGTTAAATCCTATAAGCTGTGTGGGGGAGGGATCCATCTGTTGAAGATTCGGCTTCTCGGGATGACCACCCCACATTGCCACCTCTTGTTGCACACCATAGTTGACCAATTCATTGCATTACTTAAATAAGTCAACCCAATCACAGTACTCAGGGAATTTTTTTTAAAGAACATTGACAAAGATTTTTAACACCTGCTGTATCAAAGAACACAGATAAAGACCCGGATTCATTACGATCAGCATTGTATATACCAGTCTTAATGAAGTAAGCACCCGAGTAAGTTGTGCCAAATTCATTAATAGGAATATGCCTCATTCATGAACTTGGTGCATCTTTAATATGTTGTATGCCACTGCCAGAAATGTACACCAGGCAGAGTCTGGCTTAAATTTCCATTGAAAATTATTATGAATTTGTCGGACGTCCTCGGCCCCATGTTTTGCCTACTTTGGTAAAATTGGTAAAGCTGGCAGAGAAGGTCATAAAAACAGCAAAAATTGTAAAACTTTTGTTCAACATTGAGATCCAAAAATAAATAATAAATTCATAACATTTCAATCCGTTTTAAACTAGAATTCTGGCGAAAACTCCTTGTTTTAATGTCACTTAGATGACTTACTGGTTGCGTATAGGACATCACAGTTGTGAAAATGACTGATTCTACACTGGTACAAAGTAGCACTGCTATACGTAATGGCACACCACAGTGCCCTCCATGCCCACAATTAATGAAAGACTCAGGGACCTATATGCCGGCAATAAATATTAGATGGCTCTTGGCTGAACAATGCTTCAACTGACTTTCATCCCAACCAACACTCCCAGTCGAGTGCTCCTGTGTTCTCTATGAAAAAGCCGATAACTTACTCGTCGGCTGGTAGCTTATCTCGGGGAAAAAAAATGTGATCGGCATTTCTAAATCGGACATATGTGATCGACATCAATCTCAACCATCCTCAGCCGGTGCCCCCATACCCAGTAGACCATTAGCCGAACCGACAAGATCTGCGAGTACAGCCGACTTTAGTCTAATGTGCTTGGGGGCTCTTAGCCACAGTGTCTTCAGAAGCAGAGTCTTTAGTTTCCTGACTACACATTGATTTCAAAAGATATCTTTGTGCAGTTTACAAAATGAGATCCATAAGGTGATATTTCATGTGGTTGTACTCAGTGAGGATGGGTCTGAGAAAAACATTATCTGGATACCCAGAAGGAGCATTTTCCTGCCCTATCATTTACAGACTCAGATTTTCTCTTTATCCTTTAAACCTGAATACTCGTTATATAATCACGTTACGTACGTAGTCTTGTTATATTACTGTTATATTTGGATATATTTTTACTGAGCTGTTACCTAATTGTATCCAGTTTACTATCACATATACAGTACAGACCAAAAGTGTGGACACACCTTCTCATTTAAAGATTTTTCTGTATTTTCATAACTATGAAAATTTGTACATTCACACTGAAGGCATCAAAACTATGAATTAACACATGTGGAATTATATACTTAACAAAAAAGTGTGAAACAACTGAAATTATGTCTTATATTCTAGGTTCTTCAAAGTAGCCACCTTTTGCTTTGATGACTGCTTTGCACACTCTTGGCATTCTCTTGATGAGCTTCAAGAGGTAGTCACCGGGAATGGTCTTCCAACAATCTTGAAGGAGTTCCCAGAGATGCTTAGCACTTGTTGGCCCTTTTGCCTTCACTCTGCTGTCCAGCTCACCCCAAACCATCTTGATTGGGTTCAGGTCTGGTGACCGTGTAGGCCAGGTCATCTGGCGTAGCACCCCATCACTTTCCTTGGTGAAATAGCCCTTACACAGCCTGGAGGTGTGTTTGGGGTCATTGTCCTGTTGAAAAATAAATGATGGTCAAACTAAACGCAAACCGGATGAAATAGCATGCTGCTGCAACATGCTGTGGTAGCCATGCTGGTTCAGTATGCCTTCAACTTTGAATAAATCCCCAACAGTGTAACCAGCAAAGCACCCCCACACCATCACACCTCCTCCTCCATGCTTCACGGTGGGAACCAGGCATGTAGAGTCCATCCGTTCACCTTTTCTGCGCCGCACAAAGACACTGTGGTTGGAACCAAAGATCTCAAATTTGGACTCATCAGACCAAAGCACAGATTTCCACTGGTCTAATGTCCATTCCTTGTGTTCTTTAGCCCAAACAAGTCTCTTCTGCTTGTTGCCTGTCCTTAGCAGTGGTTTCCTAGCAGCTATTTTACCATGAAGGCTTGCTGCACAAAGTCTCCTCTTAACAGTTGTTGTAGAGATGTGTCTGCTGCTAGAACTCTGTGTGGCATTGACCTGGTCTCTGATCTGAGCTGCTGTTAACCTGCGATTTCTGAGGCTGGTGACTCTGAGAAACTTATCCTCAGAAGCAGAGGTGACTCTTGGTCTTCCTTTCCTGAGGCGGTCCTCATGTGACCCAGTTTCTTTGTAGGGCTTGATGGTTTTTGCCACTGCACTTGGGGACACTTTCAAAGTTTTCCCAATTTTTTGGACAGACTGACCTTCATTTCTTAAAGTAACGATGGCCACTCGTTTTTCTTTACTTAGAATTTGTATTATGGCAAGAAAAAAGCAGCTAACAGTCTATTCAGTAGGACTATCAGCTGTGTATCCACCATACTACTGCACAACACAACTGATGGTCCCAACCACATTTATAAGGCAAGAAATCCCACTTATTAAACCTGAAAGGGCACACCTGTAAAGTGAAAACCATTCCCGGTGACTACCTCTTGAAGCTCATCAAGAGAATGCCAAGAGTGTGCAAAGCAGTCATCAAAACAAAAGGTGGCTACTTTGAAAAACCTAGAATATAAGACATAATTTCAGTTGTTTCACACTTTTTTGTTATGTATATAATTCCACATGTGTTAATTCATAGTTTTGATGCCTTCAGTGTGAATGTACAATTTTCATAGTCATGAAAATACAGAAAAATCTTTAAATGAGAAGGTGTGTCCAAACATTTGGTCTGTACTGTATATTTTTGTAGCTATAAGCATCATTCCTAAGTCCTGTCCTGCTCACATGAGGTCTTGGTGAAAATGGAGCTAAAATCTGCACTATTTCAGTTGATCCACATGGCACTGAAAATCTGAGGATTTTGCCCACGAATTTGTGCAGCTAAAATGTGATACAAGTCCATCTCATTCACCCATTGACCAGAAGCACCAAAGTGTAGGAGACACCTCTAATGTCGCAAACATTAGAGACAAAGTCCAGCATCAGGCAAAAGGATTTGTGACATTACTCAATTTTCATTGCAAATCCATCGCGGCAGCCTGGAAGCCAAAGTGATCCTGAGTACAGGGCTCTGGAACTAGGAAAATTGAGCTTTGCAAAGCCCTGTCTTGAATGAAATGGATGTGCGCATGCTCGACCTTCATA
This sequence comes from Ranitomeya variabilis, assembly GCF_051348905.1. Lineage (NCBI taxonomy): Eukaryota > Metazoa > Chordata > Amphibia > Anura > Dendrobatidae > Ranitomeya > Ranitomeya variabilis. Next base: position 93,363,927 of record NC_135237.1, read on the forward strand.
TCATCTTTGTCTATAGGACCCTCACAAAAAGCTGAGTTAATGCCCTCAGCTATTTCCATTAATCCTATAGGCTGTGAATAGAGCATGCAGTATTAGCTGGAATTTTCTAACATAATGGTATGATTGGACACTGCCGGTCTTCGTTATTGTACCATGTCTGCCAATTGGAGGTGCATCAAGTAACACAGTGGCGCAATGTTGTAGATAATGATAGCGGTACTTACAAAGTAGAGTCTACTTTTATCAATCCTGTAGTAACTCCCTAAATACAGCCATTGTGAAGAGATGTTTTCCTCAATGTTTCAGAAACAAGAAGATAAACTGGGATACAGTGAAGAACCCTACGGCTATAGCTACCTTCACAATGACAATGGGAAGGCGGACCTGGACGAGGAGGTAGCTCAGAGTGGTGAAGAAGGTGACCCCAGCAATACAGGAGCAAGTGACAGCCATGACATAGGAGCAGAGGTACTAGTATGAAGTGTCTCCCAGTGGTCTGTGGACTAACCCCATTCAGAATATGTAGATGAGTTTAAGAAACTAGAGAGAACTTAAATCCATTATAAGTCAGTGTTCACATAGCATGTTCATTATAAGGCTGGTGAATGTGATGGGAGCATCCATTTGGCCCCAATAACCTTACATATTCTAAAAGAGATCTTGGTGGCGCCCTGTAGAGCAGCCTATATTCTGTTTATTATGTCCTCCACTTCCAGCAAATCGAAAACAAGATGTGTTACCATATAAATACACAATAATTAATATCATACTTAGTCTTGTGAGACAGATAGGAACGACGTGGCTGTCAGCTGTTCCTCTTCAGAGGCTTTTATTCACATATCGGGCACATTTCGGCATACGGGCAGGAGCTGGCTCGTTTCCCAAGATCAGGCCGACATCCTTTTCGGGTCAGACGTGACCCTGCTGGATCCATTCTAACTGATGATACTGGACAAATGAACATAGTCTGAGCTGTTTTCATTCCCATCTGCACCCAGGCCACGCTGACATTTTTTGTTATGGTAACGCTTTCCAATTTTGCAGATTGACCAGAACACGACTGAGCCGTCTCTGTTCTTTGAAGAGTTTATTCAACTGCTGGCGCAAACTGAAAACGCACTGGAGGTAAATCACGTTCTGTGGCTGCTGCTTACAGACACTGAGCTGTCATAACTAAATTCTGTGTAATTAATTTATTGTACCACTGAAAAAGAGAGAAAAGATATTGTGCAATTATAGATTTGTCCTGTACATACTGGATATATGGGCATACACAACACTGTTAGGCCATAACAATAAAACCACATGCCCAATATTGTGTAGGACATAGTTGTGCTACCAAAACAGCTCCGACCTTTCGTCAACAAGATTGTTAGGTGCAGAAAAGTCCTGTAAAGGTGTGAGGAACAACCTCCATGGATTGAGATTTGCATTTCTAACACAACCCTTAGATGCTCCGTGGGGCACAGATCTGGGGAGTTTAGAGGCCAAGTCAACCAATTGAACTCTTTGTTTCTTAGACCATTTTGGAGCAGTTTTTGCAGTATAGCAGAGCACGGTATCCTACAGATAGAGGTTATTAGAGAATAATGCTGTCATAATGGAATGGTCTTAGTGTGCAACGAGGTTTATGTTGATGGAACGTATCAAAGTACCATCCCTATGACTGCCAAGAATCAAGGTTTCCTAGTAGACATTGTCCAGGTCCTTAAAGTGTCTCCACCAGCTTGCTTTTTTCTCCATAGCATATTCAGGTGCCATTACTTCCCCACATAAGTGACATACCTGTTCATCCACATGATGTAAAGTAAAACATAATTCATTAAACCAGGCCGCCTTCTACCACTGCACCATGATTGTGTTCTGATGCTAACATGTCCATCGTAGGCACTATCGGCAGTGGACAGGGGTTGGCTTGGGCACTTTGACATTTGTGGCTATGAAGTCACTTTCTGAACATAGAAAGCCGTGATGTGTTGTGCGTTCTGAAACCTTTATCCTTGTCAGTGGTAACTTTTCTGTGGCTAGACTTCACTCCCCATTCATATCAATGAGCTTTTGACCTCCATCATTAGTTTACTGGTTGCCTTTGCCTGTACTTCCTTTAGTAGGTCCTAAAAGCTGCATACTGGGAACATTTCACCGGACCTGTCATTTTGGAAAAGCTCAGACCCAGTCATCTTAATATAAGCAATATCAGAGTTTTTTTACATTCACCCATTTTCCTCCTTCCAACACATCAACTGGTAGAGCTGATTGTTCACCTGCTGCCTAATATGTTCTTTGAAGGGAAATTGTCATGTTGAAAATGGTGTCTGATGGACAGGCAGGATGCTATAGAGCAAGAGACACAGATCAGATTTGATTGATATACTTTTTTGTGGGAAAAGTTTTAATACAATTAGCATTTTATTCATTGAATGCCCTCGTGTTTGTATGTATATGAGGCCAGTTCAGTGATTGACAGTCTTCCCTGTATTACCATGCATGCATAGATAGTAGTCTACTTCCTCTGAGGGTCCTCCTCCAGTGGGTGTACATGCCCGAAAAAATGATGCATGGCAGTGTCTGCACCATTATAGTCTATGGCCCCGTCAGGGCATACGTCTGAATCCCGTTTTGCAGGAGGGTCAGACGTAAGTCCCGACGTGAGCCTCCGAATGGATGCCTAAATGCAATGTGAAAGCACCCTTAGCTGGGCAGCGTGGTGGCTCAGAGGTTAGCACTTTTGCTTTGAAGCGCTGGAGTCCTGGGTTCAAATTCCACCAAGGATGACATCTGCAAGGAGTCAGTATGTTCTCCCCGTGTTTGCGTGGGTTTCCTCCGGGTTTTTTGGTTTCTTGCCATACTCCAAAAGACATACTGGTAGGGAAATTGAAGGAACCCCAATGGGGACTGTGATGATGATGCCTGTAAAGCGATACGGAATATGCTATATAAGCAAAGTACAATAAATAGACAAAGCTTGAAACAAAGGAACCTAAGGCACCATTCTTGTGTTTTTTCACCACTGGAGTGGTATCAATATTACATGCTCCCTGCCCCTATTTATATATTTACTAGTCGCCATCTTCTGCTCCTCCCGGCGTCACTCCAGTCCCGTTGCTCCATCTTGTGCAGCTTCTGACTGACCGGAAGCCAGAGGTAGCTGTCACGTCACAAGCCCTCAATGTAAGTCTATAAGACCCTCGTACTGGCTCTCTTAGACTGATGTTGAGAAGTGATTTCTGGTTTGCCCAGCAAATACTGGAGCGATCTGGCAGGTAACGTATTGAAGAAGCCGGCGGCTAGTAAGTATAGTACCAGGGGTAAGGGAACTTACATTAGAGATACCACTCCAGCAGGAAAATGTAAGGAAAAAACACTTTAAGCAAATTTATTCATACAATGTAAAGGGAACCTCCATGTCTTATGTTTTCCGGAAACCGATGGAACAGATTTATTAAGTTTGGGGTCTCGTGTTTTAGAGCTAAATAAGTCTACGTTCACATATGCGGTCTGCGCCGCAGCGTCGCCGCATGCGTCATGCGCCCCTATATTTAACATGGGGGCGCATGGACATGCGTCGCACTTGCGTTTTGCGCCGCATGCGTCCCTGCGGCGCCCGCGTCCGGGCGCAGAGGACGCAGCAAGTTGCATTTTTGCTGCGTCCAAAATCAATGAAAAAAAGGACGCATGCGGCGCAAAACGCAGCGTTGTGCATGCGTTTTGCTGCGTTTTTGTTTGCATTGTACGTTGCGGCACCGACGCTGCGGCGCACAACGCAAATGTGAACGTAGCCTAAAACCATAGGAGTAGTAGTTTTTTCTGCGACCACAGATTATCTGTTATCAAAACTCAGGTTGGTATAAATCACTTTGTGCTATTTGCAAGCCCTTCACAAAAGACAAGGTGTTTTTGGGAAGTGCCAAGGTAACGTTTGTGGCAGCTTAGTGAAGCCTGTCTTATAGCCAAACGTCTGATTTTAATTTTTAATTAAGAATTTTGAGGCTTGATTTGAGTAAAGTAAGCTTAAAATTCCTTAAGGGGGTTTTATGTTGGTGGGGTATGACGTTAGGCAGCTCCACCGATCCTAAGAGTATATGGGATGCTGGGGTGTTGTCCTGCGCCCTCTGCTATTTTCTCACATGGTGCTCCAGGCGGCGCAGGGGACTGCAGGAGGATCTAGTCACTTTAATTTGGCCACACTGCAGTTTCCGGCTTGGGGACACGTTACAGGGGAGAATCGGTGAAGGAGACACATTGCTATAATGTTGCGTCTCTTAGATTCTCAGGATTGTGTAGGTTCTAGCGGTTAGGTCACTACCGATCATACAGAGTGGCTCACCGGTTGGGGTGGATTTTCTGAGCGGTACGTCTGGCTGAACATCTATAAACACAGGCACAAATTAGGAAAGCCGAGCTGAATTCTCAGGTTGGCACCTGGAATGGCATGGAAAAGTGGTGGTGGATATACATTCTGGTGCTTTAGTAGAGCAGATCTGGGTTGGCAGTCAGGCACTTTGATACAGCAGAGCCAAGTGTGCACGCTGACATAGATGAGTAACCCCAAATGCATGAGATCAAAGGAGCCGGCCGCCGGGTAAAGTGGATGTTATAAATCGGCGCTAAAGCCAGAACAGGTGAGTAACTAAGGGATGCCATATCCCAGTGATACACCATCAGTTTATGAGAAACCTCTTATCAGCTAAAGCTGTTGTGTTGCAGAGTATTTACCAAGTAATGGGACTTTATAGAGTATTGTATCTTATGGCTGTACATGCTGTTCACACTATCGCAGAACATGTCATTCATGATATTCTTTGCATCTTATAGGGCACAAGTGAAAATTCTCTACAAAGTGTGCAACCGTCCTCCAGACCTGGGAACTCAGTAGGAGAATTGTGGCAAGATTTCCTCTCTTTGCCTGATTTAAATGTAAGATTATTTTATTCATTTATTCATTTTTTTAATTATTGGTTTCACTAGTGCACATCAGTCTGTGTGGTTAGGATGAATAGGAATTAAAGTTACCAAATGCCTCAGGACTGCACAGCAAGGTACCAACACTTAAAGAGCATCTGTTACCACATTGACCTATCTAATCTAAACTATTAACATGAGCATATAGGTTATAGGCTGCTGAAAAGAGTGAAACTTGTATGCTTCATATCAGAGGTGTTGTTGTGGATAAATCATCTTTTATCACTTTTTGCAAATGACCTCTTCCAGGCTATGGGGCACACTGCCTGTAAGATATCTCTGCCTCCAGAGATTATTTTGCAGTAAGGGGACTTACCCGGGTGATATGTAATGGCCGCTCTCCTGATCTCACTGCAGAGCTGTGTGTGATTATACCTGACACATCTGCAGGTTCCTCTCAGCTAACATTTCACAGGCAGACAGGGCTGCAATATTGTTACAGCAGAGCTGAGAGAGAAGCAAAAATATGTTTGCAAGAAGACAAATTTAATTTCTCCTGTTTTGGTTAGTTACTTTTCTCACACTTGTAACTCTCCCTTTGTGTAAAATAATCTCTGGAGGCAGAGTTATCTCCCGGTGTCCTCCCCAGAGCCTGGAAGAGGTTATTCATATATAAGAAAAATGTAGATTTCTCCAGAATAATACAATATCAAGGTATAATGATATTCAGCTTCCTCTGACCTACATGCCCATATAGACAGTTTAGCAAGAACGATCCTACTGACAGATTCCCTTTTAATTTGTTATCTCATGGAGATCGCCCCTGAATATGTACCAATACAGTAAATAAAAGTTGGAGTTGGAGGGCCGCCGACTCATCTGTGCATTGATCAAAGAGCTCTTCATGTGAATGGCTTCCGTATAATACTACATTTGCTTCATGGCAGCCAACATCTTTCTCTAGGGGACAGCAACTGATTGCATGATTCATGAAGTCCATGAAGAGGAGCTTATGTTAGTTTCCATTTTTAAACTGGTAGACTTTATAAGATGACATCGTCGATCATAACATGCAATTAAACCAATCCAAATTAAAGGACGTCTATCAAATTAATCAAAGCTCTTTGAAGGGGAAAGTACCCTAAGAAAAATGACACTTTTTATCTTAAAAATAGGTTATTTTTTTTAGAAATCATTCTTTGTCTGAATAAATTCTGAGCTGTTCAGTGTGTCTTCACACCTACATGTCTTCTAGCTATTCCTCCCTCTTCATTGATTTCCCCTTTTACTTCAGAAGACAATTCTGAAATCTTGGGCATGCTCCAATCGTCAGTACCAGCTCATGCGAAGAACAGCCATAGGCCGGGGTCACACTAATGTATAGCATCCGATGCAATATGCTGAAGACACTCAGCTCAAACTCTGCTGCGAGCGTGATCAGAGTATCAGTGCTCTGTGCTCCCATCCTCTCTCATGAGAGAATCGCAGTACAGGTGCGGAGGAGATGGAGAAAGTAATTTCTCCATCTCCTCCATTGCCTGTCTCCGCGTATATTGGATATCGGACATCGATGTTTCACACGCAGCCGTAGGCTTGTATGGGGGCATGTGAGCCAAGTGTCGCTGCCAATCGAAGCATGCTGTGAATGTTTTCTCATGCCGATTCGGCAAGAGAAAATAATTGGTGATTTGCATTGCCCCATAGTATAACATTGGGCCGAGTGCTATCCGATAAAACATCAGATAGCACTCGGCCTTGTTATACGCTCGTGTGACCCTTTCTTTCAGAGCTGTGGATGTACTCTGAGCAATGAATGCAGGGTGGTACCCTCAGGCACCACTGTCAATCAATGAAGAGAGGGTGGCAATAGCCAGATAATATGTAGGCAAGGATGTGCACCAAACCACTTTGGTCACTCTGAGGGGTCACTGAGCATCTGCTTAGCAATTTCGGAATAAGAAAAGTCTTTTGAAACGATCAACTGGATTTTACCAGTGAAGGTAGTATTACAGTTACTGTGCAGAGTTTGACCATTGTTTATGTGAGACTGTTTTTAAGTAGTGATGGATCATTTGGGAACTAACCAAGGCAAAGAGCCGGCTCCCTGCTGTGCACGACAGGAGCGAGCATGCCAGTGAGCCACTGAATTCTCTTATTGGCTCACACTGGGTGTAAAGTTCAAGTATTAGGCTGACAAAGCCCCGCCCATCAAAAATAACCCCGCTCACTCATCAATTTAATTGGATATCTTCAAGTGGGTGTGGTTTCGGCCAGGAGTGGGCAGGGTTTTGGCCCCATTAACGTTATCTTAATTATGTGTTCACCTAGTGTGAACTCATATTTATTAGGGATCCATTTAAGATCCAAAAGAGCCGGCTCTTTTTGATGAGTGGAGCCAAGTGAGCTAGATCCCCAAAAAGAGCCGGACTGCCCATCACTAGTTAAGGGACAGTAGGTACCGTGCTCCTAACAAACTTATTCCTTGCTTCATCAATGTCCTATTGCAAAGTGGTAGATTTGGAAAGTTATATTTTATGTTGCAAGGAATAGTGATGAATTATAAGTGCAGTGTAGCTCACCTTTTTCATACTTATTTTACCTCTGTAGATTACACTGGAGGACATTCAGTCCATGTCTAATACCAACAATGCCATCAATACTTCAGGACCATTCAGTCCACATCTAACAGAGACAATAAGCCAAGATATCAGCCTACCGGAGGCCATGTTTGCAAGTCCCACCGCCAGGTCCAATGAGGACCAGGAATCAGAGAACTTGCTGCTCTTAAATTCAAGTGCTATTCCTGAAGATCCCTTAAGTGCCACAAATCTGACCAATCTATTTCCAGCTACTAACAATAACTCCAGAAACTCAACTAATCAAGATCTTTTTTCTGGTCTTGATGAGAATGTATTTGATGAAATTAATTTAATGTCTTTAGCCCTGGAAGAAGGATTTGATCCTCTAGAAGTCTCTCAGTTATTTGAAGAACCAGACTCAGATTCTGGACTTTCCTTAAATTCAAGCCATAGCCCAACATCGGCAAGTATATCTGACACTTCATCTATAACCTTTGGGGAGGAAGAAGGTGCAGCTGGCTACAGCAGCGACTCCGAATCCACCTCATATGATGGTTTAGAGGGAGCAGTAGGTGGAAGTGGTTGCGAAATCAACAAATTTTGTCAAATTGATGATTCAGACTATTACAGTGAGATGTCTCTACACAATGTTCATCACAACCATACATATAATCAGTTGCCTGATCAGGTGGATCCTAGTCCAGAACATCATTATAGCTGGTCAGTGAAATCCAGCAAAATAAGGAGCCCATGTGTCAATGCAATGGATAAAAGCCTCAGTCGAGATGAACGGAGAGCCAAATCCTTAAAAATACCATTCTCAGTGGAGGAAATTGTAAGTATGCCTGTAGAGATGTTTAATAGTCTGTTGTCCAAGCATTACCTGACTGAGACCCAGGTGTCTATCATACGAGATATTCGGCGTCGGGGTAAGAACAAGGTGGCCGCACAGAACTGTCGTAAGCGTAAGTTGGACGTCATTTTGAATTTGGAAGACGATGTAAATCAGCTTAAGGTTCAAAAGGAGAAACTACTGAAAGAGCAAGCTCAGTGTAGTAAATCCATGAGTCACATGAAACAGAAGCTAAATGATCTGTACCGAGATGTATTCAACCGGTTACGAGACGAGCAGGGCCGACCTGTCAATCCAAACCACTATGCCTTGCACTGTAACAGCGATGGCAGCATCATGGTTGTCCCAAGGAGACTGTTCAAATCGGAGCCAAAAAAAGACACACAGAAGGACAAGAAACAAAAATGAGAAAACATGTGGTGGCATGAACTAAAAATACTGTAAACTGGGAGAGATTAAAAACTGGATCAGACTTTTGGAGATCTTATCAGTTCAGGTGGCAGCTGAACATTTTTCCTGGTCCTTGTAAAAATGACACAAAGAAGCTGCTTTTTTTTCTCCTAAACTGGCACTAAACTTGTACGGACCTCCTATATGAATATCTGCATGGTCGTACACTATTACCCGTTAGATGCAGCTTTCTTTCCTTTCTAGAGTAGATATAACGTACGATAAGACCTCTATTGAAAGAAATGATTGTTCTTAAGTAGAAATCGGGCCAATTTTCTGGTAAAATTGGATTTTTAATATATATAATCTGGACATTTGGCATATCGACAAAAGACCTTGCCACCAGAAAAAATCTTTAAAATACAAAGTGACCTTAGATTTAGTCTGTCGCACTGGAGCACATTGTTCACGTAAAGTTCTGGCTAAACATTTTTATTCTGTTATGTACGTTTTTATTTATACGTATGGTGTGTAAGGAGCTATAAATTATGATGTGGACTTTTTTTTACACTTTGGTTCTTGTTCTACTTTTTTTTCAATAGGTCCTGGTGGCTGATCATTCTTTTTTTTATTCTTTTTTATTTGTCATGTGTTTAAGATGATCATTTCTAGCAAGCTGGAGTTGCTTCTTTTATATTACTTTGTATGTGATTTCTCCAGTGAACATGTTGGCTCACAAAAGTATTTTTTTTGTACCATGAGAATATTTGCTAAAGAGTTTTTAATTTACGATAATGTTATTTTGCATTTATACTACAGGGATATTCACAAATAATTGTGTTCCAGAAATCCAGCATGGAACCTCCTTCCCCTATCTTCACTTCCTTCCTAATTTTTTTTTTTCTGTCAACTCTGATAATTTAGTAAGTCGACTCTTGGTTTCACATAGGGTAAAAAGTGATGGGTCGGAGAGGCTTACAATTTATTGGAGGGAGGGTTGCTTAGAAGTGAATCCCTCCTTTAAGTTTGTTTGTCAGCACTGGGAGATTTTTCTTAGACTAGGATGATTAAAAAGAGACATATATCACTGCAACATATTAAATATAACTTATGCTCATAATAACTTAATCCCTTAAGCATATTATTTTTCTGATGATGTTTAAGCCATTTAAATATGACATAGTAACTTGCACCACGTTAAGTTACCGTATATACAGACAAAAAAGCTGATGTATCCAACCAAACTTTGTCTCACTACAATATGGGGGTCGCATGTTGTAGTGAAATATAAATAGTACAAGTATTGTACAGAATGTTAATATTGGACTTCTGTTCTCGTACGCCCCTCTAGTTCCATGCTCAAAAATCCTATATCTTTGAAGGCTTCTCAATACCATCCACAATAATGTATTCATTCGAGAAAAACGGGATGTGTATGACATACACATTAGATTAAAGTCAACCAACCGTGGGGCTTTTTGTCAGCACCAGTCATCTCTCTAATGATCTAATGTGGAAGGTATTCTTGGAGAAAGAAGGTTTGGCCATGTTGGATTTTAGCATGCTTGATCCTTTTTTCCTATAGGGTATAAGCTGCTGCCAGAAGTTTTGGGGAGTTGCCGAATTGCCTCTGCCCATTGAGAACACATGTGAACTCAGCCAATAACGATCCAAAGTGCATGGCCACCTTAATGTTCAGGTTGCGTTTGGCTCATCGGTAAGAGGTAGACATCAGGAAGGCTCTGATAGAGGACACTGTGGCTTCCATAACATCAGCCTTATACCACGTGGTCTACAGTATTTTGTGGGATGATTATTTATGTAGTGGAGTGGAAAGCATGGTCAACTATGCTTTTCTATAAAGTAAGCCCCTAAACCCACATATATGACCCTGTTGAAGGCCAACTTGTCATTCTTTTTCGGCCTGTAGTGAAATTTGTGGCCTATGGTTACGTTCAGCATTGAAGGCTTCTCTGGTGCGTGCACCAAACATTCCCATAATGTGATGTGAACACTGGCCTAAGGGATGTGATCACTCACTATGTACACGCCATGGTAGGTTTTAAGTTTGACGCAGCCTAGGCCTAAAATGCATTTTATCTATGCCTGAAAACTGTTTGAGAACTTTATTATTAATATCTATTGGTATACCAAATAAACATCAACATGTCATAAGCATGGAACCAGATCTATCAGCTGTCACTGCTGCGTGCCTTTTCTGCATAATTTTGGAACATACACCAAAGAATTTCAGCTAAAGTTTGAACTGTTTTTAAAGATAAAAAGTACCCATGTATTTCAGTAAAAAATGCAATCATTTGACATTTGATGTGACTCATACAGCACTGAAGTGGCGTGCTTTATGGTTCAGGACCATGGTGCTATTTAGATGTAAAAACAACAACTTAATTAAGACCTATTTTGCCAGAAGTGGCAGACATCCCTTCATTCTTGTGACCTATCCAAATTTTGGGACAATTTAGCAGTGTAGAAAACATTACTGAAAACGGAAGCTCATTAGCACTTGTCATAGACTTGAGAGAGGTCACAGCAGCCCCCCATTGTCAAATGTGCCTGCTTATGGAGGATTCGGGAAAATGAGCAGTCTGCTAATGAAGCATTTTAATTATATGGATAGCTAGTACAATTCTTTTCTTGTCCAAGTAAGACCAGGGCTGCTGGGATCGCCTGAGGAGCATTGGTAGGAGAACCGATGTCTCGCAGGCTGTCACTATGTGTTGGAGCTCTGGTCTGGTGGCCATATTTACGACACATTTAACTCTACCTTACACGTGCACACTTGGTTCAGTCGAGCATGCATGTGTTCTTAATGGGGAGAGGGGTGTTAACTGCTGTTAAACACTGTGGTGGCAACTCATCTCCAAGAAGAGCAAAAGTATGTTGAAATGTAACATGTCTGATCCTTCCCACAGAATAAACCAAGGTCAGATGAAAACCTAACACACATTAGCTTGCCTTCTGAAATCTTCAGCCAACCCTAGTCTAATGGGTATTGTCACTCTTAAGCCCCCAGTACACACTAGACTAATGTTGACTGAACCCGTCAATATCGATGAGTTTGGTCGACACTCTAATACGTATGGGGGCGCCGGACAACCGATCGTTGGGTGAGATGTCGATCGTGCCTGCCCAATTTTGGACATTTGATCACTTTGTTCTCCTGTAGATAAACCATCAGCAGAGATGTCCGGTGACCACTTTTTCATATAAAACAAAGGAGTGCTCAGCCAAACGAGCGCTCCTGTGTATGGGAAAGATGGCTGTAGGCTGAATGATTGGTTGAAGCATTTTTCGGCTGACAGCCATCTAATGTGTATGGTTGGCTTTAGTTTCTAAGTGCTGTTAATATACCGTAGCTTCAAGAAATTTTTCCCCAAAGTATTGCAGTATTTTTGGCACCCAGTGTTACTGTTGCCCAATCTCATCCATGTGATTGATTTAAGATGAAATTCTACAAGTCCTTTAAATACTAATTGCAATTTTGCGTACATATTACATTGTCTGCAGATGATACAACCGTAGTTTCCCAGATGCTAGCAGTAGATGCACCTATATATAAGTATTCGGAGGTACTATTGCCTTATATCAGGGGAAACGCAAATATCAGTATGAATTAATAAATTCTAAAGACGAAAAGATTAAACAAATGGGGGCATTTCTATAGGCTGTACAGATATATATTCTGCTTTAAGGCGAGCCTATATCCATAAGGTATTTTCATTGCATGGTGTTGTGTGGGGTGATGGATGTCTCTTTTATATAGAATTAATCCCAGATTACAGTTAATGAGCGCTTTCTATATTATAATGGATATCACGAGTATCACCGCATATCCTATCTACAACGGCAACTCTGGTACGTGACTCACAGTAAACCTTTTCCAAAATATGTTTGTCAGATGTGGTAGAAATGAAAAAAGTGAAGACCTCTAATTACTAAAGTGTTCAAACCAAAAAATAAATCTTACAAGGTGGCATTTAGGCGTTTTGGTAAATTACTTAGATAGTGCCTCTAAATGTCACAGTATTCTTGAACAGATTGGTAACCCTAAAATAATATTTGTACTTGCCAAAAAGACCTGAAAGCATTTCGTAGAGATTACTGGCTCTGACTACTTGAATGGGACTGAGCTGCAATACCAGAAACAGACCATAGACAAGAGAGGCGCTGTTTTTGTGAAGGGGAAAAAAAAAAGACCTCCTGATTCCATGCAACTCTTTTAAATCTTAAAAAATGTTCTAGGACTGTAGGATTTGATGAAGCTGGCTACAGACACGATTTACAAAGTGCCTGTCTGATTGTCTAATGAAATTAGGAAGAATATGTGGCTGCCCACATTTGTGTTACGTCTCCGGCCAGTTTGGCATGTTCCTTATAGCTGCTTAATACTATTGGCTCCTGGATAAATCTAAGGGTGCCTTCCACATTGCGTTCTGTGTCCCCGTTTGGGCATATGTCCGAAATTCTGGTAAAAATGAGGTCCGGACACGTGCGCCGACGGGGCGAATAGACTGTAATGATGATGACATAGCAAACATGAGCTCTGCCATGCACTTTCTTTCGAGAGTGTACGCCTACAAGCAGGCTCCATCTGAGTGTCTGCCTCCTGTATGTATACACTCCCAAAAAAAGTGCGCTTTTTGCCGTCACCATTACAGTCTATGGCCTCATCTGTGCATGTGTCCAGACTCGGTTTTGCAGGAGATTACGGACTTATTCCCCGACGGGAACACAGAACGCAACTTGAAAACACCCTTAGCGCAGTATAGGTTTTCTGACACCCATCATGACAATAACCTTCTTTTTACCATTTAGAGTATGTGCCTACGATCAGGAATTGCTGGGGGTTGGACGGTGCGTATTTATGCAGCAGACAGATGTTACAGCATAGTGAATGGGATTTCTAGAAATCCCATGTCCACTGTGCGTCTATGTGCGCCTGTGGATCACCCGCGGACACTGACAGGCGGCACGCCTTTCAAGACCACAGCATGTCAATTTCTCTTCTGGGTACGCCAGTCTCCGCAACAGAAATTCAATCAACAGAATGTATTAAATGCGGTAAATCCGCACGGTTCAGTGATCACATGCAGATTTACCTGTGTTCAATAAATGGCAGCACTTTGGATTTAGCGAACATACACTGCGTCCAAATCACTGCTAGTTCCCGATCGTGGGCGCGTACCCTGAAGGGCCTAACTTAATAGAAATGTGTCATTAGAAAATTAGCCATTGTTTAAATCAGTTTTTTTTGTGTTACATGTACTTTATCTGTACGTTTTGGTAAAAAAGAAAATTGCATTTTTTTTTTTTAAATTGTATTTTTTTTTTTTATACTGTCCTTTGTAGGCTGTTCTGAACTCTTTGGCCCTGATTCACAATCTGGTATTGTTCATGCAGGTCTTAATGAGGAGATGTGTAGAGCCAGACGCTCCTGATTCATTAAGGGCTGATCCAGATGTCCATGATAATTGCTTCGATGTTGGATCGTAAAGCACGGGCTGGCCAAACATCTTTTGACCCAAGCGTGACAGCTTCATAGAAATATATGAAGCTATCACGCTCAGGTCAGGAGATGTGCGGCCAGCCTGTGCATTGTGATCCGACATGGCACCGCTCACGGACATCTGGATCAGCCCTAAGTGGCACTCGACCCCTAATGAATCAGGAGCGTGTGACAAGTGGCGTCTCTGTGCGCCTCTCCACAAATCCTACTCCAGTCGGGGACTGCAGTAAGATTTGTGGCATAAGCAACTCTGCCGTATGTCCTGAAATTGACAAGCAGGGGTCACCTACTTTGTTGGAGCTTTGTAAAAATAGTGTGAAAAGACCAGAAGTCACAACATAGATTTCAAAGATTTGTAGCCAGAACACTGTCGTAAAATCTTTGATGAATCAAACCCATAGTTCCTGTTCTTTCGGCAATTCCACATATACAGAACATTGGCAGCAATAGACTGACTTGGGCCTGATCTTTTTATAGCAGATTGTGAAATGATTAAAAAAAGCCAAATATATATATATATATATATATATATATATATATATATATATATATATATATATATATATATATATATATATAAAACCTGATTTGTGTAATTGAATCTGATTTATCCAACAGGACATTTTCTAATGATACATTCCCTTACAGAGTACCTGTCGTTTACATTTGTATTTCATGAATCAATGGTACTAGTGAAAATAAGCATCTTTGTAATATGTCTTATCAGAGAAATCCACTCTACTCTCTTCCTGCATGGACTAATCATTCTCAGCTCCCGGATAAAATCTGTACTCCGTGAAGACAGATTTTTACATTACTGAGATAGGAGTTGGCAGCTGATATTGGTAAGATTCAGTGCAAATTGAAGGGGAGGAGGGAGGTGATCTTCTTTTGCTCCTCCTCATCATCTCCTCCCCTCTACATAGAGTCTTAAATGAGCACCAACTGCCATCTATCTCCGTAATATAACAATCTGTCTTTGCCGAACACCGATTTTACCAGGAAATTGAGAATTTTGAAAATCATCAGTCCCAAGAGTATAAAGAAGCCGATTTCTCTCATAAGATATATTCCAAAGTTTTTAATTTTCTGGTGTATTATTGACCTGTGACACAAAAATTAAAGCGGCTGTTGTTCTTTAAAGTCAGATTTCCAGTTTTATTTTATTGACGGGTAGATACTATTCTTGAGTAACCATAGAGAAGCAATGACTTCTACCAATCATTCTACTGCTATGTTGGGAGGATCAGCCCGTTTCTAGAAGAAAACGGGACGTTCTTATTTGCTGACGTTGTGGTGCCTAAGGAGACCATGAGACCTGTATAGATTCGTACAACTACTTGAGAAGGGTATGATGCCAGTCTTCGCTTTGCGGTACAGATACCGTGGGTAGTTTGTGAATTATTACAGAGTATTATTAATGGAGGGACGTGAAGCTATCTGACATCTGACCCACTTTCTCACACTCTTACATGATGGAGAGAACAGGGATTGCTGACATCAGTAGTTCTATGAAGATGAGATCTTTATTGATAGTGAGATGCATTTATTATTTTTGGGGTTTTATTGATGGCCTGAATTGATGCATTCTTGCATGAACATTCACGCTGGTTGGTGGACATTACTGTGCCATGTAGATCAATATTCTATATTACTGCACTAAAAGTAGTGGATTGCATTGGGGGAAACACAGACTTCGGTCTGGGAAATCTTAACCTGATATGTCATGAATAATCTAAAGATCAGGTATCAAATATCCAGCTCTGGATGTTGTGTGCACTACTGTCTCTGACACCCGACCACTCACTACACATGATAGCCGCCATCACCTATTAGGAGTTGTATATGGCGATGCTATCGGCTGTGAGTGAAAGCCTGTAGTGCTGTGTGCGGGGACACGGTTACTTGACTGCTACTGTAAACTCTTGGTGTACTACTTTAAGGGTATGTTTAAAAAAAAAAAAAGTAACCAATAAACTGCTTCTTTGAAAATATTGTGTCCTGAGTCTTAATTTGCGCTGTAACATTATACCATAACTTGTAGTGCCACTTTTCCTGTGGGAAATATTCAGTGTCTCTTCCAGGAGATGGAGAGGAAGGGGTTCATGTTAAATCTATGTGTCCTAAAGGGAATGGATCTATAAAAAAGTTTTACTTAAAAAAAAATATATTTTTGTTTTTTAATGGTATAAATGAGAAATGATTTAGAAAGTTTTGATAGTTTCTACTTTTAAACACTAGGGGGAGCATCTGCTGTCATTTATCATGAAAAGCTAGTGTACTGTTGGCTTGCTTTACGACTGCAGTAAAAGTGGGCGGGATTTGCAGGTATGGGTCTGACGTCACTCCTCCTCTCCCCCTCGTAAGTGTCTGCAATAGGAGGGGAAAAAATAAAGTTTTGCTTGTGTGTTACTGAGATGTAGATGGTGTCACTGAGGACGGCTGTCGGCGCCAATCCTTTCTCCTGCTGAGGTAAAAATTAAAATGGCGTTCCTCCCCACAGTCAATCATACACAATTCCTCTGTTTTTTGAGGGAACTTGTTTACGGCAGTAATTGTGTGATAAAAATGAGCTGGTAAGATGATCCTACAGGTCAGTATTTTCACATAGATCACATACTTGCATAGATTTTTTTAATTATTATTTTTATGTTGAGAAAAAATTCTGAAGTTTAAAAAAAAAAAAAAAAACATTTCTTTTGGATCACTCATTTCATGATAATTGTGCACTCTAAGCAGCCTGCCAATCAAGCAATGATCGAGAAAAACACTTGTTCATCAGGTAAAATGATCTTTTGATTTACAGGATAGATCCTATTGTCAGCAGCATATGGATCTGTATTGCTGAGGACAATGGCAGCTTATGTGCACTGAGCAATCTATTTAGCCTTTAGCCCCTTTCCAACATGTGCCGTAATAATACGCACATGTTATATTCCCTCTGGTGCGGGCTCCGGCACTGTGCCCGCAATGGCCGATGGGTGGAATCGCGATACAACCGCAGCTGTTAACTAGTAACAGCCGATGAAAAGATCGTATCCACACCAAAATGGTATCAAGAAAAACGTCAGCTCAGCGTGCAAAAAATAAGCTCTCGCCCAACCCCAGATCACAAATATGGAGACACTACAGGTCTCTGAAAATGGCGCCTTTTTTTTTTTAAAACAAATTTGGGATTTGACCTGGAGAATCATAATGGCAGGTCAGCCATATTGACCACAAAATAAAAAAAGTTGTGGCTCTGGGAAGAAGGGGAGCAAAAAAATGAAAACGCAAAAACGGCCATTGGGTTAAGGGGTTAAACAGGCCATTAACTGCTGAGCAGCAAACATGTCAGCAGTCATTTAATGCTGTACATTGTGCAGTGTAAATGGACCTCTAGGCTATGTGCCAGTGCGAGACTACTTATGTGAGTGGCAACTGTTGGGGTCACAAGACAACTGCGACCTCACACCAAGAAGGGCCCAACCACCGTGGATGCACAGAGGTTAACAATTTAGGGTATGTGCACACGTTGCGGATTTGCTTGCGGATTTTTCCGCACCTCTTGGCAGAAAACACAGGTGAGTTTTTATGAGTTTTTTTTAATGCGGATTCTTATTGAACAAAAAAAAAAGATTTATGATGTCATTTCTTGTCCAACCTCCTCTTTTACATTTGTCCAACCCACACTCCATTACACACAGACAGGCAGACAGATAGATATGGGATAGAAAGATCTATAGATAATATCATCGATGTATAGATCTATCTATCTCATTCCTTCTATCTATCTCATTCCTTCTATCTATCTCATTTCTTCTATCCATCTATCTATCTCATTTCTTCTATCTATACATAAATAGTTAGATAGATAGCTAGATAGATATGGGATAGATAGAAGGAATGCGATAGATCTATATAAACATAGATATATCTATTCATAAATCTATCTATTGATATATCTATCCATAGATATATCTATGGATAGATGTAGATAGATATATGGATAGTTAGATATATGGATAGATATATCTAAGTACCTATAGATATATCTGCCTATCTATACATATATCTATAGATAGATAGATAGATAGATCATATCTATCTCTATAGATATATCCATAGATATATAATAGCAAGGCCGATGTTTATTAACCCCTTCATGACCCAGCCTATTTTGGCCTTAATGACCTTGCCGTTTTTTGCAATTCTGACCAGTGTCCCTTTATGAGGTAATAACTCAGGAACGCTTCAACGGATCCTAGCGATTCTGAGATTGTTTTTTCGTGACATATTGGGCTTCATGTTAGTGGTAAATTTAGGTCGATAATTTTTGAGTTTATTTGTGAAAAAAACAAATTTGGCAAAAAATTTGAAAATTTCGCAATTTTCACATTTTGAATTTTTATTCTGTTAAACCAGAGAGTTATGTGACACAAAATAGTTAATAAATAACGTTTACCACATGTCTACTTTACATCAGCACAATTTTGGAAACAATTTTTTTTTTTTGCTAGGAAGTTATAAGGGTTAAAATTTGACCAGTGATTTCTCATTTTTACAACAAAATTTACAAAACCATTTTTTTTAGGGACCACCTCACATTTGAAGTCATTTTGAGGGTTCTATATGGCTGAAAATACCCAAAAGTGACACCATTCTAAAAACTGCACCCCTCAAGGTGCTCAAAACCACATTCAAGAAGTTTATTAACCCTTCAGGTGTTTCACAGCAGCAGAAGCAACATGGAAGTAAAAAATGAACATTTAACTTTTTAGTCACAAAAATGATCTTTTAGCAACAATTTTTTTATTTTCCCAAGGGTAAAAGGAGAAACTGGACCAGGGACGTTGTTGTCCAATTTGTCCTGAGTACGCTGATACCTCATATGTGGGGGTAAACCACTGTTTGGGCGCACGGCAGGGCTCGGAAGGGAAGGAGCGCCATTTGACTTTTTGAATGAAAAATTGGCTCCAATCTTTAGCGGACACCTTGTCGCGTTTGGAGAGCCCCCGTGTGCCTAAACATTGGAGCTCCCCCACAAGTGACCCCATTTTGGAAACTAGACGCCCCAAGGAACTTATCTAGATGCATAGTGAGCACTTTAAACCCCCAGGTGCTTCACAAATTGATCCGTAAAAATGAAAAAGTACTTTTTTTTTCACAAAAAAATTATTTTAGCCTCAATTTTTTCATTTTCACATGGGCAACAGGATAAAATGGATCCTAAATTTTGTTGGGCAATTTCTCCTGAGTACACCAATACCTCACATGTGGGGGTAAACCACTGTTTGGGCACATGGTAAGGCTCGGAAGGGAAGGAGCGCCATTTGACTTTTTGAATGAAAAATTATCTCCATCGTTAGCGGACACCATGTCGCGTTTGGAAAGCCCCTGTGTGCCTAAACATTGGAGCTCCTCCACAAGTGACCCCATTTTGGAAACTAGACCCCCCCAAGGAACTCATCTAGAGGCATAGTGAGCACTTTAAACCCCCAGGTGCTTCACAAATTGATCCGCAAAAATGAAAAAGTACTTTTTTTTCACACAAAATTTCTTTTAGCCTCAATTCTTTCATTTTCACATGGGCAACAGGATAAAATGGATCCTAAAATTTGTTGGGCAATTTCTCCTGAGTATGCCGATACCTCATATGTGGGGGTAAACCACTGTTTAGGTGCACAGCAAGGCTCGGAAGGGGAGGCGTGCCATTTGACTTTTTGAATGGAAAATTAGCTCCAATCGTTAGCGGACACCATGTCGCGTTTGGAGAGCCCCTGTGTGCCTAAACATTGGAGCTCCCCTACAAGTGACCCCATTTTGGAAACTAGACCCCCCAAGGAACTTATCTAGATGCATAGTGAGCACTTATAACCCCCAGGTGCTTCACAGAAGTTTATAACGCAGAGCCGTGAAAATAAAATAATTTTTCTTTCCTCAAAAATGATTTTTAGCCCAGAATTTTTTATTTTCCCAAGGGTAATAGGAGAAATTGGACCCCAAATGTTGTTGTCCAGTTTGTCCTGAGTACGATGATACCCCATATGTGGGGGTAAACCACTGTTTGGGCGCACGGCAGGGCTCGGAAGGGAAGGCACGCCATTTGGCTTTTTGAATGGAAAATTAGCTCCAATCATTAGCGGACACCATGTCGCGTTTGGAGAGCCCCTGTGTGCCTAAACATTGGAGCTCCCGCACAAGTGACCCCATTTTGGAAACTAGACCTCCCAAGGAACTAATCTAGATGTGTGGTGAGCACTTTGAACCCCCAAGTTCTTCACAGAAGTTTATAACGCAGAGCCATGAAAATAAAAAATAATTTTTCTTTTCTCAAAAATGATTTTTTAGCCCACAATTTTTTATTTTCCCAAGGGTAACAGGAGAAATTGGACCCCAAAAGTTGTTGTCCAGTTTCTCCTGAGTACGCTGATACCCCATATGTGAGGGTAAACCACTGTTTTGGCACACGTCGGGGTTCGGAAGGGAAGTAGTGACGTTTTGAAATGCAGACTTTGATGGAATGCTCTGCGGGCGTCAGGTTGCGTTTGCAGAGCCCCTGATGTGCCTAAACAGTAGGAACTCCCCACAATTGACTCCATTTTGGAAACTAGACCCCCAAGGGAACTTATCTAGATGTGTAGTGAGCACTTTGAACCCCCAAGTGCTTCACAGAAGTTTATAACGCAGAGCCGTGAAAATAAAAAATGTGTTTCCTTTCCTCAAAAATATTTTTTTAGCCCAGAATTTTTTTATTTTTGCAAGAGTAACAGGAGAAATTGGACCCCAAAAGTTGTTGTCCAGTTTCTCCTGAGTACGCTGATACCCCATATGTGGGGGTAAACCACTGTTTTGGCACACGTCGGGGTTCGGAAGGGAAGTAGTGACGTTTTGAAATGCAGACTTTGATGGAATGCTCTGCGGGCGTCAGGTTGCGTTTGCAGAGCCCCTGATGTGCCTAAACAGTAGGAACTCCCCACAATTGACTCCATTTTGGAAACTAGACCCCCAAGGGAACTTATCTAGATGTGTAGTGAGCACTTTGAACCCCCAAGTGCTTCACAGAAGTTTATAACGCAGAGCCGTGAAAATAATAAATGTGTTTCCTTTCCTCAAAAATATTTTTTTAGCCCAGAATTTTTTATTTTTGCAAGAGTAACAGGAGAAATTGGACCCCAAAAGTTGTTGTCCAGTTTCTCCTGAGTACGCTAATACCCCATATGTGGGGGTAAACCACTGTTTGGGCACATGCCGGGGCTCGGAAGGGAAGTAGTGACGTTTTGGAATGCAGACTTTGATGGAATGGTCTGCGGGCATCATGTTACGTTTGCAGAGCCCCTGATATGCCTAAACAGTAGAAACCCCCCACAAGTGACCCCATTTTGGAAACTAGACCCCCCAAGGAACTTATCTAGATGTGTGGTCAGCACGTTCAACCCCCAAGTGCTTCACAGAAGTTTACAACGCAGAGCCGTGAAAATAAAAAATCATTTTTCTTTCCTCAAAAAAGATGTTTTAGCAAGCAATTTTTTATTTTCACAAGGGTAACAGGAGAATTTGGACCCCAATATTTGTTGCACAGTTTGTTGTGAGTACGCTGATACCCCATATGTGGGGGTAAACCACTGTTTGGGCACACGTCAGGGCTCGGAAGGGAAGTAGTGACATTTGAAATGCAGACTTTGATGGAATGGTCTGCGGGCGTCACATTGCATTTGCAGAGCCCCTGATGTGCCTAAACAGTAGAAACACCCCACAAGTGACCCCATTTTGGAAACTAGACCCCCGAAGGAACTTATCTAGATGTGTGGTGAGTAGTGTTGAGCGATACCGTCCGATACTTGAAAGTATCGGTATCGGAAAGTATCGGCCGATACCGGCAAAGTATCGGATCCAATCCGATACCGATACCCGATACCAATACAAGTCAATGGGACTCAAGTATCGGACGGTATTCCTGATGGTTCCCAGGGTCTGAAGGAGAGGAAACTCTCCTTCAGGCCCTGGGAACCATATAAATGTGTAAAAGAAAGAATTAAAATAAAAAATATCGCTATACTTTACCTCTCCGACGCAGCCGGGACCTCAGCGCAGGAACCGGCAGCGTTGTTTGTTTAAAATTCCCGCTTTTACATGGTTACGCGAACTCCCGGCTTGTGATTGGTCAGGGCGCCCATGTTGCCGGGCCGCGGACCAATCACAGCAAGCCGTGACGAAAATACGTCACGGCTTGCTGTGATTGGTCCGCGTCCCGGCAACATGGCCGCCATTAACCAATCACAAGCCGTGACGTCACGGGAGGCTGGACTTGCGCGCTTTTGAAAAAGCGCGCGTGTCCAGCCTCCAGTGACGTCCCGGCTTATGATTGGTCACGGCGCCATGTTGCCGGGACGCGGACCAATCACAGCAAGCCGTGACGAAAATACGTCACGGCTTGCTGTGATTGGTCCGCGGCCCGGCAACATGGCCGCCATTAACCAATCACAAGCCGTGACGTCACGGGAGGCAGGACAAGCGCGCATTTTAAAATTGCGCGCGTGTCCAGCCTCCCGGCTTGTGATTGGTTGATCGCGGCGCAACCAATCATAAGCCGGGACGTCACTGGAGGCTGGACACGCGCGCTTTTTCAAAAGCGCGCAAGTCCAGCCTCCCGTGACGTCACGGCTTGTGATTGGTTAATGGCGGCCATGTTGCCGGGACGCGGACCAATCACAGCAAGCCGTGACGTATTTTCGTCACGGCTTGCTGTGATTGGTCCGCGGCCCGGCAACATGGGCGCCCTGACCAATCACAAGCCGGGAGTTCGCGTAACCATGTAAAAGCGGGAATTTTAAACAAACAACGCTGCCGGTTCCTGCGCTGAGGTCCCGGCTGCGTCGGACAGGTGAGTATAGCGATATTTTTTATTTTAATTCTCTCTTTTACACATTTTAACAATGTTAAAATGTGTAAAAGAGAGAATTAAAATAAAATGTTGTTCCGATACCCGATACCCGATACCACAAGAGTATCGGAATCCCGGTATCGGAATTCCGATACAGCAAGTATCGGCCGATACCCGATACTTGCAGCATCGGAATGCTCAACACTAGTGGTGAGCACTTTCAACCCCCAAGTGCTTCACAGAAGTTTATAACGCAGAGCCGTGAAAATAAAAAATAATTGTTCTTTCCTCAAAAATTATGTTTTAGCAAGTAATTTTTTATTTTTGCAAGGGTAACAGGAGAAATTGGACCCCAACAGTTGTTGCCCAGTTTGTCCTGAGTACGCTGGTACCCCAAATGTGGGGGTAAACCACTGTTTGGGCGCACGTCGGGGCTTGGAAGGGCGGGAGCACCATTTGACTTTTTGAACGCAAGATTAGCTGGAATCAATGGTGGCGCCATGTTGCGTTTGGAGACCCCTGATGTGCCTAAACAGTGGAAACCCCTCAATTCTAACTTCAACACTAACCCCAACACACCCCTAATCCTAATCCCAACTGTAGCCATAACCCTAATCACAACCTTAACCCCAACACACCCCTAACCACAACCCTAACCGCAACACACCCGTAACCCTAATTCCAACCCTAATCCTAACCCTAATCCCAACCGTAACCCTAATCCCAACCCTAACCACAACTGTAACCCCAACACACCCCTAACCCTATCCGTAACCCTAACCACAAGCCTAATCTTAACCCTATTTCAAACCCTAGCCCTAATTCCAACCCTAACTCTAATTCCAACCCTAACCCTAAGGCTATGTGCCCACGTTGCGGATTCGTGTGAGATTTTTCCGCACGATTTTTGAAAAATCTGCAGGTAAAAGGCACTGCGTTTTACCTGCGGATTTACAGCAGATTTCCAGTGTTTTTTTGTGCGGATTTCACCTGCGGATTCCTATTGAGGAACAAGTGTAAAACGCTGCGGAATCCGCACAAAGAATTGACATGCTGCGGAAAATACAACGCAGCGTTTCTGCACGGAATTTTCCGCACCATGGGCACAGCGGATTTGGTTTTCCTTAGGTGTACATGGTACTGTAAACCTGATGGAAAACTGCTTCGAATTCGCAGCGGCCAATCCGCTGCGGATCCGCGGCCAATCCGCTGCGGATCCGCGGCCAATCCGCTGCGAATCTGCGGCCAATCCGCTGCGGATCCGCTGCGGATCCGCTGCCAATCCGCTGCGGATCCGCTGCCAATCCGCTGCGGATCCGCTGCGGATCCGCTGCCGATCCGCTGCGGATCCTCGGCCGATCCGCTGCGGATCCGCTGCGGATCCGCTGCCGATCCGCTGCGGATCCTCGGCCGATCCGCTGCGGATCCGCTGCGGATCCGCTGCAGATCCGCTGCAGATCCGCGGCCGATCCGCTGCGGATCCGCGGCCGATCCGCTGCGGATCCGCGGCCGATCCGCTCTGTGTGCACATGCCATAACCCTACCCCTAACCCTACCCGTAACCCTAACCCTACCCCTACCCCTACCCCTAGTTCTAACCCTAGTTCTAACCCTAACCCTAGTGGAAAAAGAAAAAAAAATATTTTCTTTATTTTATTTTTGTCCCTACCTATGGGGGTGATAAAGGGGGGGGGTTTATTTATTATTTTTTTATTTTGATCGCTGTGATAGAACCTACCACAGCGATCAAAATGTACTTGTAATGAATCTGCCGGCCGGCAGATTCGGCGGGCGTACTGAGCATGCGCCCGCCATTTTGGAAGGTGGCGGCGCCCAGCGAGGAGACGGACCGACACCGGGAGCCTCGGTAAGTATAAGGGGGGAGATCGGGGCACGGGGGGGGCGTCGGAGCACCGGGGGTTGACATAGGAGCAGGGGGGGAGCGGGCAGGAGGACGGGGGAGCGGAGCACAGGACGGAGGGGACCGGACCCCATAACGGAGCACTGGGGGGGCGATCGGTGGGGGGGGGTCACTTCAGGTTTTCCAGCCATGGCCGATGGTATTGCAGCATCGGCCATGGCTGGATTGTAATATTTCACCAGTTTTTTAGGTGAAATATTACAAATCGCTCTGATTGGCTGTTTCACTTTCAACAGCCAATCAGAGCGATCGTAGCCACGGGGGGGTGAAGCCACCCCCCCTGGGCTGAAGTACCACTCCCCCTCTCCCTGCAGATCGGGTAAAATAGGAGTTAACCCCTTCACCCGATCTGCAGGGACGCGATCATTCCATAACGCCACATAGGCGTCATGGGTCGGATTGGCACGGGTTTTCATGACGCCTACGTGGCGTCATGGGTCGGGAAGGGGTTAATGATCAATATGTTACATTTTTTAAAAAAACAGGAAAAAAAATGGCGTGGGCTCCTGCGCAATTATCTGCGCCAGAGGGGAAAGCCGATGGCCAGGGGCATTATATTTGTAGCCTGGGAATGGGGTAATACCCATGGCCCCTTCCCAGGCTATGAATATCAGCCCGCAGTTGTCTGAAAAGCCTTTACTGGCTATTAAAATATGGGGACCCCCCAAAAAAATGACGTGTGGTCCCCCTATATTTTATAGCCAGAAAGGCTACGCAGACAGCTGCGGGCTGATATTCATAGCCTAGAGAGGGGCCATGGATATTGCCCCCCGGCTACAAATACCAGCCGCCCCAGAAATAGTGCATCTGTAAGATGTGCCAATTCCGGCACTTAGCCTCTCCCCATTCCCGTATAGGGGTGGGATATGGGGTAATAAGGGGTTAATGTCACCTTTGTATTGTAAGGTGACATTAAGCTGGGTTAATAATGGAG
Organism: Ranitomeya variabilis; assembly: GCF_051348905.1. NCBI lineage: Eukaryota > Metazoa > Chordata > Amphibia > Anura > Dendrobatidae > Ranitomeya > Ranitomeya variabilis. The sequence continues at coordinate 93,389,896 of NC_135237.1, forward strand.
AGGTCTCAATAAGACAGTGAAAGAGTTAAAGAAAGAGTAGTGAAAGAGTTAAAAAAAAAAAAGACACAGCCAGAATAAAGTATTTTAATATTCTTAATTTCGCCATACTTGCAAACATGCCTAATTCCTGCGACGCCCTCGTTCGCCTGCAAAAAATTAAAATAAATCAACCGTATACTCCCTGTCCAACGCAGTCCAATTAATAACGAGTGTCCCAGGATGATCTCCCCTATAGAACAGTGACATCGGGTGATGTCACTGCACTATAGGGCCTCCCAGTGATGAACTGACAGGAGACAATGGCTCCTGCAGTGCATCACTGAAGAGGTTACTGTAGTTCACTCTCTCGCTTTATGGCAATGCTGCGTGGGAAATTTGCGAGAAAATGTACTTTCAAAAGCCATCCGGGGGACCATGTGTCTTGGATGACTAATCCGAGAGGCAGTTCCTTCATACTCCGCTCACCTAGACCTACAATTACAGATCTCTCCCTACACACACACATAGGGAGGGATCTATGAATCTATGTGAGTGGGTAGGGAGAAGTCGCGAGGAACCTGCCTTTTAAACTGGTCATCCGAGACGCGTGGTCCTGGCTGGTTTTTCAAACTCGGTTTCCGCCGAAACCACCATGTTTCAAAGTAATACATACCTGGCTGCCATAGAGCAGTCAGTGTCCGAGTCAAGTTGCTCATTGTTTTGGCAGCAGAATCTACTGGCTGGTTCCATTTAAAGATTTGAAGATAAAAATGGACAGATTATGAACACAAAGGTATGATTTTTTTTTATTTTTTAGGAGCAATCCCCCCTCCATGGCTATGTAGGTACTTAAAAAAGTTTTTGGGTGGCTGATCGACTCCCTTTGCTAGCACAATTTTAGACCACGTCCACATGTTCAGTATTTTGCATCAGTATTTGAAAACCAGGAGTGGGTGACAAATACAGAAGTGGTGACGTGTTTCTATTATACTTTTCCTCTGATTGTTCCTTTTATGATTTTGGCTTACACATACTGAAAATGGTCTTATAGTGTCGTATTACCCATAATTACAAGTCAAAAGCGGATATTTGGATCAAATGGCTGGTGTTGTGAATTTGCTTTTTGCTCCCTCTAGTGGTTACTAGTTTTTTGACTCTGGTTTTTCTGTCATTCCTTTTATCCGCACCTGGGTCGTTAGTTAGGGGTGTTGCTATATAAGCTCCCTGGACCTTCAGTTCAATGCCTGGCAACGTAGTTATCAGAGCTAGTCTGCTGTGCTCTTGTCTACTGATCCTGGTTCCAGTTATATCAGCTAAGTCTGCCTTTTGCTTTTTGCTATTTGTTTTGGTTTTGTATTTTTGTCCAGCTTGTTCCATATCTATATCCTGACCTTTGCTGGAAGCTCTAGGGGGCTGGTGTTCTCCCCCCGGACCGTTAGACGGTTCGGGGGTTCTTGAATTTCCAGTGTGGATTTTGATAGGGTTTTTGTTGACCATATAAGTTACCTTTCTTTATTCTGCTATCAGTTAGCGGGCCTCTCTGTGCTAAACCTGGTTCATTTCTGTGTTTGTCATTTCCTCTTACCTCACCGTTATTATTTGTGGGGGGCTTCTATCCAGCTTTGGGGTCCCCTTCTCTGGAGGCAAGAAAGGTCTTTTGTTTTCCTCTACTAGGGGTAGCTAGATTCTCCGGCTGGAGCGTGTCATCTAGAATCAACGTAGGAATGATCCCCGGCTACTTCTAGTGTTGGCGTTAGGAGTAGATATATGGTCAACCCAGTTACCACTGCCCTATGAGCTGGATTTTTGTATTCTGCAGACTTCCACGTTCCTCTGAGACCCTCGCCATTGGGGTCAGAACAGTTTGCCAGGCCAGTATTAAATGTTTAATGCATTGCAGAAGAGGGATTATAAGAAAGAAGATTCTGAGTTGTTTTTTTTTACTTCTTCCCCTTTACCTCAGAGTGGCTATGCTTGCTGCAGACATGAATGTCCAGACCTTGATTACAAGTGTGGACCAGCTGGCTACTCGTGTGCAGGGCATACAAGACTATGTTATCAGAAATCCTAGGTCAGAACCTAAAATACCGATTCCTGAACTGTTTTCCGGAGACAGGTTTAAGTTTAGGAATTTCATGAATAATTGTAAGTTGTTTTTGTCCCTGAGACCCTGTTCATCTGGAGACTCTGCTCAGCAAGTAAAAATTGTTATTTCGTTCTTACGGGGCGACCCTCAGGATTGGGCTTTTTCGCTGGCGCCAGGAGATCCGGCATTGGCTGATATTAATGCGTTTTTTCTGGCGCTCGGTTTACTTTATGAGGAACCCAATCTTGAGATTCAGGCAGAAAAGGCCTTGCTGGCTATGTCTCAGGGGCAGGACGAGGCTGAAGTGTATTGCCAAAAATTTCGGAAATGGTCCGTGCTGACACATTGGAACGAGTGTGCACTGGCCGCTAACTTTAGAAATGGCCTTTCTGAAGCCATTAAGAATGTTATGGTGGGTTTTCCCATTCCCACAGGTCTGAATGATACTATGGCACTGGCTATTCAAATTGACCGGCGGTTGCGGGAGCGCAAAACCGCAAATTCCCTCATGGTGTTGTCTGAACAGACACCTGATTCGGTGCAATGTGATAGAAAAACCGCAAATTCCCTCATGGTGTTGTCTGAACAGACACCTGATTTAATGCAATGTGATAGAATCCTGACTAGAAATGAGCGGAAAATTCATAGACGCCGGAATGGCTTGTGCTACTACTGTGGTGATTCTACACATGTTATCTCAGCATGCTCTAAACGTATAGCTAAGGTTGTTAGTCCTGTCACCGTTGGTAATTTGCAACCTAAATTTATTCTGTCTGTAACTTTGATTTGCTCACTGTCATCTTATCCTGTCATGGCGTTTGTAGATTCAGGTGCTGCCCTGAGTCTTATGGATCTGTCTTTTGCTAAGCACTGTGGTTTTACTCTTGAACCATTAGAAAATCCTATTCCTCTTAGGGGTATTGATGCTACGCCATTGGCAGCAAATAAACCGCAGTATTGGACACAGGTTACCATGTGCATGACTCCTGAACACCGCGAGGTGATACGTTTCCTGGTTTTACATAAAATGCATGATTTGGTTGTTTTAGGGCTGCCATGGTTACAGACCCATAATCCAGTCCTGGACTGGAAGGCTATGTCAGTCTCAAGTTGGGGCTGTCGGGGTATTCATGGGGATTCCCTGCCTGTGTCTATTGCTTCTTCTACGCCTTCGGAAGTTCCGGAGTATTTGTCTGATTATCAGGATGTCTTCAGTGAGTCTGAGTCCAGTGCACTGCCTCCTCATAGGGACTGTGACTGTGCTATAGATTTGATCCCAGGCAGTAAATTTCCTAAGGGAAGACTGTTTAATCTGTCGGTACCTGAACATACCGCTATGCGTTCATATATCAAGGAGTCTCTGGAGAAAGGACATATTCGTCCGTCTTCTTCCCCTCTTGGTGCGGGATTCTTTTTTGTGGCAAAAAAGGACGGATCTTTGAGACCTTGTATTGATTATCGGCTTTTAAATAAGATCACTGTCAAATTTCAGTATCCTTTACCGCTGTTGTCTGACTTGTTTGCCCGGATTAAAGGTGCCAAGTGGTTCACCAAGATAGACCTTCGTGGTGCGTACAACCTTGTGCGCATTAAGCAAGGTGATGAATGGAAAACCGCATTCAATACGCCCGAAGGTCATTTTGAGTACTTGGTGATGCCTTTTGGGCTCTCCAATGCACCTTCAGTTTTTCAGTCCTTTATGCATGACATTTTCCGGAAGTATCTGGATAAATTTTTGATTGTTTATCTGGATGATATTTTGGTTTTTTCTGATAATTGGGATTCGCATGTGGAGCAGGTCAGGTTGGTCTTTAAAATTTTGCGTGAAAATTCTTTGTTTGTCAAGGGCTCAAAGTGTCTCTTTGGTGTACAGAAGGTTCCCTTTTTGGGGTTCATTTTTTCCCCTTCTGCTGTGGAGATGGACCCAGTCAAGGTCCGAGCTATTCTTGATTGGACTCAGCCCTCGTCAGTTAAGAGTCTTCAGAAGTTCTTGGGTTTCGCTAACTTCTACCGTCGTTTTATCGCTAATTTTTCTAGCATTGTGAAACCTTTGACGGATATGACCAAGAAGGGCTCCGATGTAGCTAACTGGGCTCCTGCTGCCGTGGAGGCTTTCCAGGAGTTGAAACGCCGGTTTACTTCGGCGCCTGTTTTGTGCCAGCCCGATGTCTCACTTCCCTTTCAGGTTGAGGTGGATGCTTCAGAGATTGGAGCAGGGGCCGTTTTGTCGCAGAGAGGCCCTGGTTGCTCGGTTATGAAACCTTGTGCCTTTTTCTCTAGGAAGTTTTCGCCTGCCGAGCGAAATTATGATGTGGGCAATCGGGAGTTGTTGGCCATGAAATGGGCATTTGAGGAGTGGCGTCATTGGCTCGAGGGTGCTAAGCATCGTGTGGTGGTCTTGACTGATCACAAAAATCTGATGTATCTCGAGTCTGCTAAACGCCTTAATCCGAGACAGGCCCGCTGGTCATTGTTTTTCTCCCGCTTTGATTTTGTTGTCTCGTATTTACCAGGTTCAAAGAATGTGAAGGCCGATGCTCTTTCTAGGAGCTTTGTGCCTGATGCTCCTGGAGTCGCTGATCCTGTTGGTATTCTTAAAGATGGAGTTATCTTGTCAGCTATTTCTCCGGATCTGCGACGTGTGTTGCAGAGATTTCAGGCTGATAGGCCTGAGTCTTGTCCACCTGACAGACTGTTTGTCCCGGATAAGTGGACCAGCAGAGTCATTTCCGAGGTTCATTCCTCGGTGTTGGCAGGTCACCCGGGAATTTTTGGCACCAGAGATCTGGTGGCCAGGTCCTTTTGGTGGCCTTCCTTGTCAAGGGATGTGCGGTCATTTGTGCAGTCCTGTGGGACTTGTGCTCGAGCTAAGCCTTGCTGTTCTCGTGCCAGCGGTTTGCTCTTGCCCTTGCCTGTCCCGAAGAGACCTTGGACACATATCTCCATGGATTTCATTTCTGATCTTCCGCTATCTCAGGGCATGTCCGTTATCTGGGTGATATGTGATCGCTTCTCAAAGATGGTCCATTTGGTTCCTTTGCCTAAGCTGCCTTCCTCTTCCGATCTGGTTCCTGTGTTTTTCCAGAACGTGGTTCGTTTGCACGGCATCCCTGAGAATATTGTGTCAGACAGAGGATCCCAGTTCGTTTCCAGGTTCTGGCGATCCTTTTGTAGTAGGATGGGCATTGATTTGTCGTTTTCGTCTGCTTTCCATCCTCAGACTAATGGACAGACGGAGCGAACCAATCAGACTTTGGAGGCTTATTTGAGGTGTTTTGTCTCTGCTGATCAGGACGATTGGGTGACATTCTTGCCGTTGGCTGAGTTTGCCCTTAATAATCGGGCTAGTTCCGCCACCTTGGTTTCGCCTTTTTTCTGCAACTCTGGTTTCCATCCTCGCTTTTCTTCGGGTCATGTGGAGTCTTCTGACTGTCCTGGGGTGGATTCTGTGGTGGATAGGTTGCAGCGGATCTGGGATCATGTGGTGGACAACTTGAAGTTGTCACAGGAGAGGGCTCAGCGCTTTGCCAACCGCCGCCGCGGTGTGGGTCCCCGACTACGCGTTGGGGATTTGGTATGGCTTTCTTCCCGCTTTGTTCCTATGAAGGTCTCCTCTCCCAAATTTAAACCTCGTTTTATTGGGCCTTACAAGATATTGGAAATCCTTAATCCTGTATCTTTTCGTCTGGATCTTCCTGTGTCGTTTGCTATTCACAATGTATTTCATAGGTCCTTGTTGCGGCGGTACATTGTGCCTGTAGTTCCTTCTGCTGAGCCTCCTGCTCCGGTGTTGGTTGAGGGCGAGTTGGAGTACGTGGTGGAGAAGATCTTGGATTCTCGCCTCTCCAGGCGGAGGCTTCAGTACCTGGTCAAGTGGAAGGGCTATGGTCAGGAGGATAATTCCTGGGTGGTCGCCTCTGATGTTCATGCGGCCGATTTAGTTCGTGCCTTTCATGCCGCTCATCCTGATCGCCCTGGTGGTCGTGGTGAGGGTTCGGTGACCCCTCACTAAGGGGGGGGTACTGTTGTGAATTTGCTTTTTGCTCCCTCTAGTGGTTACTAGTTTTTTGACTCTGGTTTTTCTGTCATTCCTTTTATCCGCACCTGGGTCGTTAGTTAGGGGTGTTGCTATATAAGCTCCCTGGACCTTCAGTTCAATGCCTGGCAACGTAGTTATCAGAGCTAGTCTGCTGTGCTCTTGTCTACTGATCCTGGTTCCAGTTATATCAGCTAAGTCTGCCTTTTGCTTTTTGCTATTTGTTTTGGTTTTGTATTTTTGTCCAGCTTGTTCCATATCTATATCCTGACCTTTGCTGGAAGCTCTAGGGGGCTGGTGTTCTCCCCCCGGACCGTTAGACGGTTCGGGGGTTCTTGAATTTCCAGTGTGGATTTTGATAGGGTTTTTGTTGACCATATAAGTTACCTTTCTTTATTCTGCTATCAGTTAGCGGGCCTCTCTGTGCTAAACCTGGTTCATTTCTGTGTTTGTCATTTCCTCTTACCTCACCGTTATTATTTGTGGGGGGCTTCTATCCAGCTTTGGGGTCCCCTTCTCTGGAGGCAAGAAAGGTCTTTTGTTTTCCTCTACTAGGGGTAGCTAGATTCTCCGGCTGGAGCGTGTCATCTAGAATCAACGTAGGAATGATCCCCGGCTACTTCTAGTGTTGGCGTTAGGAGTAGATATATGGTCAACCCAGTTACCACTGCCCTATGAGCTGGATTTTTGTATTCTGCAGACTTCCACGTTCCTCTGAGACCCTCGCCATTGGGGTCAGAACAGGCTGGTCTTGTGAATTTTTTATATGCTAGTACAAAGCATTCTGCGAATTAAAAGGGTATTCCAGCTCCGCTTACTTATGCAACTGAGTGGGGCCACAGTGCACAATTGGCAGAGGTCGTGCATAGGTCCTGTTCTTTCTGCAAACAATATTACTATTTGTGCAAGAACTGAAAAGGTGAAAATTCACAAACGAAATGTTGTTTTGTTGTTTTTTTAATTCAGCCTTAAAATCGAATCTGGCATGTTGGACACATTCACAACAGTAACGTTCTCCGCAGATTGCCGCTCATCTGGCCGGGATGGCTACAATGGGTGCTTATTTGTATACTAGAAGGCAGTGCTGTTCAGCCACATGCAAATATCTTTTCCTTCTCCAGAAATTTGCCCATTTCTATAGAATATCCCGGATGATGAGCTGTTGCCGTTATCTGTGCCAGTTAGGGAGCTAGAGGAACCATTCCTGCATGGGGGATTCACCTGTTCCCATGTTGGCCATGCTCATAGAGAACCTGTCTTGCAATGTATGCTTTATGGACCACTGACAGCATGAATCAGACAGGCTCCCTACTTGCGGCCATCCCTTTTGTTACAGGTCTCCGTCTGCCTGCTGTTTTGTTCTTCAAAACTGCAGTGACTTAGAGTAAAACATAGATGGCAGCAATAAGGGATCCTGTCTGACCACGCTACCCATGGTTCTTGCAGTATGAAGCACATGACTGATTCCCTTTAAACTACTCTGGTGAAATTAAAACCGATATAACTGGTTATATATATAACTGGTCTGTCTCCATAAGGATGTCTCTGAAAGGATACAGCAAAAATATGCCAGAAGTGAACAGAAGGTACTCCTAACCACGGTTATTAAATATACTACATTTCTTTCTCTTTCCTCCAAACTTACTCTCACCATGCTGACACATGCTCTAACAGTTTTGGCTCCATTACTCCTCGCTCTCCTTCGCTATCCCCAAACCCCAGCACCCTCTAACCAAGTAATAATCTCTCGATCCCTCTTGCCTCCCCACCTGACCTCCGCTGACCTGCTCCTCAACCTCAGATCTCTCCTACTAAAGCACAAAACAAGCCGCCCACTCTTCTCCCACCTGCTGTGTCTCTTTCTGCTTCTCCTCACTGCTGGTGACATATCTCCCAATCCTGGACCGCCACATGTCATACCTCCCATTATTATCCCCTTCTATCGCTCCCAACCCAATATAAACACCCAAAATCTTGCCCACCTCACACCTGTGCCCTTGACACCCACCACCCTGCTCCCTGTCTCTGGAATGCCTGCTCCATCTGCAATAAACTCCACGTGATTCACAACCTCTTTACCTCTCATCTTTCCTCCCTGAGCCTCACTGAAACATGGCCGACACCCTCTGACACAGCCTCCCCTGCTGCGCTATGTTACGGCGGCCTGCACTTCACCCACGTTCCTCACCCTGGCAACAGACATGGTAGAGGAGTGGGTCTTCTCCTTTCTTCTAACTACACCTTTAACCCAATTCCACCTTTTCCCTCCCTTATCCTCCCCTCTTTTGAAGTCCACTATGTCCGCATCTACTCTCCCTCCAACCTCCAAATGGCCGTCATATACCGACCTCCGGGCCCGACCACTACCTTTATTGACCAATTCTCCACCTGGCTTCTTCACTTTCTCTCTGTTGACATTCCCACCGTCATCATGGGTGACTTAAACATCCCCATTGACACCCACCAATCAGCAGCCTCCAAACTCCTGTCCCTTACTTCATCTTTTGGACTTACTCAGTGGTCCTCCTCAGCCACCCACACAGACGGACACACATTAGACCTGGTCTTTACCCGTTTCTGCTCCCTATCTAACGTCACAACTTCCCCTCTCCCTCTATCTGAGCACCATCTACTCACTTTCTCATCACTGTCCTCCACACCTGTCACCCATGCCCAGCAGCATGTGCACCCCTGCAGAAACCTCGCACATCTAGACACTCGCACACTCTCTGACTATTCGGCCACTGTCCTCCATAGCTTCACTCCATGACACAGACACGGCCACTAATTTCTACAATGCCACTCTTGCATCAGCCATCGACACAGTCGCCCCGGTCATGCATAGCAGAGTGCAACGAATCAATAGACAACCCTGGCACAAGAACATCACTAAAAAGCTTCGGCAAGTATCCAGAATTGCAGAACGGCGTTGGAAGAAAACGCATTCGCAAGATGATTTCACAGCACTCAAACAAGCAACACTCACATTCAAATCAGCTCTTACCTCTGCTAAACAGGCCTTCTTTACATCCCTTGTATCTTCCTCATCCCACAACCCCAAACAATTGTTCTACACTTTTAACTTCCTCCTCCGCCCACCACTGCCCCCTCCGACTTCCCTAATCTCTGCCGAGAACTTTGCCACGCACTTCAAAAATAAGATAGACCAAATAAGACAAGTCTTTGTTGTCCGACCACCACAACCCCTTTGTATGCCAGACAAATGCCCAAACCCCATAACTTCACTCTCCAAAATCACTGAAGGACAGCTTGCTCATCTTCTCTCCAAATCACACCTCACCACTTGTGCACTTGACCCCATCCCACCTCCTCATCACCACATTAATCCCTGTTATGACCCCAATGGCGAGGGTCTCAGAGAAATAGGTAAGTCTGTGAAGTACAAAAATCCAGCTCATAGGGCAGTGGTAACTGGGTTGACCATATATCTACTCCTAACGCCAACACTAGAAGTAGCCGGGGAACATGCCTACGTTGGTCGCTAGATGTCTCGCGCCAGCCGGAGAACTAACTACCCCTAGAAGAGGAAAACAAAGACCTCTCTTGCCTCCAGAGAAAGGACCCCAAAAGTAGGATACAAGCCCCCCACAAATAATAACGGTGAGGTAAGAGGAAATGACAAACATAGAAATGAACTAGGTTTAGCAAAGAGAGGCCCGCTTACTAATAGCAGAATGTAGTAAGATAACTTATATGGTCAACAAAAACCCTATCAAACATCCACGCTGGAAATTCAAGAACCCCCGAACCGTCTAACGGCCCGGGGGGAGAACACCAGCTCCCTAGAGCTTCCAGCAAGGACAGGATACAGATTAAGTACAAGCTGGACAAAAATGCAAACAAAAACAAATAACAAAAAGCAAGAAAGCAGACTTAGCTTAATCTAGCAGGAACCAGGATCAGTAGACAAGAGCACAACAGATTAGCTCTGATTACAACGTTGCCAGGCATTTAACTGAAGGTCCAGGGAGCTTATATAGCAACACCCCTGAACTAACGGCCCAGGTGAGCATACAAGGGATGACTGACATATCCAGAGTCAAATCACTAGTAACCACTAGAGGGAGCCAAAAAGCAAATTCACAACAGTACCCCCTCCTTAGTGAGGGGTCACCGAACCCTCACCAAGACCACCAGGGCGATCAGGATGAGCGGCGTGAAAGGCCCGAACTAAATCGGCCGCATGCACATCAGAGGCGACCACCCAGGAATTATCCTCCTGACCATAGCCCTTCCACTTGACCAGGTACTGAAGCCTCCGCCTGGAGAGACGAGAATCTAAGATCTTCTCCACCACGTACTCCAACTCGCCCTCAACCAACACCGGAGCAGGAGGCTCAGCAGAAGGAACCACAGGCACAACGTACCGCCGCAACAAGGACCTATGAAATACGTTGTGAATGGCAAACGACACCGGAAGATCCAGGCGAAAGGACACAGGATTAAGGATTTCCAATATCTTGTACGGACCAATGAAGCGAGGCTTAAATTTGGGAGAGGAGACCTTCATAGGAACAAATCGAGAAGACAGCCATACCAAATCCCCAACACGAAGTCGGGGACCCACACCGCGGCGGCGGTTGGCAAAACGCTGAGCCTTCTCCTGTGACAACTTCAAGTTGTCCACCACATGATTCCAGATCTGCTGCAACCTATCTACCACAGAATCCACCCCAGGACAGTCAGAAGGCTCCACATGTCCCGAGGAAAAACGAGGATGGAAACCAGAGTTGCAGAAAAATGGCGAAACCAAGGTGGCGGAACTAGCCCGATTATTAAGGGCAAATTCAGCCAACGGCAAGAAGGTCACCCAATCATCCTGATCAGAAGAGACAAAACACCTCAAATAAGCCTCCAGAGTCTGATTAGTTCGCTCCGTTTGTCCATTAGTCTGTGGATGAAAAGCGGACGAAAACGACAAATCAATGCCCATCCTACCACAAAAGGATCGCCAGAACCTGGAAACAAACTGGGATCCTCTGTCCGACACAATATTCTCAGGAATGCCGTGTAAACGGACCACATTCTGGAAGAACACAGGAACCAGATCGGAAGAGGAAGGCAGCTTAGGCAAAGGAACCAAATGGACCATCTTGGAGAAACGATCACATATCACCCAGATGACAGACATGCCCCGAGACACCGGAAGATCAGAAATGAAATCCATAGAGATGTGTGTCCAAGGTCTCTTCGGGACAGGCAAGGGCAAGAGCAACCCGCTGGCACGAGAACAGCAAGGCTTAGCTCGAGCACAAGTCCCACAGGACTGCACAAAAGACCGCACATCCCTAGACAAGGACGGCCACCAAAAGGACCTGGCTACCAGATCCCTGGTGCCAAAAATTCCCGGGTGCCCTGCCAACACCGAGGAATGAACCTCGGAAATGACTCTACTGGTCCACCTAGCAGGCACAAACAATCTGTCAGGTGGACAAGAGTCAGGCCTACCAGCCTGAAATCTCTGCAACACACGTCGCAGATCCGGAGAAATAGCTGACAAGATAACTCCTTCCTTAAGAATACCCACAGGTTCAGCGACTCCAGGAGCATCAGGCACAAAGCTCCTAGACAGAGCATCGGCCTTCACATTCTTCGAACCTGGTAAATACGAGACCACAAAGTCAAAACGGGAGAAAAACAATGACCAGCGGGCCTGTCTAGGATTCAGGCGTTTAGCAGACTCGAGATACATCAGATTTTTGTGATCAGTCAAAACCACCACACGATGCTTAGCACCCTCGAGCCAATGACGCCACTCCTCAAATGCCCACTTCATGGCCAACAACTCCCGATTGCCCACATCATAATTTCGCTCTGCAGGCGAAAACTTCCTAGAGAAAAAGGCACAAGGTCTCATAGTAGAGCAACCAGGACCTCTCTGAGACAAAACGGCCCCTGCCCCAATCTCCGAAGCATCCACCTCAACCTGAAAGGGCAGTGAGACATCAGGCTGGCACAAAACAGGCGCCGAAGTAAACCGGCGTTTCAACTCCTGGAAAGCCTCCACGGCAGCAGGAGCCCAGTTAGCTACATCAGAGCCTTTCTTGGTCATATCCGTCAAAGGTTTAACAATGCTAGAAAAATTAGCGATAAAACGACGGTAAAAGTTAGCAAAACCCAAGAACTTCTGAAGGCTCTTAACTGACGAGGGCTGAGTCCAATCATGAATAGCTCGGACCTTGACTGGGTCCATCTCCACAGCAGAAGGGGAAAAAATGAACCCTAAAAAGGGAACCTTCTGTACACCAAAGAGACACTTTGAGCCTTTAACAAACAAAGAATTTTCACGCAAAATCTTGAAAACCATCCTGACCTGTTCTACATGCGAGTCCCAATCATCAGAAAAAAACAGAATATCGTCCAGATAAACGATCAAAAATTTATCCAGATACTTCCGGAAAATGTCATGCATAAAGGACTGAAAAACTGAAGGCGCATTAGAGAGCCCAAAAGGCATCACCAAGTACTCAAAATGACCTTCGGGCGTATTGAATGCGGTTTTCCATTCATCTCCTTGCTTAATGCGCACAAGGTTGTACGCACCACGAAGATCTATCTTGGTGAACCACTTGGCACCTTTAATCCGGGCAAACAAGTCTGACAACAGCGGCAAAGGATACTGAAATTTGACAGTGATCTTATTTAAGAGCCGATAGTCAATACAAGGCCTCAAAGATCCGTCCTTTTTGGCCACAAAAAAGAATCCCGCACCAAGAGGGGAAGAAGAAGGACGGATATGCCCCTTCTCCAGAGACTCTCTAATATATGAACGCATAGCGGTATGTTCAGGTACCGACAGGTTAAATAATCTTCCCTTAGGAAACTTACTGCCTGGAATCAACTCTACCGACAGGTTAAATAATCTTCCCTTAGGAAACTTACTGCCTGGAATCAACTCTATTGCGCAGTCACACTCCCTATGAGGAGGCAGTGCACTGGACCTGGACTCGCTGAAAACATCCTGATAATCAGACAAATACTCCGGAACTTCCGAAGGCGTAGAAGAAGCAATAGACACGGGCAGGGAATCCCCATGATTTCCACGGCATCCCCAACTTGACACTGACATGGCCTTCCAATCCAAGACTGGATTATGGGTCTGCAACCATGGCAACCCCAAAACAACCAAATCATGCATTTTATGCAAAACAAGAAAACGTATAACCTCCCGATGTTCAGGAGTCATACACATGGTAACCTGTGTCCAAAACTGCGGTTTATTTTCTGCCAACGGCGTAGCATCAATACCCCTAAGAGGGATTGGATTTTCTAATGGCTCAAGAACAAAACCACAGCGCTTGGCAAATGACAGATCCATAAGACTCAGGGCAGCACCTGAATCTACAAACGCCATGGCAGGATAAGATGACAGTGAACAAATCAAAGTTACAGATAGAATAAATTTAGATTGCAAATTACCAACGGTGACAGGACTAACAACCTTAGTTAGACGTTTAGAGCATGCTGAGATAACATGTGTAGAATCACCACAGTAGTAACACAAGCCATTCTGGCGTCTATGAATTTTCCGCTCATTTCTAGTCAGGATTCTATCACATTGCATTAAATCAGGTGTTTGTTCAGACAGCACCATAGGTGAATTTGCGGTTTTTCTATCACATTGCCTTAAATCAGGTGCCTGTTCAGACAACACCATAAGGGAATTTGCGGTTTTGCGCTCCCGCAACCGCCGGTCAATTTGAATAGCCAGGGCCATGGAATCATTTAGACCTGTGGGAATAGGGAAACCCACCATCACATTCTTAATGGCTTCAGAAAGGCCATTTCTAAAATTTGCGGCCAGTGCACACTCGTTCCACTGAGTCAGCACGGACCATTTCCGAAATTTTTGGCAATACACTTCAGCCTCGTCCTGGCCCTGAGACATAGCCAGCAAGGCTTTTTCTGCCTGAATCTCAAGATTGGGTTCCTCATAAAGTAAACCGAGCGCCAGAAAAAACGCATCAATATCCGCCAATGCCGGATCTCCTGGCACCAGCGAGAAGGCCCAATCCTGAGGGTCGCCCCGTAAAAAAGACATAACAATTTTCACTTGCTGAGCGGAGTCTCCAGATGAACAGGGTCTCAGGGACAAAAATAATTTACAATTATTCCTGAAATTTCTAAACTTAAATCGGTCTCCGAAAAACAATTCAGGAATCGGTATCTTAGGTTCTGACATAGGATTTCTGGTAACATAATCTTGTATGCCCTGCACACGAGCAGCAAGCTGGTCCACACTTGTAATCAAGGTCTGGACATTCATGTCTGCAGCAAGCTTGAGCCACTCAGAGGTAAAGGGGAAAAGAAAAAAAAATGAGAGAGAGAAAAAAAAAAACTCAGAATTTTCTTTCTTATAATCCCGCTTCTGCAATGCATTTAACATTTAATACTGGCCTGGCAAACTGTTATGACCCCAATGGCGAGGGTCTCAGAGAAATAGGTAAGTCTGTGAAGTACAAAAATCCAGCTCATAGGGCAGTGGTAACTGGGTTGACCATATATCTACTCCTAACGCCAACACTAGAAGTAGCCGGGGAACATGCCTACGTTGGTCGCTAGATGTCTCGCGCCAGCCGGAGAACTAACTACCCCTAGAAGAGGAAAACAAAGACCTCTCTTGCCTCCAGAGAAAGGACCCCAAAAGTAGGATACAAGCCCCCCACAAATAATAACGGTGAGGTAAGAGGAAATGACAAACATAGAAATGAACTAGGTTTAGCAAAGAGAGGCCCGCTTACTAATAGCAGAATGTAGTAAGATAACTTATATGGTCAACAAAAACCCTATCAAACATCCACGCTGGAAATTCAAGAACCCCCGAACCGTCTAACGGCCCGGGGGGAGAACACCAGCTCCCTAGAGCTTCCAGCAAGGACAGGATACAGATTAAGTACAAGCTGGACAAAAATGCAAACAAAAACAAATAACAAAAAGCAAGAAAGCAGACTTAGCTTAATCTAGCAGGAACCAGGATCAGTAGACAAGAGCACAACAGATTAGCTCTGATTACAACGTTGCCAGGCATTGAACTGAAGGTCCAGGGAGCTTATATAGCAACACCCCTGAACTAACGGCCCAGGTGAGCATACAAGGGATGACTGACATATCCAGAGTCAAATCACTAGTAACCACTAGAGGGAGCCAAAAAGCAAATTCACAACAAATCCCATCCCTAACCCATCTCTTCAGTCTATCACTAACTTCTGGTACCTTCCCCTCTGCTTTCAAATATGCCATAATCACGCCTATCCTCAAAAAGCCATCCCTTGACCCGAGCGCTATGTCCAGCTACCGCCACATATCTTTGCTCCCATTTGCTTCCAAACTCCTTGAGCAGCACGTCCACGCTGAACTTTCCTCTCATCTTGCATCTAACTCGCTCTTCGACAACCTACAATCTGGCTTCTGTCCCCACCATTCCACTGAGACTGCCCTGACCAAACTTATGAACGACTTACTTACAGCCAAAGCTAACAACCAATTCTCTATACTCCTCCTTCTAGACCTGTCCTCTGTCTTCGACACAGTTGACCACTGCCTCCTACTACAGATCCTCTCTTCCTTTGATGTCAAAGACCTTGCAATATCCTGGATCTCCTCATACCTTACTAACCGCACATTTAGCGTTTCCTACTCCCATACTACCTCTTCATCTCACCCCCTCTCTGTTGGTGTCCCTCAAGGCTCTGTCCTAGGACCCCTTCTCTTCTCAATCTGTACCCTTGGCCTGGGACAACTCAAAGTCTTATGGCTTCCAGTACCATCTATATGCTGATGACACTCAGATCTACCTCTCTGGCCCAGATGTCACCTCTCTGCTCTCCAGAATCCCAGAGTTTGTCAGCCATGTCCTCCTCCTCCTCTCGCTTCCTTAAACTCAATGTGGGCAAATCTGAACTAATTATCTTTCCTCCTGTCGCATACCCTCCCTACATGATCTATCTATCACAATAAATGAATTCACACTTTCCCCTGTCCCGGTAATCCGCTGCCTCCGAGTAACCCTTAACTCTGCCCTGTCCTTCAAACCGCACATCCAAGCTCTCGCCACCTCCTGTTGCCTCCAGCTCAAAAATATTTCCAGAATCAGTCCTTTCCTCAACCCTCACTCTACCAAAATGCTTGTGCATGCCCTAATCATCTCCCGCCTCGACTATTGCAACATCCTCCTCTGTGGCCTACCTTCTAAAGGCCCCGTCTCACATAGCGAGATCGCTAGCGAGATCGCTGCTGAGTCACAAGTTTTGTGACGCAACAGCGACCTCAGTAGCGATCTCGCTATGTGTGACACGTACCAGCGATCAGGCCCCTGCTGCGAGATCGCTGGTCGTGTCAGAATGGCCTGGACCTTTTTTTGGTCGTTGAGGTCCCGCTGACATTGCTGAATCGGTGTGTGTGACACCGATCCAGCGATGTCTTCACTGGTAACCAGGGTAAACATCGGGTTACTAAGCGCAGGGCCGCGCTTAGTAACCCGATGTTTACCCTGGTTACCAGCGTAAATGTAAAAAAAACCAAACACTACATACTCACCATCTGATGTCCGTCAGGTCCCTTGGCGTCTGCTTCCTGCTCTGACTGAGCCGCCGTAAAGTGAGAGCACAGCAGTGACGTCACCGCTGCGCTCTGCTCTCAGCTCTCACTGTACGGCGGCACTGTCAGAGCAGGAAGCAGACGCCAAGGGACCTGACGGGCAACAGATGGTGAGTATGTAGTGTTTGTTTTTTTTTACATTTACGCTGGTAACCAGGGTAAACATCGGGTTACTAAGCGCGGCCCTGCGCTTAGTAACCCGATGTTTACCCTGGTTACCCGGGTGCTGCAGGGGGACTTCGGCATCGTTGAAGACAGTTTCAACGATGCCGAAGTCGTTCCCCTGATCGTTGGTCGCTGGAGAGAGCTGTCTGTGTGACAGCTCCCCAGCGACCACACAGCGACCACACAGCGACGCTGCAGCGATCAGCATCGTTGTCTGTATCGCTGCAGCGTCGCTGTGTGAGACGGGGCCTTAACACTCTCGCACCCCTCCAGTCCGTCCTTAACTCTGCTGCCCGACTAATTAATCTCTCTCCTCGCTACACTCCTGCTTCCCCTCTTTGCAAATCCCTTCACTGGCTCCCAATTTCCCAGGAATCCAGTTTAAACTACTAACAGCACGGTGGCGCAGTGGTTAACCTCACCAAGGACAACATCTGCAAAGAGTTTGTATGTTCTCTCTGTGTTTGCGTGGATTTCCTCCGGGTACTCCGGTTTCCTCCCACATTCCAAAGACATACTGATAGGGAATTTAGATTTTGAGCCCCAACGGGGACAGCGATGATAATATATGCAACCTGTAAAGCGCTGCGGAATATGTTAGCGCTATATAAAAATAAAGATTATTATTATTACTAACACTGACCTACAAAGCCATCCATAACTTTTCCGTATATTTCCGAACTAATCTCTCAATATCTTCCCTCACGTAATCTCCAGCCCTCCCAAGACCTCCTTCTCTCCCCCATGATTATTCGCACCTCACCTAATCGCCTCTAAGACTTCTCCCGGATATTCCCCATCATCTGGAATTCTGTGCCCCAACACGTCCGGTTATCCACCACATTTGTATCCTTCAAACTGAACCTGAAAACCCACCTCTTCAAAAAAGCTTACAACCTGTAATGACCACACGGTCACCTCAACACCATCGGAGCTACTGCAACCCCCGACCTACTGTCTCCTTCCCCATAATCCTGTAGAATGTAAGCCCGCAAGGGCAGGGCCATCTTCCCTCTGTATCAGTCTGTCATTGTTAGTTTTGTTTACTGGAAGTGATATTTTTATTTTGATGTATCCCAGTCTAATGTACAGCACCATGGAATTAATGGTGCTACATAAATAAATAATAATAATTATTATTATTATGGGCTAATGAATGAGGCACAACAGGATTTATCCTGTGCCAACCAAATAAGGTGAATGGGTCTACTTTGGGTGGACCCAGTATCTGTACAATCACCAGAAGCTTTGTATGTACCATACATTAAATGGACAAAAGTATTAGGGCGCCTCCACAATCTGTTACATCCCATTCTAAATCCACAGTCATGAAAGGGACTGTCCACCATTAGCATCTGGATCCACTTTCTGGTTCCAGGGGTCATCACACCACCACAAGTACGCGATCTGCTGTCACGTGCTGACTAGAGTCTGAGCTGCTTCAGCCTTGTTCATGAACAGCACTCCCGCTGCCACCAAATTATTACAAACACCACTCAGCTTGGATGATACTGTAAAGGGTGACTCCGCTTTCCACAGTCGCTCATCTATTCACCTATCGCAATAGGCTGATGATGAGTTGAGCTCAGTCAGTTCTCACATCCACACCATGTTTTTTGCTCCCAGTATTTTCCGTTTAGATAGGACAGACATGTCTGCACTGGGTCACACATTACCGAACAGCCGATATGTTTGCACAGGAACCTCCTAGTGAAACAATATGGCCATACGTTCTTCTACAATTGTATACATACAACACATGAATATGATAAACCCATAATTTGGGGAGCTATTGCACTCTTGTGGGTCAGCAGATACCAGCACTTTAGCTATTTTACTCACAGGTGCCAATATGGACCCCGATCAGATATATTCATGGATTGTGTCAAACTCTGATTTTATAGATATTGCAATATTTTCCATGCCCTACCATTGCCATATGCGGTCTCTGACATGTAGCCCTACTGTCTGCCTTGGGGCAGATAGTGTCACCTTGCATTGATTAGCACCTGATAATTAGGCTGTACAGTCAAAGTTTGCCCTGCAAACAGGGCTGTAGAGTCGGTGTCCATTTTGGAGGAGTCAATATAAAATGGACCAACTGCAAAAATAAATAAATTGAGTACAGTAAGTAGTTCAATGCAGGATGTTCTATTAGGGTTTTCATAATAATTTGGGAAAGTTATGAAATGTCCTATACACGTCTGTTCTGTTCCTGATCTAAGGATCTCGGCTTTTAGTGGAGATGAATCTGTGATGCACTTTATGTACGTGCTCAGTAGTGAGGCAGTGTGTTGGAGTCAGAGCCAGGGAAATTGAGGAGTTGGAAGTTTGGCTTAAGGTACCTTCACACGAAACGACATTATAACGATATCGCTAGCAATCCGTGACGTTGCAGCGTCCTCGCTAGCGATATCGTTTCGTTTGACACGCAGCAGCGATCAGGATCCTGCTGTGATGTCGCTGGTCGCTGAATAAAGTCCAGAACTTTATTTGGTCGTCCGATCGCTGTGTATCGTTGTGTTTGAAAGCAAAAGCAACGATACCAGCGATATTTTACACTGGTAACCAGGGTAAACATCGGGTTACTAAGCGCAGGGCCACGCTTAGTTACCCGATGTTTACCCTGGTTACTAGCGTAAAATGTAAAAAAAACAAACAGCACATACTTACATGCGTCCCCTGCAGTCTGCTTCCTCCTCTGACTCAGCGCCGCAAAGTGAAAGCAGCACAGCGGTGACGTCACCGCTCTGCTCTCACTGTACGGCGCTCAGTCAGTCAGGAAGTGGACGCAGGGGGACGTGAATGTAAGTATGTGCTGTTTGTTTTTTTTAGATTTTACGCTGGTAACCAGGGTAAACATCGGGTTACTAAGCGCGGCCCTGCGCTTAGTTACCCGATGTTTACCCTGGTTACCAGGGGACCTCGGCATAGTTGATCGCTGGAGAGCGGTCTGTGTGACAGCTCTCCAGCGACCAAACAGCGACGCTGCAGCGATCGACATCGTTGTCGCTATCGCTGCAGCGTCGCTTCGTGTGAAGGTACCTTTACCGACTCCACCGCCCTGCCTGCCAACACCTGTTAATTACTCTGTATACACACACTTCATATGTCTGCTCTCCATCAGAAAACTACTTTAACCTCTAACGAGTACTGCTCTGTAGGAGATGCGTGCCCACAAACAGAAGTACTAGTATGGCGCACCGATTGTGCAGCCTCACGCTAAGCACCTCCTCGGCAATCGGGTAAGGGTTGACAACGCCCACGATCGGTGCTAGCATTTAACCTCTCTGATGCCGCTGTCACTAGTGACAGCGACATAGAGGGGCATTGTGCAGGGGGCTCCCTGCGGTCTTCCATCAGGATAAAAAACAAGGCAAAAAGCAATGCTTTATCATCATACCGCTGATCAAAAAGTGCAATAAAATGTGATCAAAAAGATGGATGTAAATAAAAATGGAACCGCTGATAACGTCATCTTGTCCCACAAAAAACACGCCACCATACAGCTCCATCAGCAGAAAAATAAAAGTTATAGCTCACAGAATAAAGCGATGCAAAAAAAAAAAAAAATAAAAAAAAAATATATATATATATATATATATATATATATATATATATATATATATGTATATATATATTCCTGAATTGCAGGTTTTTGTTCATTCTGTCTCCCAAAAATCAGAATAGAATGCAATCAAAAAATGTCATGTCCCCGAAAATGGTACCAATAAAAATGTCAGCTTCAAAAACAAAAACAAGCCCTCACATGACTCTGTCGGCCGAAATATGAAAAATTATAGCTCTCAAAATATGGTGATGCAAAAACTAGTTTTCGCAATAAAAAGTGTCTTTTAGTGTGTGACAGCAGCCAAACATAAAAACCCAATATAAATCTAGTATTGCTGTAATCGTGCAAACCCGAAGAATCAAGTCGCCTAATCACTTACACTGCACGATGAACGGCATATAAAATTAGTGATGAGCAAGTATACTTGTTGCACAGGTTTTCCCGAGCACGGTCGGGTGATCTCCGAGTATTTGTTAGTGCTCGGAGATTTAGTTTTCATCGCCTCAGCTGCATGATTTACGGCTGTTGTTCCCTAACAAACAGGCATTCCTCACATGTATGTATGTATGTATGTATGTATGTATGTATGTATGTATATACTGTATATATATATATATATATATATATATATATATATATATATATATATAATTGTCTAAGGGATACTTATGTCTTTCTGTCGGCAACTTCCTTCACGGTTATTCATTCGCTGATTGGTCTCGCCAGCTGCCTGTCATGGCTGCCACGACCAATCAGCGACAGGCACAGTCCGATTAGTTCCTCCCTACGCCCCTGCAGTCACTGCCCGGCGCCCGCTCCATACTCCCTGCAGTCCCGGCTCACACAGGGTTAATGCCAGCGGTAACGGACCGCGTTATGCCACGGGTAACTCACTCCGTTACCGCCGCTATTAACGCTGTGTGACCAAGTTTTTACTATTGAGGCTGCCTATGCAGCCTCAATAGTAAAAACATCTAATGTGAAAAATAATTTTAAAAAATAACAAATCATTATATACTCACCTTCGGCCGCCTTTCCGACGCTCCGGTGACCGGTCCATGCAAGCAGCAGGTTCCGGTGCTAAGGTTGGTGTGCGACAAGGACCTGCCATGACGTCACAGTCATGTGACCGTGACGTCATCACAGGCCCTGCGCGAGAAGGACCTGCCATGATGTCGCGGTCATGTGACCGTCACGTCATGGCAGGTCCTTCTCGCGCAGGCGCGAAGAAGCTGCGGTACCATAGGACAGGCAGGGACAGCGTCAGGAGCGCCAGGAGCAGGTGAGTATTTCATATTCACCTGTCCGCGTTCCATCCGCCGGGCTCCGCTCCGTCTTCCCGTCCTCTTGCAGTGACTGTGCAGGTCAGAGGGCGCGATGACGTATTAGTGTGCGCGCCGCCCTCTGCCTGAACAGTCAGTGCGGAGAGACGGGACGCTGAGGAGCAGCAACAAGAGGTGAGTATGTGATTTTTTTTTTTTTATTGCAGCAGTATTACATGTGGCACAATGCTGTATGGAGCGTCTATGGGGCCATAAAGAACTGCATGGAGCATTATATGGGGCATCTATGGGGCCATAACTGCATGGAGCAATATATGGGGTATTATATGGGGCCATAAAGAACAGCATGGAGCATTATATGGGGCATCTATGGGTCCATAACTGCATGGAGCAATATATGGGGTATTATATGGGGCCATAAAGAACTGCATGGAGCATTATATGGGGCATCTATGGGGCCATAACTGCATGGAGCATTATATGGGGCATCTATGGGGCCATAACTGCATGGAGCATTATATGGGGCATCTATGGGGCCATAACTGCATGGAGCATTATATGGGGCATCTATGGGGCCATAAATGCATGGACCAGTATATGGGGCATCTATGGGGCCATAACTGCATGGAGCATTATATGGGGCATCTATGGGTCCATAACTGCATGGAGCAATATATGGGGTATTATATGGGGCCATAAAGAACTGCATGGAGCATTATATGGGGCATCTATGGGGCCATAACTGCATGGAGCATTATATGGGGCATCTATGGGGCCATAACTGCATGGACCAGTATATGGGGCATCTATGGGGCCATAACTGCATGGAGCATTATATGGGGCATCTATGGGTCCATAACTGCATGGAGCAATATATGGGGTATTATATGGGGCCATAAAGAACTGCATGGAGCATTATATGGGGCATCTATGGGGCCATAACTGCATGGAGCATTATATGGGGCATCTATGGGGCCATAACTGCATGGAGCATTATATGGGGCATCTATGGGGCCATAACTGCATGGAGCATTATATGGGGCATCTATGGGTCCATAACTGCATGGAGCAATATATGGGGTATTATATGGGGCCATAAAGAACTGCATGGAGCATTATATGGGGCATCTATGGGTCCATAACTGCATGGAGCAATATATGGGGTATTATATGGGGCCATAAAGAACTGCATGGAGCATTATATGGGGCATCTATGGGGCCATAACTGCATGGAGCATTATATGGGGCATCTATGGGGCCATAACTGCATGGACCAGTATATGGGGCATCTATGGGGCCATAACTGCATGGAGCATTATATGGGGCATCTATGGGTCCATAACTGCATGGAGCAATATATGGGGTATTATATGGGGCCATAAAGAACTGCATGGAGCATTATATGGGGCATCTATGGGGCCATAACTGCATGGAGCATTATATGGGGCATCTATGGGGCCATAACTGCATGGAGCATTATATGGGGCATCTATGGGGCCATAACTGCATGGAGCATTATATGGGGCATCTATGGGTCCATAACTGCATGGAGCAATATATGGGGTATTATATGGGGCCATAAAGAACTGCATGGAGCATTATATGGGGCATCTATGGGTCCATAACTGCATGGAGCAATATATGGGGTATTATATGGGGCCATAAAGAACTGCATGGAGCATTATATGGGGCATCTATGGGGCCATAACTGCATGGAGCATTATATGGGGCATCTATGGGGCCATAACTGCATGGACCAGTATATGGGGCATCTATGGGGCCATAACTGCATGGAGCATTATATGGGGCATCTATGGGTCCATAACTGCATGGAGCAATATATGGGGTATTATATGGGGCCATAAAGAACTGCATGGAGCATTATATGGGGCATCTATGGGGCCATAACTGCATGGAGCATTATATGGGGCATCTATGGGGCCATAACTGCATGGAGCATTATATGGGGCATCTATGGGGCCATAACTGCATGGAGCATTATATGGGGCATCTATGGGTCCATAACTGCATGGAGCAATATATGGGGTATTATATGGGGCCATAAAGAACTGCACGGAGCATTATATGGGGCATCTATGGGGCCATAACTGCATGGAGCATTATACTACGTGGACATGCATACTCTAGAATACCTGCTGTGATACAATCGGGCCACCATCTAATATATATATTATATTATATATATATATATATATATATATATATATATATATATATATATATATATTCCTGAATTGCAGGTGTTTTTGTTCATTCTGTCTCCCAAAAATCAGAATAGAATGCAATAAAAAAATGTAATGTCCCAGAAAATGGTACCAATAAAAACGTCGGCTTAAAAAACAAAAAACAAGCCCTCACATGACTCTGCCGGCCGAAATCATGCAGCTGCGGCGACGAAAGTGGTAACTATATACAACGACCCACCAACCAAAGGGTGAAAAGCTTAGTAACGGGAGGGAATATACGGATGCTATCATGGGCTTCGTAAAAACACATTACCGGTAAGTAATATACGTGTTTTCCTAGCACCCATGACAGCACCGAGAGAATTACAGAGAATTACTCTATCAGGGAGGGACCACAGCTTGTAGAACCATTTTTGCAAAAGTTAAATCAGAAGGGGCGGAAAGATCCAGTCTATAGTGACTATAGAAAGTGGAAGGTGATGACCACGTAGCTGCCTTACAGATTTGTTCGATAGACACATCTGCCCTTTCTGCCCAAAAAGTTGCCATCGCCCTTGTGGAGTGGGCCCTCAGATCTTCCGGGACCGGTCTTCCCACACATATATAAGCTAACTTGATCGCTTCCCTTATCCATCTGGACAAGGAACCCTTCGAGACTTTCATCCCCTTCCTAGAACCCTGGAAGGGGATAAACAAAGCCCTATCCTTCCTACAAGACTTTGTTGCCTGCAAATAGTGAAGAAGGCACCTCCTGACATCTAGGGTATGAAATTTATTTTCCCTATCATTCTTTGGGTCAGGACAAAGGGAAGGTAAGGCTATCTCTTGTGATCTATGGAACCTCGACACTACTTTGGGCAAATAGGCTGGATCAGGCTCCAGGACTACCCTATCATTCATTACTACCATGAAGGGAGGATCTGCTGAAAGGGCCTGTATGTCTCCAATTCTATGTGCTGACATAAGGACAACCTGGAGTATGGTCTTAAAAGTAATCAGTTTTATGGATGCATCTGCTAAAGGCTCAAATGGGGGTTCAGTCAAGGCATTTAGGAGCAAGTTTAAGTCCCATGGAGGGACCCTGGCTATCTGGGCTGCTCTGGATCTAGTGCACACCTTAATGAATCTAACCACCCACCGAATGCCCTCTAAGTTGTAATTATAAAATGCCCCCAACACTGACAACAATACCTTTAGCGTGCTTAGCAACAGACCCTGATCTCGCCCTCTCTGAAGGAACTCCAGAATCTCTTTCATGGGCACTTTCCCTTCTGGAGAACACCCCGTAGATGACAAAAATCTTTTCCACGCCCTACCATAAATTCTTGTAGTGACCGGTTTCCTACAAGCAGGCAAGGTGGAAATCAGGCTGGCCGAGAATCCCTTATCCTCTAGCACCGACCTCTCAAGTTCCAGGCTGTTAAGTGCAGCCCAGTCACCTGAGGATGAAGCACAGGTCCTTGAGCCAGAAGGTCCTGGATCTCCGGAAGCATTCAGGGATCCGTGATTAACATACTCCTCAGCCAGAAGAACCAGGGCCTCTTGGGCCAAAAGGGGGTTACGAGTATTACCCTCGCACTGTCCTGCCTGATCTTCCTGAGGACCGCTGGCAGGGCCGTATTTGCCACTAGGCACTTGAGGTCACGTGCCTAGGGCGCCAGGATGCGGGGGGCGGCACCTCAGCAATTTTAATTTTTTTTTTATTAAGGTCTGGGGTTACCATGCATACAAGATGAGGGGGAGCTGAGCCATGTATACAAGATGGGGGAGGAGCTGAGCCATGCATACAAGATGGGGGGAGCTGAGCCATGCATACAAGATGGGGGAGAGCTGAGCCATGCATACAAGATGGGGGGGCGAGCTGAGCCATGTATACAAGATGGGGGGAAGCTGAGCCATGCATACAAGATGGGGGGAAGCTGAGCCATGCATACAAGATGGGGGGGAAGCTGAGCCATGCATACAAGATGGGGGGGAGCTGAGCCATGCATACAAGATGGGGGGGAGCTGAGCCATGCATACAAGATGGGGGGGAACTGCGCCATGCATACAAGATGGGGAGGAACTGAGCCATGCATACAAGATGAGGGGAGCTGAGCCATGCATACAAGATGGGGGGAGCAGAGCCATGCATACAAGATGTGGGGAGCTGAGCCATACATACAAGATGGGGGGACCTGAGCCATGCATACAAGATGGGGGGGAGCCGAGCCATGCATACAAGATGGGAGAAGGGGGGAGCCGAGCCATGCATACAAGATGGGAGAAGGGGGAGCCGAGCCATGCATACAAGATGGGAGAAGGGGGAGCTGAGCCATGCATACAAGATGGGGGGAGCTGAGCCATGCATACAAGATGGGGGGAGCTGAGCCATGCATACAAGATGGGGGGGAGCCGAGCCATGCATACAAGATGGGAGAAGGGGGGAGCCAAGCCATGCATACAAGATGGGAGAAGGGAGAGCTGAGCCATGCATACAAGATGGGAGGAGGGGGAGCCGAGCCATGCATACAAGATGGGAGGAGGGGGAGCCGAGCCTTGCATACAAGATGGAGGAGAGCTGAGCCATGCATACAAGATGGGGGGAGCTGAGCCATGCATACAAGATTGCGGGCAGGCTGAGCCATGCATACAAGATGGGGGGAGCTGAGCCGTGCATACAAGATGGGGGGCTGAGCCATGCATACAAGATGGGAGGAGGGGGAGCCGAGCCATGCATACAAGATGGGAGGAGGGGGAGCCGAACCATGCATACAAGATGGGAGGAGGGGGAACAGAGCCATGCATACAGGGATGGGATGGGGGAGCCGAGACATGTATACAACAGGGGAGCCATGCATACAACAGGGGGAGCCACATAGAGCAGGACAGGATGGGGGAACCACACATACCGGAATAGGAATGAGGGGACAATACATACCCGGCTTATACTCGAGTCAATAAGTTTACCCAGTTTTCGGTGGCAAAATAAGGTGCCTCGGCTTATACTCGTACATATACACGTGTGTGTGGCTATATATAGCTTTGTCGCCATAAAAGGAGGGGGGCCCCAGACACAGTTTTTGCACAGGGGCCCCAAGCTATCATTGTCCGCCCCTGCCCAGGAATCAATTTTACTCGCATCTTACAGAAGTGAGTACAATTGAGGCTCTGACTGCCGGGTCAGAGCGATGTGAGCAGCGTGATCAGGTCATGTGATCACGCTACGTCGCTCACTCGCGCTGCAGAGGCGAACAATGGTGGTAAGTGCTCCAGTGGAGCTGAAGACATCAAAGATTAAGTGCACAGGGGCGCAATTGGAGTAGGGATGGGGGGATTTATTATGTGTGGAGAATTTGAGTGGGGATGGGGAGATTCATTATGTATGGGGAGAATTGGAGTGGGGATGGAGGAATTTATTGCGTGTGGGGACAATTTGAGTGTGGATGAGGGGATTTATTATGTGTGTGGAGAATTGGAGTTGGGATGGGGGGATTTAATGTGTGGGGGAGTTTTGAGGACACAAAATGAAGAGCAAAGGGGGAGATGGGGAAACAGTACAGGGGAATAAGGGCATGTATGAGGAAACAGTATGGGGAATGGGGGGCATGTATGAGGAAACGGTACAGAGGAAAATCCCCCCCACAATATTATATGCCCCCCATCCCCACTCACAGTAAATCCCCCCACAATATATGCCCCCATCCCCACTCACAGTAATTCCCCCCACAATATATGCCCCCCATCCCCACTCACACTAAATCCCCCCCACAATATATCCCCCCATTCCCACTCACAGTAAATCCCCCCACAATATATGCCCCCATTCCCACTCACAGTAAATCCCCCCACAATATATGCCCCCATTCCCACTCACAGTAAATCCCCCCCACAATATATGCCCCCCATTCCCACTCACAGTAAATCCCCCCCACAATATATGCCCCCATTCCCACTCACAGTAAATCCCCCCCACATTATATGCCCCCCATCCCCACTCACAGTAAATCCCCTCCACAATATATGCCCCCATCCCCACTCACAGTAAATCCCCCCCACAATATATGCCCCCATCCCCACTCACAGTAAATCCCCCCCACAATATATGCCCCCCATTCCCACTCACAGTAAATCCCCCCCACAATATATGCCCCCCATTCCCACTCAGTAAATCCCTGCCCCACAATATTATATGCCCCCCATCCCCACTCACAGTAAATCCCCCCCACAATATATGCCCCCCATCCCCACTCACAGTAAATCCCCCCCCCTGCACCTTCGGTGTCTTCAGCTCCACTGGAGCACTTACCACCGCTCTGTGTCTCCTGCTCGATCTGCAGCTCCTGCTCTGCCGCGCAGGTGAGTGACGTCAGCAGCGTGATCACATGACCTGATCACGCTGCTGGCTTCGCTCTGACCCGGCAGTCAGAGCTTCAATTGTACTCGCATCACAGATACGAGTACAATTGAATACTGGGAGCCGGCGCGCCGCAGCTTCTCTGTGCCGGCTGTCAGCTTGACAGTCGGCACAGAGAACAGCTGACTCCCAGTGCGGGGGGCGGCAGAATGCAGCCGCCGGGGGAGACGCTGCGCCCCCCTGCCGGCTGCACCCGGGGCAAATGCCCCGGCTGCCCCCCCTAGATACGCCACTGAGCTACACCTCTGCGGGTATGCTACTGCGAGCGTCGATTACCGGGTCCGGTGGAGGGATGTCTGTGCACAGTGCAGCACAGGCAGGGAGGCAGGGACTGAGGGTGTGCACACAGAGAGAATGGAGACCCAGAAAAAGCCGGCCCCAGTCTACGCCGTAGCCTGGAGCCCTCATTATCGTAGGAATATGTCAGTTAATTACTTGTTTTTCTAAAGCTTTATAGTGTAGTTTTAGGTCAGAGAGGGATGAGCTAGCAAGGTGCAGGGACAGGTAGTGATAGCTGCTTGCGGACATGTGCAGCACTTGCAGTTTTGCACTTGTGGTGAGACAAAAAAAAACCACTGCTAGTAGCGTTTTTTTCCCCATTGCTGCAAGTACCGCATTTACCGGATCGCGGCAAAACCGCATATGTCTGCAAGTCCCATAGGAAATCAATGAGGCTGACCGAACTGTTGCCGTAAGTGATCCGTTACGCGGCAGATGTGGAAAAACTGCCGGAACTGCTGCAAAAGGTTACTTTCACATCAGCGATTTTTGCCAAAGTCACTGCCGATAGTGTCATACTCACCAATGGGGGAGGCAAAACTAAAAGTGCCTAGGGCAGCATAATCTCTAAATATGGCCATAACCGCTGGTATGAGACAGACCGGGGAAAGCATATGCCAGGGAAAACTTCCATCTGATCCGGAAGGCATCTACTGCATGGGGTTTTTCTCTCGGATTTAATGAGCAGAATTTTTCTACCTTGGGTGTGTCTGGTGGCGAAAAGGTCGATCTCCGGTTCTCCCCACATCTCTACCAAATGTCTGAATACTGCCGTCTTGAGGGACCATTCGCCTTGTAGCAGCGGCCTGCGGCTCAGAAAGTCTGCTGTCACATTGTCCCTCTGATATGGAGGGCCGATGGTGAAAGGATGTTGCTTTCTGCTAGGTCGAAAGTTCGTTTGGATACCTGCATTAGGGTCTGGGACCGTGTACCCCCCTGATTATTTAAATATGACCCCATGACCTGGTTGTCCGACAGTATTCTTACATCACAGCCCTGCAGGAATGGCAGAAGACCATGTAATGCATTCTCGACTGCCCGAAGTTCTAGCATATTTGAGGAGGCTTTCTTCTCTAACAGTGACCATGTTCCCTGAAGGAAGTGGCTTTCCAGATGTGCCTCCCACCCCTTGGGACTGGCATCTGTGGTGACTATCCTGGAGATGTGGGGAAACCACGGGACCCCCTCCTGAAGGGATTTTATCCTCAGCCACCAGTGAAGAGAATCCACAACTTCTTGTGGTAGAGTTAGCGTACAGTCTAGATGCCCCTGCAACACGCGCTGGCTTTTGAGAACGAATCCCTGTAAGTCTCTTGAATGGATCTGGGCCCACTTCACTGCTGGGATACATGAAGTTAAGGAACCTAGGAGTGACATCGCACTCCTGAGAGCCATTACTGGATTTTTTACTGCCCTGGAGATGAGATTGGACAACTTTTCATTCTTCTGCTCCGGCTGCCGACATTCCTGCTGGTGGGAGTCGAGCAAGAGTCCTAAAAAGACCTGCATCCTCTGCGGCCGCAACCTTGATTTTTCCAGTTTTAAACACCAACCTAAGTTTCTCAAGATAACGACTATATCCTCCACCTGACTGTGGCAGTGAGTAAAGGAACGGCCTACTATTAGGAAATCGTCCAAGTACGGGATGACTAATCTGTTTCTCTGCCTCAGGCGGGCAGTAACCTCCGCTATTAAT
The DNA here is from genome assembly GCF_051348905.1 of Ranitomeya variabilis. Taxonomy (NCBI): domain Eukaryota; kingdom Metazoa; phylum Chordata; class Amphibia; order Anura; family Dendrobatidae; genus Ranitomeya; species Ranitomeya variabilis. The sequence continues at coordinate 93,420,211 of NC_135237.1, forward strand.
TTTGTGAAAACTCGAGGAGCCACTGCAAGGCCAAGTGGAAGTGCCCTGTACTGGAGGTGCTTTACAACGCCTTCCACCGATACCACCACCACCCTGAGGAATTTTCTGAACGCTGCATGAAGTGGCACGTGATAATACGAGTCCTTTAAGTCCAGGACGGACATATAGCAATCCGGAAAGAGCAGCTGAATCGCCGACCTTATCGACTCCATCTTGAACTTCGGGATTCTTAAATATTTGTTCAGGCCTCTTAAGATGAAGATGGTTCTGTAAGAACCATCTGGCTTTTTTATTAGGAACAGCGGAGAATATAACCCTTCCCCTGCTGGCACATACTGCAGGACATTCTTTCTTAAGAGGCATAGAACTTCCGTCTCTAGGGTTTTTTGTTCTGACATGGACACCCGCGGGGCCGTAACGATAAAGTTATTTGGGGGATATCTCCCGAACTCTAGCCTCAAACCTGTCCCCATCAGGTTGATGATACAGGGACTGGACAATATTCTTTCCCAGGCTGGAAGGAAGTTGGAGAGCCTTCCTCCCACCTGGGGAAAAAAAAGTCATTTGGAGGGCTTCCAATCCTTTCGGGAAGATGTAACGAACAGGAACCCTTTGGATCTTTTATGACCATCATCTCGTCTCCTTTGATCCGTGGACCCTCTCCTTCTATTAAGGATATATCCTGGATTGTTGACTGATTTTGTCAGCCCCCATTTATGGGCACAGTCTAAACTGACAGATGACAGACTGCAGTTGGGTGGCATAAAGGATGTTATGATGTGCGATGTAGGCACTTTTTTTCTTTGATATTGTTGGATGCCGAATGGGCATACATATATGGCAAATCTGGCAGTATACACACTGCAATTTAGCGGTAATTAGCAACTATCGTAGTGTAAGGGTTGTAACTCTGAAGTAATTTGTCCTGCTCTTGTCTTTTTTGCTAATTTTGATTATATTGTGTTTTTTGAATTTTTTTTGTGACCATTTTTTTGCTTCTCTTCATCTCTGTTCTTATATTATTGTTTTCCCACCTTTATAATAGGGTGATAGGGCAGTGAGGGGTAGTCCACGTTGAGTGGGGGCACCAAAAAATCGTTATCTAGGGTGCCAACCCCCACAGTAAGGCAGGTGACAGGAATATCTACAGGGTATACGCTAGACCTTGGTCATTTTATTATCTTTGGCAGATCATCTCTTTTTTTTTCTGCCGAGAGATCACTGGGTTGGTGTAATTTTTAAGGATCCATTTTTTTCTCATAGACCTGTATTAGCGACGGATGGCCTTCCGTTTCATCTGTTGTGCAATGCATCCGTCGTAAAATTGTTGTCCGTGAGACGGAGACAAAGCACAGAGGAAAGCTTTTTCTATATGTCAGAAAATCGCTCAGTGACTGTCAAAAGCAGGAATCCAGCGACTGATGCAGTCTTTTGAAACCGAGCATGCGCGAAAGAATTTCCCGTCAGGGAAATTCTCTCTTTTTACTAACCATGTATAAGTATATAAGGGGACAATACAAATATCTCTCCGGGGATCTGTTTATACCAAGGAAGGTGACGGGCACAAGGGGGCATTCTTTGCGTCTGGAGGAGAGAAGGTTTTTCCACCAACATAGAAGAGGATTCTTTACGGTTAGGGCAGTGAGAATCTGGAATTGCTAGCCTGAGGAGGTGGTGATGGCGAACTCAGTCGAGGGGTTCAAGAGAGGCCTGGATGTCTTCCTGGAGCAGAACAATATTGTATCATACAATTATTAGGTTCTGTAGAAGGACGTAGATCTGGGGATTTATTATGATGGAGTATAGGCTGAACTGGATGGACAAATGTATTTTTTCGGCCTTACTATGTTACTATTGATGCTGCCTCTGCATCAATAGTAAAAAGATGTTAAAAATTAAAAAAATCGTGATATTCTTGCCTTCCGGCGTCACCTGCAGCCTTCCCGATACTGCCGGCAGCTCCCGTTCCCAGTAATGCCTTACGAAATGACCCGCTGATGTAGCATTACTGGGAATGGGAGCTGCCTGCAGCATCGCGAGCATCGGGAAGGCCGTGGGTGACGCCGGAAGGTAAGAATATCACGATTTTTTTGTTTTTAACCTGGGTTGTGTATGCGTTTTCGCAGCGGAAAAACGCGGCAAAGATGCATACACAACATGTGCACATAACCTCGACGGATCTGTCAAAAAACGGACCCAGTGCACCCGGTTTTTTTTTTTTTTTACAATCTGCACAGGATCTGTCTTTTCAACATTTGACGGATTGTGACCGATTGTAAAAAAACAGAAGGGTGAAAGAGGCCTAACACAATCTTGGTGGTAAAGATTAGTGATGAGCGAGTTATACTCTTTGCTCGGGTGGTCTCCGAGTATTTGTGACTGCTCGGAGATTTAGTTTTTGTTGAAGCAGCTCCATGATTTACAGCTGCTAGCCAGCCTAAGTACATGTGGGGGTTGCCTGGTTGCTAAGGAATCCACACATGTATTCAAGCTATCAGTCATAAATCATGCAGCTGAATCAACAAAAACTATATCTCTGAACACTAAGGGTACCGTCTCACAGTGGCACTTATGTCGCTACGACGGTACGATCCGTGACGTTCCAGCGATATCGCTGTGTCTGACACGCAGCAGCGATCAGGGACCCTGCTGAGAATCGTACGTCGTAGCAGATCGTTTGGAACTTTCTTTCGTCGCTGGATCTCCCGCTGTCATCGTTGGATCGGTGTGTGTGACACCGATCCAACGATGCGTTCGCTTGTAACCAGGGTAAACATCGGGTTACTAAGCGCAGGGCCGCGCTTAGTAACCCGATGTTTACCCTGGTTACCGTCGTAAATGTAAAAAAAAAAAAAAAAAAAAAAGGTACATACTCACATTCCGGTGTCCGTCAGGTCCCTTGCCGTCTGCTTCCCGCTCTGACTGAGTGCCGCCGTAAAGTGAAAGCAGAGCACAACGGTGACGTCACCGCTGTGCTTTCACTTTACGGCCGGCAGTCAGTCAGTGTGGGAAGGAGACGGCAAGGGACCTGACGGACACCGGAATGTATGTACTGTTTGTTTTTTACATTTACGACAGTAACCAGGGTAAACATCGGGTTACTAAGCGCGGCCCTGCGCTTAGTAACCCGATGTTTACCCTGGTTACCCGGGGACCTCGGCATCGTTGGTCGCTGGAGAGCTGTCTGTGACAGCTCCCCAGCGACCACACAACGACTTACCAACGATCACGGCCAGGTCGTATCGCTGGTCGTGATCGTTGGTAAATCGTTTTGTGAGACGGTACCCTAACAAATACTCGGAGATCACCCGAGCGTGCTCGGGAAAATGAGTATACTTGCTCATCACTAGTAAAGATGTAAATTATTTTTTCTTCACTGCCCAATGGTATAAGTCTGTGACACCTGTGGCGTCAATATAATCACTGCACCCCTAGATGAATTCAGTGAGAGGTTTCATTGGTAAAATGGGGTCACTTATTGGGGGTGGGGGGGGGGGGTTTCCCATTCTGGCACCTCGGGGGCTCTGCCACCTCGGGGGCTCTGCCAATGTGACATGGCACCCTCAAACAAGTGTAGCAGAATCTGCACTGTAAAATGCTGCCTCTTCCCTTTTGAGCTTTGCACTGTGCCTCATAAGTAATTTTTGACCACATATGGGGCATCGATGAACTCAGGAGAGCTTGCACAACAAACTTCAGGGTTTATTTTCTCCCTTTGCCCTTGTGAAAATACAAAATTTGTAGCTAAAATAGATTTTTGTGGGAAAAATATTAATTTATTTTCACGGCTTAACGTTATAAACTTATTGAGCACCTTGAAACCCACAGGTGCTTCACATACACATCTAGATAAGGTCCCATCCGAGGGCTATTCAAACACAACATGGCATCTACTAATTGTTCCATCAAATTTAGCATTCAAAGTCAAATGGCGCACCTTCCCTTCCAAGTCATGCCGTGCGCCCAAACAGAAGCATTCCCCCACATATTCCCATACATATTTGCACAAAAAAAAAAAAAACTAAAAACAGGCCCAGGGATGAAATTTGAATGCAACAAAACAGGGTATGGAGAGGGAGTAAATGATCGCAGGAGACAATCTTCATTCGCAGTTTTACTACTAGTAAAATGAAACAATATTTTGTGCCATTACTGGGATTATTTGTGTGCGCTTTTATTCCACTTTTTGTAGTTTTAAGACATCACTTCCATGCAAATGGCTCCTTGAATAGCGATATCCTTGCATGATTTGCTAGACAACCTAAATATGGCAAAGGAAGTAAGATTTGGCAATACTGAATTTACCATGTGTAAAGAAAAAAAAAAAAAAAAACACTTACTCCGTCTGTAAGGAAAATATAAAATTCTTTATTTAAAAAATTTTCACAGCTATAAAAATTATGTATGCACAATGTTTTATGATGGCATGCTTCTTCTGTTACATTGACAAATAGGTCAAATCTGTTATTTGCATTCCCTTTCAGATCTTCAACCTCGTTACCTGCTAGACAAAGAACATAATATTGTGTTATATTGGCGGGGGGGGGGGGACCACAAGTACAATCACATCCACAATCATAAAATCTGTAATAAACTGCAATAAATGTTCCTTCTATAAGAGAACTGCCTGTAGCCCAGTACAATATAACCTCAGTTTGTATAACTTGCTGGGACACCAGAAGTCTTGTGCAATTTTTGCATCTGAACCGAGGCAGGGGGTTTATGGTGTACTGCCAAATGACACGTAATACTTTCGATTCTTCCACTACAAATATTTTGAGCAACATGAGAACAAAGTGGAATGTGCCCATCTTAAAGAAGCACTCCTTTAGAGTTTTTATTGTCTTAACATATTGTCGTTCATCTAATATAGCACTGTGTACTTTACAATTGCGCATTTTGCCTTTTTACCCAATTAATTCTTCTTTTATCTGCTCTGTAGAAACAGGAAGTCTTGTCCCAGCATTGATCATTCACCTCTTCACTTCCTGACCCAGCTGCTCCCTCCTCCCATCTGAATGGGACTTTTGCAGTGACTGACTCCTACAGTGAAAATGTACCTGTTTCTACCTAGAGCTTAGAAGGAGTCAGCTAGTCAGTTTTTAGTCACATGATGTCATAGACCTAATAGAAAAGAAGAATTAGCTGGGTAGAAGGGCACAATGAGCAATTGTAAGTACACAGTGCTACATAATATGATGACTGCAATATATTAAAGGGAACCTGTCACCCTCAAAATGGCTGGTGAGGTAAGCTCACCGGCATCAGGGGCTTATCTACAGCATTCTGTAATGCTGTAGATAAGCCCCCGATGTTACCTGAAAGAGGAGAAAAAGACGTTAGATTATACTCACCCAGGGGCGGTCCCGCTGCGGTCCGGTCGGATGGGTGTCTCCGGTCCGCTCCGGCGCCTCCCATGTTCATTCCATGACGTCCTCTTCGGGTCTTTACGCCGAGGCTCCGGCGCAGGCGTACTTTGTCTGCCCTGTTGAGGGCAGAGCAGAGTACTGCAGTGCGCAGGCGCCGGAAAGGTCAGAGAGGCCCGGCGCCTGCGCACTTCAGTACTTTGCTCTGCCCTCAACAGGGCAGACAAAGTACGCCTGCGCCGGAGCCTCGGCGTAAAGACCCGAAGAGGACGTCATGGAATGAACATGGGAGGCGCCGGAGCGGATCGGAGACACCCATCCGACCGGACCGCAGCGGGACCGCCCCTGGGTGAGTATAATCTAACGTCTTTTTCTCCTCTTTCAGGTAACATCGGGGGCTTATCTACAGCATTACAGAATGCTGTAGATAAGCCCCTGATGCCGGTGAGCTTACCTCACCAGCCATTTTGGGGGTGACAGGTGCCCTTTAAGAAGATACAAGTTTTGATGGGAGGGTTTCCTAAACAATTTTGAGTCTTACTCTTAACGTGCAATATACTGTATTTTTCAGACTATTAGACACACTTCCTCCCCCTCACATTTTGGGGGAAAACGGGTGCATCTTATAGTCGGAATGTAACATACTTACAATTAGCGAGGTGGCAGCAGGAGTCGGGCGATTCTTCTGGTGGTCTGACGCTGCAGGGCGATAATCTCACTCCTATCCCGATGCGGCAGATCGGTGGTGCGGGGGCTCCGGCGACATTGGGAAAGCTCGGAGCCCCTGCACTTCCATTGCCTTGATGTCGTGGCCTCCGGGAAAATGGCCACCGGAAGCAGCGCATGCACAGATTGAGATCTCAGCAATGATCTCTATCTGCACATGCGCCACCTCCGTCCGGAGGCCATTTTCCCGGAGGCCACAGCATCAAGGCAATGGAAGTTCAGGGGCTCCAGGCTTTCACAAAACGTCACCGAAGTCCCCACACCACCGAACCTGTAGCACCAGCCTTGGGATGGGATTTTCAGGAAATAACTGCATCGCAGGAATGGATGTGCGGGGGGCTCCAGGCTTTCACAAGATGTTGGTGGAGCCCCACACCACCAAACCTGCCTCACCAGTCAGGGTCATATATTAAACATTTCAGATTGTAAATATTTAACAAGCCTTTTCCTTTTATCCAGGGGCCAACTGCAAGAGTGTTACTGTGGTGACAAATTGTCACTTACCTTCCTCAGCTCCAGCGCCGAGTCTCCACGGCTGCTCATGGTACCTTATTGTATGCAGCTCTGGCGTCACGTCGACAGTCGTACAGACAATACCTGGGCCCAGCAGCTCATGCCATCAACTCTGGCTGTCGCCAAGATAAGTTATTGTCTGCAGAGCTCTCGACAATAACAGACCCCGGGAGAAGGGGCAGACTCCACGCCAGAGCAGAGGAAGGAGAGTACAAAAGACTTAGAAGTAACGGTCACAAGTTCTTAATGCAAGTCTGCGAACGTCTGGTTCTCAGACTTAAATTGAGTTATGACTTTCGCATTGCCCAGCACACAATGGAGTGATCCGGCAGGTCACAAACTGCTGATAAAAGATGAAGAGTGTGACTGATAAGTGTAAAACTAGGGGCAGGTAACTTAAGATTAGTAGCACCACTCCAGGGTTGCAATAAAAACAAAATAGAGGAGTGGCTCTTTAAGGTTTCCATTATTTTATATGCAAGCAGTAGTCTTTAGCATGCTTACTGCTACACCAAGAAGGAAGTCTTCAGCTAAACCATAGCAATGTCAAGAAGCCCAGCCTGTGCTGTAGGAGGCTTTAAAGGCAGATGCCATCTGAAATCATGCACACCTGACTTAAAAATGTGGATCAAAAGCAAGGTGAGGGCGCATGAACACACAACACAGCATGCTGAGAAAATTTACCTGTAAGAATTCCATAGGTTTGGGCCGCATTCACATGTATACTATTTCACTGGTTGCGACGTAGGTCAGCCTATGTCAGACTGCTTGTCCATTTTTCAAGTCACTGCTAGAATTCCAGCAAAAGAAAAACCGTACTAAGAATCTTGCAAATGGTTATGTTGGACTTTAAAAAAAATGACAAATTAATGGTTAAAAGCTAATTCATTAGCTAAACTGTAAACTCAATCATCTCTTTGAATAAAAGAAAATAGGATCTTACCTACAGAGGTTTAACTGAAGCTTAGCACTACTTTGCTCTACCCCCTCAGCTTTCGCAGACATCCTTAATCTAGTGTAGCACAAACTTTTTTTCCAGAACTTTAGCTCAGTGTATAACGACTGAACTTAGAAATCGTTCAAGGCTTCTCTTCTACTAGACCTGTGTCTCTGGGTTGAGTACCTCGCTGGAAATATCGCCTTTTACTTGCCACGGAAGAAGCAGCTGCATCTAAAAGATCTGAACAGGAGCTTCTCTTTGCAGAGATCCCCTTTGTTATCTAAATACTTTTCTAAGACTTGCAGAACACAAACACTGAACAGTATGGTAACACGATACTCATGGCTATTCCTTTCCTTTGGCATGACAAAGGCATACATCTAGAGACAAGATTTCCTTTCGAATTATTTTATTAAATGAAAGTGTACAACAGCTTAACTACACACACACTGAAAGTTTAAAGGAAACATAAAAAGTCTCATATTACACCATGATCCTGGCTAGTTTTGAACTGTTCAGAAATCTTAAAAAAAGGTTCACGTTACCTGGAACTTAAAAATTTAACATTATCAAAAAGCAATGCTGCTGCACTCTTTACAAAGACCACTACAAAGAAACAATTAAAAACCTAGTAAACTGACTCAAAAGGCGTATTTTACAGTCCTTCCTCCATTGTAAGGTAAAGTACTTAAATATATTCCAATCCATTCACAAAATGGCTCTCTGCATCTGCTCTGGTGTCTTCTGTCATATCACTGCATGTTCTATGCATGACTGAGATAATGACTCCTTAAACTTTGTAATCTCGATAACCTGCAGCTGCGTTACCTCTGGGCTCTCATCCTCTCCTATTTATACAGTGAAGCCTGTTTCAACAGAAGTAAAGAGTAAAAAGAATAGGTTATGATATGATCCATCTAGCCAGTTAAAAGACAATACTATCCTGATAAGCTTAGCCTGTAGCTAACCAAATGTGTTTATATGAACAAAATTCAATTACAGCTACTGTGCCCAGTTAGAAACCTCACTCACCCAGGTGTTGACTGGAAATTAGTAGCGATTTCTCCCTCCTCCATATCCACCGCCGCTGCCTCCACCTCCACTTCCTGGACCATAGTTTCCTAGGAAAAATAATTCAAATACATATACACAGAAATCCATTGACTATTTTGGGGTAACACACCTAATACATTTCCAGTTACAAAATTTCTGAAACATCCCCAAATTCATGTTTTTTCTTTTAGGTATTGTCACACAAGTGGCAATCACGAGTGTTTGTAGCTTACCACCACCATATGGTCCTCCCATGTTCCTGCTGCCACCGAAGTTACCTCCGCTTTTCATTGGGCCATAGTTTGATGACTGCTGATTGTAGTTTCCAAAGTCATTGTAGTTTCCTCCACCACCACCACCGTAGTTTCCTAAGGTGACAAGCGAGTTGTCAGCAAAGTTGACTTTGCAGAGAAACTATAAGGGATAGTTTTGCCCCCCTAAACGGTCTGCACGGTCCCAACTTTACAAAGGCTTGTAGACGAGATCCTGCAGGGGTTTATTCCCCAGCTTTGAGTCTGGGCTTAACTATCTACTGCAGTAAGATAGAGGCAGCTATTGCTGCAGCTAGTTATCAGACAAGGGGTAGTAAGGACATCTCTGAACAACTTAAGATTTTATTTTTTTATGCATTTATCATTTTATTTTTTCAATTAAAGCCAAAGATCACAGAAATGGCTCATTGTGTGCGTTTTCTATGCTTCGTGTCCCTTCATCACTGAAGTCACCACATTACCTCCACCATAGTTGTCATATCCACCGCCATAGCCACCACCTTGATTTCCATAGCCAGGGCCGCCGCCGCCACCACCACCATATCCACCTCGTCCACCACCATAACCTTGTCCGCCACCAAAGTTTCCACCTGGATGAATGTAACAATGTCAGTAACACAATACAACAATCTTCTTACTGCACTGAGTTAAGAGCAGAGCCAATAAACATTTATTTATAGGACACTTTGTGACCTGCTGCTAGTTCGTGTTGTAGAGAGCTACAGTTTTGCAGTAGAAAATTCTGATACTATTAGGAATCGATTTAGAAGAAATTCCTGTCCTTAAAGGGAACCTGTCACCCCCCCCTCAGGCGTTTGTAACTAAAAGAGCCACCTTGTGCAGCACTATTGCTGCATTCTGACAAGGTGGCTTTTTAGTTACAAACGCCTGTACACGCTGAAATAGACACTTATAAAACGTGTCCCCACATACCTTGAATCCGTCCCGGAGGCGGGACTTTGCTTCCTAATGAGACGCCGCACAGCCGTCACTCCGGGCGCCGCCTCCTCTGCCAGCATTATCGTCCCCGGCGCCTGCACTGTAATTTTTTTTCCGGGCATGCGCAGTTGCGCTGCCCTTCTTAGTTAAAGCGCAGGCGCCGGGGACGATAATCCAGGAAGAGGAGGCGGCGCGCACAGGCCCAGAGTGACGGCTGTGCGGCGTCTCATTAGGAAACAAAGTCCCGCCTCCGGTACGGATTAATGGTATGAGGGGACACTTTTTATAAGTGTCTATTTCAGCGTGTACAGGCGTTTGTAAAAATCCACCTTGTCGTAATGCAGCAATAGTGCTGCACAAAGTGGCTCTTTCAGTTACAAACGCCTGAGCGGGGTGACAGGTTCCCTTTAATGTCAAATCAAAGCCAAGCCAGGTCACTGGAGAACTTGCAGAAATTTCAGAAAAACCTGTCACATATTAATATACAGTACAGTAGGTAAGAGCATTTGTACAAGCGTGTGTACACATATCAGGCTTATAGCTCCACACTTGAAGTGTAGATTTACTGCCAAGGACTATATCAGATATTGATTTTGAAACAGTTTTTCCGATTTTTTTAGAACTTAGATCAACTCCTTGCCATTTAATTTACAGTTCATGAAAAGCATACAAGAATTTGAGGAGAATTTAAAACTTAAGAATTTAGCTACAGGAAAAAAATAAAACTTACCTCCTTGACCACCACCGTATCCATTGTAGCCGTCACCATATCCACGACCACCACCACCATAGCCATCTATCAGAGGAAAAGAGTGATGGTGTTAAAGTTTGGCAATTATTAAATTTCACTTCAATGCTAAATTATGTATAGTCTCCATGTAAAGGAGCTAGTATCACCCGTTTCAACATACATTTTCACGACGCAATGCTTTAGGAAGTTAAGATTTCAATATATTCTTTAGTTTGGAGACTTCAAATGCATTATTTGCGCTATAAACAGGTCTATAATCGTAAATAATATATTGTGACGTACCAGAACCCCCTCTGAAGTTGCTGCCAGGTCCTGAGCCAAAGTTTCCGCCACCGCCGCCACCACGGGAGTCACCAAAACCAAAGTTACCTACAAAATAAATATACATTCAGAATGTGCTTCATAAGCCTGAAGACTGTAAACCTGCACATAATGGCTGGATGCATACCTCCCCTGCTGCTCCTAGTGTTCTGTACTTCATGCATTTCTTGCCTTGATAACGCCTTCCTGACTTCTGCATTGTGTCCGTTTATGGTGTGATACTTTTGCACTACAAGAGATTCCGTTTAGGTTGCTTGATAGCATCTTCGAGACAATAACATAAGAGCAAAGAATAAGACACTCACAGACAATTTTATCCACAGGATCATGGTCATCGAATGTCACAAAGCCAAAGCCTCTCTTTTTGCCAGATTGTTTATCTGTGATAACTTCAATGCTGTCAATTTTTCCATATTCTACAAAATATTCCCTGAGGTGATGTTCATCAGTGTCTTCCTTGATGCCGCCAACAAAGAGCTTCTTAACTGTAACATGTGCTCCGGGCTTCGCAGATTCCTGGGAAAGAGAACCCAAGTGAGACAAAATAGACGCAACAGGAGACCTCATGACATCAGAAGATGTAAACATGTAATTACCTCTCTTGCTACAGCTCGCTTGGGCTCCACAACTCTTCCGTCAATAGAATGGGGCCTGGAGGACATGGCATCGTCAACTTCATTCATAGAGGAGAAAGTCACAAACCCAAAGCCCCTGGATCTTTTGCTTGCAGGGTCCCTCATGACCTATAGGAGGAAAAAGAACTATACTATATACAATCTCTATTTTAATTTTAGACAACTGATATTTTAATGCTTATTGAAATTATTGTGTTATTCTTTATTCCAAAAAGGCACAAAAAATAAGCATATTGGAATTTGAATCAACACTGGCAATTTTGATGCACACACAAAAAAAAAAAAAAAAAGCCCAAGCCCTTAGATGACTATATGGTGTTCCTCAGAGGCATCCATTTCACACAATCATAATTTTTATTTATATAGCGCCAACATATTTCGCAGCACTTTACATTATAGAGGCGACTTGCACAGACAATAGACATTACAGCATAACAATAAACACAGATCAAAACAGATACCAAGAGGAATGAGGGCCCTGCTCGCAAGCTTACAAACTGAGGAAAAAGGAGAGACACGAGAGGTGGATGGCAACTGCTTTTGTTGTTCAGACCAGCCATAGTGTAAGAATCGGGTGTTCATGTAAAGCTGCATGAACTGGTTATCAGCCTAAGTATGTAACAGTACAGACACAGAGGGCTAATAAATGCATGAAGCATGTGAGAACATGATGCGAGGAACCTGGTTATGGTAAAAAAAATTTGAATGGGTCCCACAGGTATAGTTAGGTTAATGCGTTGAGGCGTAGACCAGTCTGAACAAATGCGTTTTTAGGGCACGCTTTAGGCTTCTTTCACACTAGCGTCGGGCTCGGTCCGTCGCAGTGCGTCGGGCCGAGGTCCCCGACGCTAGCGTTGTCTCTGCCGCACAACGGGGGCAGCGGATGCATTTTTCCAGCGCATCCGCTGCCCCATTGTGAGGTGCGGGGAAGTGCGTGGAGGTGGGGGCGGAGTTCCGGCCGCACATGCGCGGTCGGAAAAAGCGGACCGTCGGGAGCAAAAAACGTTACATGTAACGTTTTTTGGTCCCGACGGTCCGCCACAACACAGCGCAACCGTCGCTGATGGCAATGCGTCGCTAATGTAAGTCAATGCAAAAAAAAACGCATCCTGCAAGCACTTTTGCAGGATGCGTTTTTTTCGGCAAAACGACGCATTGCAGAAAACGCCAGTGTGAAAGTAGCCTAAGACTGAGGATTAATAGTATTAACTTGGGTAGTGCATTCCAAAGAATTGGTGCAGCACGTGAAAAGTCTTGGAGACGGGAGTGGGAGGTTCTGATTATTGAGGATGTTAACCTCAGGTCATTAGCAGAACGGAGAGCACAGGTAGGGTGGTCGGCTGAGACCAGGGAGGAGATGTAGGGTGGTGCGGAGCCATGGAGTGCTTTGTGGATGAGGGTAATAAGTTTCTACTGGATTCTGGAGTGGATGGGTAACCAGTATAATGACTGGCACAAGGTAGAAGCATCGGTGTAATGATTGGTGAGGAATATGATCCTGGCTGCAGCATTCAGGACAGATTAGAGAGGGGAGAGTTTGGTAAGAGGCCGATTAGTAGAGAGTTACAATAGTCCAGATGAGAATGAATAAGGGAGACAGTAAAAACACTAAGTTTTTGCAAAGTCGAAAGTAAGAATAGGTCAGATTCTAGAAATGTTTTTGAGGTGCAGATAACAAGAGCGAGCCAGTGATCGGATGTGGGGGGTGAATGAAAGCTCGAAATCAAGTATGACCCAAGGCAGAGGGCATGTTGCTTGGGAGTAATGGTGGAACCACACACGGAGATGGCAATGTCAGGCAAAGGTAGGTTAGTAGAGGGAAAGAACACGAGTTCAGTTTTTGAAAGGTTCAGTTTCAGATAGAAGACATGATGTTAGAGACAGCGGTAAGACAATCACTGGCGTTTTCTAAAAAGGCAGGCGTGATATCAGGAGAAGTGTATATTTGGGTGTCATCAGCATAGAGATGGTACTGGAAACCAAATCTACTGATTGTATACCACCCCTATTGGACAAACAAAGAGGGGGCCTAGGACTGATCCTTGAGGAACCCCAACAGTAAGGGGAAGGTGAGAGGAGGAGGAACCAGCAAAACATACAGTGAAGGATCGGTCAGATAGGAGGTGAACCAGGAGAGAACGGTGTCCTTGAGGCCGATGGAGTGTAGCATAGTGAGGAGCTGATGATCCAGTGTCGAATGCTGCAGAGATCCAAGAGAATTATCATGGAGTAGTGACCATTAGATTTAGCTGTTAGTAGATCATTACTTTAGTGAAGGCAGTTTCAGTAGAGTGTAAAGAGCAGAAACCAGATTGAGGCTATGTGCACACGCTGCGGACTGGTGTGCGAATTTTTCCGCACCGATTTTGATAAATCTGCAGGGCAAAAACACTGCGTATTTCTTGCGGATTTAGTGCAGATTCTACTGCGGTTTTACACCTGTGGTTTTTTTTTTTTAATATGGAGCAGGTGTAAAACCTCTGCAGAATCCGCACAAAGAATTCACATGCTGCGGAAATTAAACCGCTGCGCTTCCATGCGTTTTTCCGCATGTGCACAGCGGTTTTTATTTTCCATAGGTTAACATGGTACTGTACACCGCATGGAAAAACGCTGCGGATCCGCAGTAAAAACCGCAACGTGTGCACATACCCTGAAGAGGGTCGAGAAGAGAGTTATCTGAGAGATATCGGATAAGACGGAAGTGGACCAGGCGTTTGAGGAGTTTATAATAAATAATTTAGAGATGAAGGGAAGATTAGAGACAGGTCTCTAGTTAGCGGCACAGTTTTGGTCGAGGGATGGTTTTTTAAGTAATGAATGTATGATGGCATGCTTAAATGAGGAGGGAAAGCTACAGGGAAAAAAAAAGGAGGTTGAATTATTATTATTTTTTTTTTTGCGAGAGGTGACAGCAGGGGATGTGACGGAACGGGGTCACTGGTGCAAGTGGTCGGGCAAGATGCAAGGAGACTGATTACTTCTTCTGTGACTGGTTTAAAGTCAGAGAGTGAGCTACATGCAGTGGGGGAGGGAAGACAGTGCATGGTATGAGGGGATTTGGAGATAATTTCCTGTCTGATATGGTCAATTTTTTCTTTGAAGTAATTGGCCAGATCGTCAGAGCAGAGATCCGTGGTTGGGGCCTGCACTCTTGGGTTGAGTAGGGAATGAAAAGTGTCAGATAAGTTTAGGTTTATTGGACAGCGAGGTGATGAGGGTGTTGAAATAGGTTTGTTTGGAGAGGTGAAGGGCAGAGTTGTATGTTTTAAGCATAAACTTATAATGGATGAAATCTTCAGGTAGATTATATTTTCTCCACAGACTTTGGCGCACCTGGAGCACCGCTGCAGGAAACGTGTTTGCAGCGTGTGCCATGGTTGTTGCAGTCTGTGCCGAGATGTTCTATGTATAGGAGGTGCAATTTCATCCAGGACACTTTGCAAGGTTTCATTGTAATGTTTCAGTTCAGAATCAGGACATGAGAGGGAGGAGATAGGGGCCAATGAGGACTGCAAGTTCTTCATAAGTTTCTGGGTGTTAATGGCCGATATGTTTATATAAGTGTGGAACGTGGGGGTGACCTGAGCGGGATAGCAGTTCTTGATAGAGAATGAAAGAAGATTGTGGTCAGAGAGCGGGAGAGGGTAGTTTGTTAAATTGTCCACTGAGCAAAGCCTGGAGAAGACGAGGGAGTTTCCGTCTTCATGCGTTGGGAGTTAGTATGCTGCGAGAGGCATTATATGCCAAACGTGATGTGAACGTGACCTTAAAATAAAAGCACATGCGACACAGTAACAGAAGTCACTATTCTCATACACCACGTGTAGAATTTACAATTCATACGCAAGACATAAATAACACTACAAACACAAGGACCAGTGGACATAACCGGATGCTGAGGATTTTCAAGCTTGCATTATATTGTGTTACATTTACACCCTGTGCACCATATAAGCAGGAATAAACGTAACACCGGAGGATTACGTACAGGAAAGTATCTGCCAAAAAGCAAAGCACAAGCGAGAGGAAACAAGCTGCAGTTATAGGAAGGGGACTGAGCAGCAGGTCAAGAGAAATCTTCGGCTCCCTCTGCAGGGAAAGTACGGTATTATGTGCTGGGCACGCATGGACTGATCTACTGGAGAAAGCTGGCAGCAGTCAGGTAGTGGCGGAATCAGTATTAAATGGACTGTATCATAAAATATATAATAAATAGGGTTCAGTAGTATAATGCAGGGTGTGCTGTAAATGTTTTCATAATTTAGGGAAGTTGTGAAATGTCCTATAAATGTCTGTTCTGTTCCTGATCTAATGATCTGGGCTTTTAGCGGAGATGAATCTGTGCTGCACTTTATGTACATGCTCAGTAGCGACCAGAGCTGTGGATTGGAGTCAGAAGTCAGGGAAATTGGGGAGTCAAGAGTCGTGGTTTGGCTTATGGCCATCTGACACCGGGGTACAGGGTGGATGAAAATGGAGCCAATGAGTGGTTCTACTTCAAAGTATTGTAAAAACAGCACAAGAGCAGTTTCTACCCCAGACACAATAGTACAAAGTGTCCGACGCCGGCCAGTAGTGACAGCCAGGGCCAACCACAGCCACCACTACCAACCCCATCAAAACTGGTAATTACGGCACTCATGTGGTTGGTGCCCAAGTAGCATCCTATTCCATGTAAATCTTGTAGAAAACTTGGCACTAGGTAAATGCTGGAAGCAGATCTCTTATTTAGTGCAGCTGATCCTGAGCGTTGTTTTCTGCCTGTAGCCCTGTGCACACTGCTATCTGACTGATGACGGTCACTGTAGGACCAGAACGCTCCGTTACTGTTGGATGGTCAGCCTCCCACCCCAGCAGGCTGCTCCGCTTACCACGCAGTCCGTCAGCTTCCCCCATTGCTCGTAGTACTTCCGCAGACTCTCCTCGGTGGTCTCGAAGCTCAGGCCCCCGATAAACAGCTTACGGAACTGTTCCTTCTCCCTCTGCAAAACAACACAGAATAAACAAGTCGCCGCGTGTTATAATAAAGGGCAAATTATAAAGAGAATTCCTGTCAGGAGAAGCTGAGGAGACCGGGAAAAGCCGAGCACAACGCGGCGGGCGGGCGGGCGGCCGCCATCACGGGGCTGAGGAGACAAGATGGCGACTGAGAAGGAACAAGCGGAGCCGGTGTAGCATCAGCCACTACCTGCCGCGTCACGACAGCTCTCACCCCGGTATCTCACAGCAGCCCTGAGGGGAGTAACGGAAAACCCGGCGGAGCCAACATAACTCACCTCCATGGCGGCCCACACACAAGCGGAGATAAATAAAAAGAAAATAAATTATGCGATGAAGCGACGAGTCCGCCTCTCCCCAGCGACGGCTCTGCGCTTAATGGCGCCCGGACAGACCTCCTTCTAGAACTTTCCCTAGCCGACGGTTAGTCACGCCCATAAGCGGCCATATCTTGTGTCTGCACAGCCAATACGAGCGAAGACTAGGGCAGTGGGCGTGTCCTACCGCTGTCATTCTCACGTCTGCCGTTCTAATATCTTTCCCAGCAGAGCAGGAGCCGCGCCGTTTACGTAAGAGCGCGCCGGGAAATGGAGGCTGCGGGATACAAACAGCGCTGGCTGCTCTGTGAATAAGGCTACGCCCTAACGCTACAGAGGAGGACCGGTCTACGTCTGTCCGTGTCCGTGGGGGAGGCGGGATTATGGGACGGGGACTGGGGCTAATGTCGTCCATTGTTTGATTGACGCTCGTGTATTTACTGTTATCTGTGCAGGGTCCATCACATTACCGCACTGGTACAATGGAGAGCAGCGTGTACCTGATGTCAGGACATACCATTCTCAGTGCAATGTGAGCGCTGATCTACAGGGTCATTACATGGTATAAATGTACTGCAGAGAAAATGACCACCCCCGGGTTAGCCCCCCCTTATTGAGAATTTGGGTAAAAAATGATTCCATTCGTTAGATCTTTGTTAGATCCGGTTTGATCAACCAAAATTAACGTTAGATCTCCCCTACAAAATTAGATATTTACGATCTATTTCAGGGGGGGCTAACCCGTAGCTAACCCCCCTACTTTGAAATTTGCCGTTTTTTGGATGGATTCTAATAGATATTCGTTAGATCCGGTTTGATCAGCAAAAATTAACGTTAGATCTCCTTTCCTTCCCGAGATATTGGGGGCGTCAGGTGGGGGGTTAGCTACGGGTTAGCCCCCCCTACTTTGAAATTTGCCATTTTTTGGATGGATTCTAATAGATATTCGTTAGATCCGGTTTGATCAGCAAAAATTAACGTTAGATCTCCTTTCCTTCCCGAGATATTGGGGATGTCAGGTGGGGGGTTAGCTACGGGTTACCCCCCCCTACTTTGAAAGTTGCCATTTTTTGGATGGATTCTAATAGATATTCGTTAGATCCGGTTTGATCAGCAAAAATTAACGTTAGATCTCCTTTCCTTCCCGAGATATTGGGGGCGTCAGGTGGGGGGTTAGCTACGGGTTAGCCCCCCCTACTTTGAAATTTGCCGTTTTTTGGATGGATTCTAATAGATATTCGTTAGATCCGGTTTGATCAGCAAAAATTAACGATAGATCTCCTTTCCTTCCCGAGATATTGGGGGCGTCAGGTGGGGGGTTAGCTACGGGTTAGCCCCCCCTACTTTGAAATTTGCCGTTTTTTGGATGGATTCTAATAGATATTCGTTAGATCCGGTTTGATCAGCAAAAATTAACGATAGATCTCCTTTCCTTCCCGAGATATTGGGGGCGTCAGGTGGGGGGTTAGCTACGGGTTAGCCCCCCCCCCTACTTTGAAATTTGCCATTTTTTGGATGGATTCTCATAGATATTCGTTAGATCCGGTTTGATCAGCAAAAATTAATGTTAGATCTCCTTTCCTTCCCGAGATATTGGGGTGTCAGGTGGGGGGTTAGCTACGGGTTAGCCCCCCCTACTTTGAAATTTGCCATTTTTTGGATGGATTCCCATAGATATTCGTTAGATCCGGTTTGATCAGCAAAAATTAACGATAGATCTCCTTTCCTTCCCGAGATATTGGGGGCGTCAGGTGGGGGGTTAGCTACGGGTTAGCCCCCCCCTACTTTGAAATTTGCCATTTTCTGGATGGATTCTCATAGATATTCGTTAGATCTGGTTTGATCAGCAAAAAATAACATTAGATCTCCTTTCCTTCCCGAGATATTGGGGTTGTCAGGTGGGGGGTTAGCTACGGATTAGCCCCCCTACTTTGAAATTTGCCGTTTTTTGGATGGATTCTAATAGATATTCGTAAGATCCGGTTTGATAAGCAAAAATTATTGTTAGATCTCCTTTCCTTCCCGAGATATTTACAATCTTTTTCTGGGGGAGGGGGCTAACCCGTAGCTGTCTGAATGCAAAATCCTACAGAGACAAGTAGCGGCTGGGAAAATTCATTGTGGCGGTCTGGACTAGAAATAGGAAAAGCAAATGACCCCAGTAACAGCAAACATCGCATGTGACCATTCGATATAAGGCCTCTTTCACATGATCTTAGATTTGTTGTGTAATACTCTGTTTTTCACGCATGTGTATTTCACGATGAAATGTACCCATTGAAACCGATGCGTTTATTCTCATGTGTTATTTTCACGCATACGCAAATGCGTGTAAAAAAAAATACAGCATGTTCTATTTTGTAGCATATTACACGATTAGCCCATTAATACAAATCACTGGGCTGCGTGAAATACGACGGTAAATACGCAGTGAGAACGCTGTATTTTTAACGCGCGCAATACGCATATGATCGTGTGAAAGAGGCCTAAAGGTAACAATCACTAGTGCGGTCTGCAGAGCGCCTGTGGAGCTAGTTTCTGCCTATCTATGGTCACTGTAAGGGGGTAATATTGGTCTTTGCATGGTGTTTTATTTAGTCACAGTATGGCAGTATTATTTTATTACTACGTTGGTGTAACTCTCATCAGAGTGGGGGCAAGTAGGAAATCTTGGGTGAGTTCCCACACTTTTTTCCCAGAACTTGACCCCTGGTAGTACCTGATCTGTAATCCAATGTGAGCATGTGATGTATGGTGCTGAAGGGGTTCCCTGGGATTTCCCCAGACTGCAGAACGCTGGTGGGTTGACGTCACCCTGCCAGCGGGAAAGCTCAGGTAATCCTTACACTGCCACAACAGAGAAATGCCGGTGAGCAGTGCTCCCCTGCATATCGTCCTACCACTTCACTGCAGCGGCACGGGTACTCACGGCCTCCCTTGCTGTCGGCTACCTGTGGGTCTTGTACTGCAGGGCTTGTCTGTGGTTCCCTGGCGTTTCCCTGGCATAGGACACTGGAGGGGCGACGTCACCCCACCAGCAGGAGACACCAAGGAGCCCCTGCAGTACCACATTCAGAGTTTAACCCCTTTCTGACCTTGTACGGGATAGTACGTCCAAGGTCAGAACCCCCGCTTTGATGCAGGCTCCGGCGGTGAGCCCGCATCAAAGCCGGGACATGTCAGCTGTTTTGAACAGCTGACATGTACCCGCAATAGCGGCGGGTGAAATCGCGATTCACCCGCCGCTATTAACTAGTTAAATGCCGCTATCAATTGCTGACAGCGGCATTTAACCGGCGCTTCCGGCCAGGTGGCCGGAAATGAGCGCATCGCTGACCCCCGTCACATGATCGGGGGTCAGCGATGCTTCTTTATAGTAACCATAGAGGTCCTTGAGACCTCTATGGTTACTGATCCCAGCTAGCTGTGAGCGCCACCCTGTGGTCGGCGCTCACAGCACACCTGCATTTCTGCTGCATAGCAGCGATCTAATGATCGCTGCTATGTAGCAGAGGCGATCGAGTTGTGTCAGCTTCTAGCCTCCTATGGAGGCTATTGAAGCATGGCAAAAGTAAAAAAAAAAGTTAAAAAAAATGTGAAAAAAGTAAAAAAAATATAAAAGTTTAAATCACCCCCCTTTCGCCCCATTCAAAATAAATAAAAAAAAAATATCAAACGTACACATATTTGGTATCGCCGCGTTCAGAATCGCCCGATCTATCAATAAAAGAAAGCATTAACCTGATTGCTAAACAGCGTAGCGAGAAAAAAATTCGAAACGCCAGAATTACGTTTTTTGGTCGCCACGACATTGCATTAAACTGCAATAATGTGCGATCAAAAGAACGTATCTGCACTGAAATGGTATCATTAAAAACGCCAGCTCGGCACACAAAAAATAAGCCCTCAGCCTACCCCAGATCATGAAAAATGGAGACGCTACGTGTATCGGAAAATGGCACTTTTTTTTTTTAGCAAAGTTTGGAATTTTTTTTCACCACTTAGATAAAAAATAACCTAGTCATGTTAGGTGTCTATGAACTCGTACTGACCTGGAGAATCAATGGCAGGTCAGTTTTAGCATTTAGTAAACCTAGCAGAAAAGCCAAACAACAAACAAGTGTGGGATTGCACTTTTTTTGCAATTTCACTGCACTTGGAATTTTGTTCCCGTTTTTAGTACACGACATGGTAAAACCAATGATGTCGTTCAAAAGTACAACTTGTCCCGCAAAAAATAAGCCCTCACATGGCCATATTGACGGAAAAATAAAAAAAAGTTATGGCTCTGGGAAGGAGGGGAGCGAAAAACGAACACGGAAAATCCAAAAGTTAAGAAGGGGTTAATTCCGGCTCAGACAAAACAGGTGTCATATTTAAGCAGTGTGAACTTAGCCTAAGGCCTCTTTCACACTGGCGTTGTGCACTGCACGTCGCAATGCATCGTTAAGGGGAAAAAACACATCCTGCAAAGTTGTCTGCAGGATGCGTTTTTTCCCCATAGACTAACATTAGTGACGCATTGTGACGCATTGACACACGTCGCAACCGTCGTGCGACGGTTGCGTCATGTTGCGTCGCACCGTCGGCACCAAAAAACTTTTTTGGTGTGTCGTGTGCAGCATTTCCGAACTCCGCCCCCTCCTCCCACAATGGGGCAGCGGATGCGTATAAAAACTGCATCCGCTGCCCCCGTTGTGCGGCGCTTCCACAGTATGCGTCGGTACGTCGTGCCGACGCAGCGCGACGGCCCCGTACCGATGCTAGTGTGAAAGTAGCTTAAAGGTACCTTCACACTCAGCAACTTTACAACGAGAACGACATCGATCCGTGACGTTGCAGCGTCCTGGTTAGCGATCTCGTTGTGTTTGACACGCAGCAGCAATCTGGATCCTGCTGTGATATCGCTGGTCGGAGCTAGAAGTCCAGAACTTTATTTGGTTGTCAGGTCGGCGTGTATCGTCGTGTTTGACAGCAAAAGCAACGATGTCAGCAATGTTTTACATGGAGCTAACGACCTGTGAGAACGGTAAGTGCGTCACCGCTACGTCACAGGATCGCTCCTGCATCGTTGTGGAGCTGCTGTGTTTGACGTCTCTACAGCGACCTAAACAGCGACGCTCCAGCGATCGGCTCGTTGTCTATATCGCTGCAGTGTCGCTGAGTGTGACGGTACCTTAAGTCAGCAGATAAACTTTAATATGCCACTATGACATATCAAAAGTTACCTGAAAGTTAACAGGTGGGATAGCAGTGGAACAGAGGAACACAGCATGATGGAGCCGATCACATGCTTATCAGCTCCCTAAGCACTGCATGATGCCATTGAAAACCATATATGGAAAAACCAGGTGGGGCAATGGCTTGAAAACCAACTTAGCTCCTTTTACATTTGCATGTAGTTTTATCAACACAATGTATCAACTTTTGAGTGATTTTGATCCCACCCTCTGTTTGACCCTTTCTTTGGATGCTCATTTTCACTTCAGTCATAAGAGCAGGCAGAGAAACACATCCTCATACAAGTGTGTTCACTAACTAAATGTGAAGGTAGGTATTGATTTCCTATGTATGGCATATTTCTATGCAGGAAGGTCTGATCTACTGTTTGTAACTATCCTATCTTTATCTGTGCATGAGTGTGTGTATGGATCTGCTGATCAATGTATGCAGATATGGATGGCAGCAGGAGAATGGATGTAGAGAGCTGTGTGTTAGGAAATTAAATCCCACTTTAGGCTGCTTTCACACTAGCGTCGTACGACGCACGTCGCTATGCGTCATTCAGGATGCGTATTTTCCCCATAGACTAACATTAGCGACGCATTGCAACACATTGACACACGTCGCAACCGTCGTGCGACGGTTGCGTCGTGTTTTGGCGGACCGTCGGCACAAAAAAACATTACATGTAACTTTTTGTGTGTGTCGTGTCCCCCATTTCCGACCGCGGGTGCGTGGCCGGAACTCTGCCCCCTCCTCCCCGGAGCTCACAATGGGGCAGCGGATGCGTTGTAAAACTGCATCCGCTGCCCCCGTTGTGCTGCAATTTCACAGTATGCATCAGTACGTTGGGCGGACGCACTGCGACGGGCCGATGCTAGTGTGAAAGTAGCCTTAAGCACATAAGTGCACAATAGGAAAATGTGCCAAGTAGCTGCAAACCAGTCCTTTACTTCAAGCTTCTCCATTACGTTATTTGTGTTGGCCAATTTATTCATATATAGAATATTAGTCATTCACACAAGTGTTAAATGCTTCACTGAAATGCTAAGAACTGGCAGCAGAGCTGGGTCTAGTGACCACAGACCACATGGCCAGCCTAATCGTGCTATTAGATAGCTGGCATGCGCTCAGTTCCGGGCACTGCAGCACCCAGACGGCACCTCGGAGTGGAGCGCCACTGGTGTCATTCTTCTGTGTGTCTGCAGGACAATACAGGCCTGCTGACAGCTGCATAGGGTAGCATTAGGTGGAAGATTCCCTTTAAGCACACCAACATATATAAATACAAAAGAAAAAGAATAGAATCTAAGTCCGCAAGGACAGGGTCCTCTCCCCTCTGTACCAGTCTGTCACTGTAAACTGGTTTACTGTAAGTGATATCTATAACCCTTTCTCATGTACAGCACCATGGAATTAATGGTGCTATATAAATAAATAATAATAATAAGAAGAAGCATGATGCCCATTAAAGAGGCATTCCCAGACTGATGGGTGTGCAGAGGCATGCAGTCTGAGGCAGCTAATTATCTTATCTGTCTCCTCCTCCAGCTTATGTGTTTAGATGGCCGACATCATCCACTATACTTGAGGAACTCCCCTGCTGGCACTGTTTACTTCCATGCAGGCTCATGTGCAGATTGCAAGTACACAAGAGTGTGCCAGATGTCAGCTATCCAACCACCTCCAGCTCATGGACCAGAGGAGATGCCAGAGAAATGATAGTCGGCGGCCTGAAACTGCATTGAAACTTATTAATTCTCTGAGGGGCAGACGACAGGCAGTGCTCTGACCATCAGGGAATGACGGCAAGAATAATGCTGCGAGCAGCATTTTCTCCCCACTACTTTCCCACCCAGTCTTACGATGACATGACGGGACGGTGAAGTAGTGGGGGAAAAAAAGGTAATGATAGTCCTATTTAAAGTGAATGGGACCGTCACGTCGCCTTTTTTTTTCCTGCCATGATGGCAGTCATTGATGGGGAAAAATTGTGAGCATGGACACAGCCTTAAAGAGTACCTGAACCTTTACTCTGTATTCTGTCATGCTGTGGCTGATGGCCACAGCATGACAGAAAACTGTGTGCAGCTGCAGCTGTGCTCCAGGCCTCCTGCAGCCCGCAGTGCTGCTGCAAATGCCACATCACCCCTCCTCCCACCGCCAGAGCCAGGAATCGCTTGACTGATCTGGCAAAATGATAAATGAGTCTAGGTCCTCGCGCTGGGGGCAGGCCAGGAGTGGCTGCGATGTGGCCGCTTCCTGGAATGAAGGCCACGCCCCCTGCAACATCACATGATGCAGCAGACTGCCGCGTCATGCGACGTCGGCTCTTGGCCCGTTCAATGGCTGTGGGTGGGCGGGCCTCAGCGGCGGTGTAATGCCTAATGACCTGGTTCATCACCAGCTCATTGAAGGTTTCCACTCACCAGATTCGGCGGGTTAGGGGGGCCCCCGACCAGTGCAGCGGCGTTGGGGACAGATGTCCCACAGCACTAAAGCACATACCTTACTGTCATGCTGTGGCCAGCAGCCAAAGCATGACAGAATTAAAAAAAATGAAAAATTAAAAGAAGGTTCCGGTACCCTTTTAACAAAATCCATTTTTTGATGACAGTTCAACTTTACAATGACATTCCAACCAAAACACTGAGATGTCCCTGGTGTATTGGCGATTAAGTAGGATCACTTTCCATGTTACATGCAATAATAATGTTTTTTGAAACTAGACATATACCTTTTAATATCTTAATAGTGACAAGAAAAAAAAACATACTAGCTTATCCATTTAATTGTTTTCCTATTTTTGTTTTTAGATGCCACGAAAACCCTCTATTGATAGTCAGACATTAAAAAAAACATTAAAATCTTATCCTGGCATTTTCAATGCTAATGGAAAGTTAAAGTCAGCCTCTGATCCTATCTGGAGGGAAGTATGTTCTCACCCCTCCTTGCAGAAATATAGCTCCTTGATGGAGGAATCAGAAACTTCCCAGGCTATATTTAAACCCAAACAGATACATGACTATGTATTTCAAAATAGGTATGATTTGCAGACATTCTTACGTATGGAACATAACATCTTGCCTCAATCAAAAGATACAGAACCTAAGGAGTTGTGGCCTGACACAAGCACATCTGATGAAAACTCTTCAGACGAACACTCTTCAGAGGGTGGCTTTGTGCGCACACAGGGACAAGAACCAACACTTCTATGGCATGTATTAATCCCTTATGACCAATACTTAGAGATCAAGCCCAAAACAGTGTTCTATAATGAGGGTGACAGCAAAAAGAGGCGCAGGGTGCTCAAAAAACACGCATGGACTTCTATTATAACAGAGGTTCTTTATAAACAGCATGGACTCCCATGTGCCTTCTCCTTTAGGAGGAACAAAGTTCATATGGGTGAAGACAAAGCAAGAAAGTTCTTAACTGCAGATGGGCATTGCACAGAGTGCAAAGCAGCAGTGCATATTTCTGCAGAAGAGGAACCTGATCTGGGAAACCCTTTAATTCTTCATGTTCGAGCCCCTGACACAAGACCCATACCACATTCCAAAAAAAATCAGTTGAGAGGTGAGAAGAGAAGGAAACTTGGAGAAGAAATGTTAAAAACTTTACCCTCCAATTGGAGACGAGAAACAATTGATTCCGAAATAGCATTTGGAGAAAAGGAACCACCAACCATACCATCACTAAGAATTTGTCAAGATGCTAGGCAAGAAGCTATGGATAGGATGTTTGGTACACCAAAGTTGAAAGATCCAGTTTTATCACTGTCTCAGATGAAGAGTACTCATAAGTATGCAGGAGATATTCATACTATCTCATATGATGGTTTTTTTTGTTCATTATTGGTCAAAGGAACAAATATATATTTTTAAGAAGTATTGTTCAAAGCATTGCTTCCCTCGCATTCAAGTAGATGCCACAGGGAGTTTGGTATGCAAAATAAAACGAGAAAAAAAATTGTCTGCTCATATTTTTTTATATGAGATTGTTATTAACTTTGAGAATACACAAATGAGTGTATCTCAAATGTTGAGTGAAACTCAAGATACTCCAACTATAACTTTTTGGCTGGAAAAATGGATAAAGGATGTACAGAAATTGCCTAAAGAATGTGTCTGTGACTTTTCTCATGCATTACTTGGTGCATTGTCACGAGCTCTAAATGACTGTAGCCTTAACACATACTTGAGGACTTGCTTGTTCCTCTTACTTGGCAATAGAAGTGAAAAACCGAAATGCTATATACGAGGAGATGTTGCCCACCTGATTAAAACTGTATGTCGGTGGAAGTGCTTTCCAAAAAATGCAAAACTTGTGAGGAAGTTCTATATACGATGTGTTGGACTTCTGGTCAAGTGTGAATCATTTGACATTCTTAAACAACTTGTTCTCAGTACCTTTATTCTTTGTGTATCTGAGACAACAGGTAATGTCAGTGATCGTGAAACATCAAAATATAAAACATCAAAGGCATACCTTTGCCATTGCATCGAGACTGGGAACTTGAGAATTATTGATGAGTATATGGAGAATTGTCAGGAGACTGAAATACTCAGTGATGAAAATGAAAAGAACTATAGTGAGCCACTGTCAGGTTGGCTAAATGACATTGTGCAAGAAGCAGAAACTGCAAGTCTAGAACAGGGGGAACAGCCAAACCCTTACTTCTGTCCAGATTTTTCTCATAAACTAGTTCAGCTTCTGAAGTATTTTCCTATTTGGACATCTGTGATGCAACCAGTTTTTAAATCACCAAATAAAACAGCCTCTTCTGCATCAGTTGAGGGAGATTTTGGCCTTTTGAAGAACTCCATTCTTCAGCATATTCAAACTCCAATGCGAGTTGACAAATTTGTTGCATTACATTTAAGTGCTCTGTGTGGGCGCTCAAAAATAGCAGCTGCTGTACATGTCACAGAAAGTAACAGTTTAGTAACATTGCAAAAGGAAGAGGTCATCGATGAATCTGCCATAGACAAACATAGGCAGCAGGAAAAAAGTAATGAAAAAGAAGTGGTTAGTGAAAACATAAAGAAACTGACAGACACTCTCCTGCCTCTTCAACAATCTACGAAAGAAACAAGTGTTTTAGAAAGTAGGAACACAGAACAGAGTGTGGTAGAGCTTAGGGAAGAAGAATGTTGGCGGGGTAAAACCAACTCTCAATTGAAAATTGTACATGCTCCCATAGCACAAAATGAAGGTGATAAATCATTGAAGTCCAAGGATTTACTTTCCCCACTGAATATACCTTTCAAGAAGAGACCAACATATTTAACGCCGTATCCAAATATATGTCAAATAATTGATGATCCTTGTACACGAAAAGTTTTAGGTATCCTGCGCAATGGGAATCTCTTGAACACCATTAATATAAATAATAACGTGTATAAGGTCAATAATACATGTCCATTTGACTCTCTGCTGCATAGTTTGTCAACCATGTTTGTTGATTATGACTCATACAGAAACTTCATAATTAACTCTAAAAACCCATTTTTGGGTGTTGTTAAGTATTTTGTGGAATTTGGAGCAAATCAAAACATGTACAGAAAGAGAGCTCAGTTGATACTGGAAAATTACACAAGCCACACACTTGTAGGTGGAATTACGAGTTTGGATGCAGAAGATTACATTGGCCATACAGTAGAAGTGTTTTTAAAAGACATCCCCAGTTCAACAGAAATATCTACATGTCAAAATGTCACATGTAAAAACAACAAAGAACGATGCAATATCTTTTGGCCAATCAACACTAATGATGTAAAACGAAGGGAAAAATGGGGATTTCCAGCACATCCATCCAGTTTGAGTAAAATAATCAAAATTTATTTAGAACATTTTAAAAAACAACATTAAAAAGAAAGAGAGAGGAACTCTCTCTTTCTTTTTAATGTTGTTTTTTAAAATGTTCTAAATAAATTTTGATTATTTTACTCAAACTGGATGGATGTGCTGGAAATCCCCATTTTTCCCTTCGTCTACAGCAGCTGTTAATCACCGGCAGGTACGGCACCCATCAGTTACATTTATTTGCAACGGTTCTTAGATGCATGTCTCGGCGTGTCAAGCTTCAACCCTTCCTCTTCCCCCCTCCTCCTTTTTCTGAATTAATGATGTAAAACATGGTTTTGAGCATGCTATGCAAATTTCATCTAAGGTCATTAATAAACCATGTACACCCAACTGCAGCCAACGTACTACGATTATCTACAAACCAGGACCACATCTTATAATAGAGCCACGTGTTGGTTTACCGATAAAGCAACGGATCTCTGAATTCCCCACTCAAGTGATCATATCAGATATACGTTATACATTAGGAGCCATTATAATGCATGTTCAAGGAAACCATTACATTTCTTATTGTAGAAGAAAGGACAGTTGTTGGGAAGTTTACGACGACATGAGCTACTCTGTAAAAAACGTAGACCCAAATAAATTATGTGGAAATGCAGAAGTTGTAATATATGTTAAAATGTAGCTTTTCCTGTTTACAGGTATAACAAATGAGTAAAGACAGTCGCTCTTTAAAGAGTAGCTAAACTTTTAAGCAAGTTTACCTCTATTGTCTCCTCGGGCCTTGTTGTTATGACTTTACTTAGTCCTGCAGCAGTACAGCGCAACTGGCCGCTGCATTGCACTGTCTCCCCAATGTCCACCAGATATTTCATCTTGCTGGTGACTACATATGTAGTCAGTCACCCAAGATTGCACCAGAAGTGATCAGAGCCTTCCTTTCCTTATTGGTAATCAGATTTCAGAGGAAAGGAAGCCTCCGATTGGGGCTGATGCTATCTTGGGTGACTACACATGTAGACACTTGCCAGAGAAAATATTGGGTGGATGTCAGGTAGACAGAGTGGGTGTAAATGGCAAGAACCATGGCTGATACCACAGTGTAGGAACACAAAACTGGCAGGACTAAAGGTACCTTCACACATAACTATTTCGTTAACGATATCGTTGCAACGTCACGCTTTTTGGTGACGTAGCAACGATCCCGCTAACGATCTCGTTATGTGTGACAGCGACCAACGATCAGGCCCCTGCTGGGAGATCGTTGGTCGTAGGGAATAATCAGGACCTTTATTTCATCGCTGATCACCCGCTGTCATCGCTTGATCGGCATGTGTGACACCGATCCAGCGATGTGTTCACTTGTAACCAGGGTAAACATCGGGTTACTAAGTGCAGGGCCGCGCTTAGTAACCGGATATTTACCCTGGTTACCTTTGTAAAAGTAAAAAAAAAAAAAAAACACTACATACACACATCCCGATGTCTGTCACGTCCTCCGCCATCAGCTTCCCTGCAATGACTGTCAGCGCCGGCCGTAAAGCAGAGCACAGCGGTGACGTCACCGCTGTGCTCTGCTTTATGGCGTGCAGTGCAGAAAAGCTCTCGGCAGCAGCGCGTGAATGCCGGGGGACGTGACAGACTCAGAATGTGAGTATATAGTGTTTCTTTTTTTACTTTTACAATGGTAACCAGGGTAAATATCGGGTTACTAAGTGCGGCCCTGCGCTTAGTAGCCCGATGTTTACCCTGGTTACCTGGGGACTTTGGCATCGTTGAAGAAGGTTCAACAATGCCGAAGTCTTTCCCCTGATCGTTGGTCGCTGGAGAGAGCTGTCTGTGTGACAGCTCCCCAGCGACCACACAACGACTTACCAACGATCACGATCGCTGGTTGTGATCGTTGGTAAGTCGTTTAGTGTAACGGTACCTTAAGGTAAGTTATAATGAGGGTGGGGAAGCCAATTGAGTTAAACTGGTTTGAAAGTTAAGCTATTCTTTAAAACACTTCTTGTAAAGCTAAGGCTGGGGGTCAGGGGGGTTTCATTCAGCTCCTCTGTCAAAAAGAAGAGGCTGAATACAACAAAACAAAGACTTTTGCTTGAATCAGCTCCTCACAGGCTGAGCACAGCTACAGCATCTACTAGGAGCTAAAGCCAGCCTCGGAGCGTTCTGACCGCCACGCACTTCTTTCTATCCAAAGACTGTTTTCCATTCCTAAGTAGGGTTTTTGTATGAGTGGATAAAAACTATAAGGGAAATGGAGATAAATTTATTCAAATATGTTTAATATCATAGAATACCAATAATAATTTACAATAAATATTCACGAAAGATGTAGGCTGTATCTAAAGAATAGAAGTACTGAAAATTCCCATGAGTGCCAAATAACTCAAACAAAGGAAAGAAGAAGAAAAACAGTAACACCCCGGTGTTGGGGTCTTATGGTGTTCTTCTTTCTTTTGTTTGAGTTACTTTGCACTCATGGGAATTTTCAGTCCTTCTATTCTTTAGATACAGCCTACATCTTTCGTGAATATTTATTGTAAATTATTATTGGTATGCTATGATATTAAACATTTGAATACATTTATATCTAGTCACATTAGTAATTTTCTCTGTTTTTTGTATAAGTCAAACACCGATAACTCAGGAACTCCGTCTAGATGTTAAAATATATGTGTTCTATTTATATTACAGGGATTTGCAGTCCTAAACTTTCAGGTTTCCATTGTTAAATATCTATTTCTGTAAGGTATTACTTTTACTTGTGTTTTTCACTGTACTAATAAGTAAGATTTATTTTTCTGATAATTAAATTGATTAAAAATGAGACCACATGAGTTTTTGTTTAGTCTATGTACAGGCATTTTTAACCCCTTGATGACCGGCCATTGACTTTTGCCGACGAGGCTAGTCGGGCCTTATTCCTCCGACATAGAGTTTTCATGTCGGGCGCGGGAATGGCAGCCCCAGCTAGCCCCGTCGGCAATCGCAGGATCCCAGCTGTCCTACCGTCAGCTGGGATCACAACCCCCCAAAATTAAATATTTTAATATTTATTCTACACGGTAAACGCCACAAAAAAAAAAAAAAGCCATAATTTCTATTTTTTTTCTCTGTTTGAGTCAAAAAGTCATAAAACGCGATAAACAAATCGGATATACCCCAAAATGGTCCGAATAAAAACTACAGCTCTTCCAGCAAAAAATGAGGCATCCAACAGCTCTGTAGTCAGACTAATAAAAGCGCTACGGGGCTGCGCATGCGGCGAGGCAAAATCCTCTCTTATTATTTAAAAAAAACGGTTTTACTTTTTAAAAGTAGTAAAAAAAAATAAAATTACATAAATTTGGTATTGGTGTGTCCGACCTGACCCGGAGAATAAAGTAATTCTGTTATTTTTAACGCACGGGAAATTAACTAAAAATAAAACTCAAAAAACATTAGCGTAATTATTTTTTTTTTAATTTTCCCTCTCCTAAAAAATAAATAAAAGTTATACAAAACATTATATGCACCCCAAAGTGGTGTCAAGGAAAAATACAACTTGCTACGCAAAAAACAAGCCCCCCTACTTTGAAATTTGCATTTTTTCTTCTAAATTCTGATAGATATTCATTAGATCCGGTTTGATCAGCAAAAATTAACGTTAGATCTCCTGCCGTTCCTGAGATATTGGGGGTGTCAGGTGGGGGGTTAGCTACGGGTTACCCCCCTACTTTTTACCCCCCGACATTTGCTGGTTTTTTTAATGGATTCTGATAGATATTCGTTAGATCTGTTTGAGCAGCGGCGACTTCGGCAGGGGCCAGTTGTGGGCAGCATCAGGATGTGTCGCGGTGGGGAAGGGGAGCAGTGTGCTGCGATAATTGTGGAGAGGCGGGCCTGTAGGCATCACGGGGGGCGACAATGACTCACTGACCGAACTTTCAGATTGTACCACTCACTCACCAACTCCTCACTTCACTCTCTCTCTGTTGGTCTTCCCCGAATGCTCTGTCCTTGGACCCCTCCTCTTCTCCATCTACACCTCAGACCGCTGCTCAAACGGATCTAATGAATATCTATTAGAATCCATCCAAAAAACGGCAAATTTCAAAGTAGGGGGGGGGGGGCTAACCCGTAGCTAACTCCCCACCTCACACCCCCAATATCTCGGGAAGGAAAGGAGATCTAACGTTAATTTTTGCTGATCAAACTGGATCTAACGAATATCTATTACAATCCATCCTAAAAACAGCAAATTTCAAAGTAGGGGGGGCTAACCCGTAGCTAACCCCCCCACCTGACACCCCCAATATCTCGGGAAGGAAAGGAGATCTAACGTTAATTTTTGCTGATCAAACCGGATCTAACGAATATCTATTAGAATCCATCCAAAAAATGGCAAATTTAAAAGTAGGGGGGGGTAACCCGTAGCTAACCCCCCCACCTGACACCCCCAATATCTCGGGAAGGAAAGGAGATCTAACGTTAATTTTTGCTGATCAAACCGGATCTAACGAATATCTATTAGAATCCATCCAAAAAACGGCAAATTTCAAAGTAGGGGGGGCTAACCCGTAGCTAACCCCCCACCTGACGCCCCCAATATCTCGGGAAGGAAAGGCGATCTAACGTTAATTTTTGCTGATCAAACCGGATCTAACGAATATCTATTAGAATCCATCCAAAAAATGGCAAATTTCAAAGTAGGGGGGGGTAACCCGTAGCTAAACCCCCACCTGACACCCCCAATATCTCGGGAAGGAAAGGAGATCTAACGTTAATTTTTGCTGATCAAACCGGATCTAACGAATATCTATTAGAATCCATCCAAAAAACGGCAAATTTCAAAGTAGGGGGGGCTAACCCGTAGCTAACCCCCCACCTGACGCCCCCAATATCTCGGGAAGGAAAGGAGATCTAACGTTAATTTTTGCTGATCAAACCGGATCTAACGAATATCTATGAGAATCCATCCAAAAAATGGCAAATTTCAAAGTAGGGGGGGCTAACCCGTAGCTAACCACCCACCTGACACCCCAATATCTCGGGAAGGAAAGGAGATCTAAAGTTAATTTTTGCTGATCAAACCGGATCTAACGAATATCTATTAGAATCCATCCCAAAAATGGCAAATTTCAAAGTAGGGGGGGCTAACCCGTAGCTAACCCCCCACCTGACACCCCCAATATCTCGGGAAGGAAAGGAGATCTAACGTTAATTTTTGCTGATCAAACCGGATCTAACGAATATCTATTAGAATCCATCCAAAAAACGGCAAATTTCAAAGTAGGGGGGGCTAACCCGTAGCTAACCCCCCACCTGACGCCCCCAATATCTCGGGAAGGAAAGGAGATCTAACGTTAATTTTTGCTGATCAAACCGGATCTAACGAATATCTATGAGAATCCATCCAAAAAATGGCAAATTTCAAAGTAGGGGGGGCTAACCCGTAGCTAACCACCCACCTGACACCCCAATATCTCGGGAAGGAAAGGAGATCTAAAGTTAATTTTTGCTGATCAAACCGGATCTAACGAATATCTATTAGAATCCATCCCAAAAATGGCAAATTTCAAAGTAGGGGGGGCTAACCCGTAGCTAACCCCCCACCTGACACCCCCAATATCTCGGGAAGGAAAGGAGATCTAACGTTAATTTTTGCTGATCAAACCGGATCTAACGAATATCTATTAGAATCCATCCAAAAAACGGCAAATTTCAAAGTAGGGGGGGCTAACCCGTAGCTAACCCCCCACCTGACGCCCCCAATATCTCGGGAAGGAAAGGAGATCTAACGTTAATTTTTGCTGATCAAACCAGATCTAACGAATATCTATTAGAATCCATCCAAAAAACGGCAAATTTCAAAGTAGGGGGGGCTAACCCGTAGCTAACCCCCCACCTGACGCCCCCAATATCTCGGGAAGGAAAGGAGATCTAACGTTAATTTTTGCTGATCAAACCAGATCTAACGAATATCTATTAGAATCCATCCAAAAAACGGCAAATTTCAAAGTAGGGGGGGCTAACCCGTAGCTAACCCCCCACCTGACACCCCCAATATCTCGGGAAGGAAAGGAGATCTAACGTTAATTTTTGCTGATCAAACCGGATCTAACGAATATCTATTAGAATCCATCCAAAAAACGGCAAATTTCAAAGTAGGGGGGGCTAACCCGTAGCTAAACCCCCACCTGACACCCCCAATATCTCGGGAAGGAAAGGAGATCTAACGTTAATTTTTGCTGATCAAACCGGATCTAACGAATATCTATTAGAATCCATCCAAAAAATGGCAAATTTCAAAGTAGGGGGGGGTAACCCGTAGCTAAACCCCCACCTGACACCCCCAATATCTCGGGAAGGAAAGGAGATCTAACGTTAATTTTTGCTGATCAAACCGGATCTAACGAATATCTATTAGAATCCATCCAAAAAATGGCAAATTTCAAAGTAGGGGGGGGGTAACCCGTAGCTAAACCCCCACCTGACACCCCCAATATCTCGGGAAGGAAAGGAGATCTAACGTTAATTTTTGCTGATCAAACCGGATCTAACGAATATCTATTAGAATCCATCCAAAAAACGGCAAATTTCAAAGTAGGGGGGGCTAACCCGTAGCTAACCCCCCACCTGACGCCCCCAATATCTCGGGAAGGAAAGGAGATCTAACGTTAATTTTTGCTGATCAAACCGGATCTAACGAATATCTATTAGAATCCATCCAAAAAACGGCAAATTTCAAAGTAGTGGGGGCTAACCCGTAGCTAACCCCCCACCTGACACCCCCAATATCTCGGGAAGGAAAGGAGATCTAACGTTAATTTTTGCTGATCAAACCGGATCTAACGAATATCTATTAGAATCCATCCAAAAAACGGCAAATTTCAAAGTAGGGGGGGCTAACCCGTAGCTAACCCCCCACCTGACGCCCCCAATATCTCGGGAAGGAAAGGAGATCTAACGTTAATTTTTGCTGATCAAACCGGATCTAACGAATATCTATTAGAATCCATCCAAAAAATGGCAAATTTCAAAGTAGGGGGGGGTAACCCGTAGCTAACCCCCCACCTGACATCCCCAATATCTCGGGAAGGAAAGGAGATCTAACGTTAATTTTTGCTGATCAAACCGGATCTAACGAATATCTATTAGAATCCATCCAAAAAACGGCAAATTTCAAAGTAGGGGGGGTTAGCTACGGGTTAGCCCCCCCTGAAATAGATCGTAAATATCTAATTTTGTAGGGGAGATCTAACGTTAATTTTGGTTGATCAAACCGGATCTAACAAAGATCTAACGAATGGAATCATTTTTTACCCAAATTCTCAATAAGGGGGGGCTAACCCGGGGGTGGTGAGAAAATGGACCCGGGCTTATTTATCATCACAGGACATCCCCTTTAATTTAGATTTCAGTGTCGGTTTCCATGTGGAATTTAGCTGCAGATTTTCCTTTTTAATAAGATTTTGAAAATGTACAGGTCTGCATCACATAGGGCGACATGCCGAGAATCAGCCGGGGTTTCTTCACATTTACTTGTATGTTGTAGCGGACTATATACACGGTGTGCGAGTCTACGGCCGGGCTCACAGATCTGATACAGTACGTGGCCATGATCCGAATATCCTCTTCTACGGCCGGGGTCACAGATCTGATCCAGTACGTGGCCGTGATCTGAATATCCTTGTCTACAGCCGGGGTCACAGATCTGATCCAGTACATGGCCATGATCCGAATATTCTTTTCTACGGCCGGGGTCACAGATCTGATCCAGTACGTGGCCGTGATCTGAATATCCTTGTCTACAGCCGGGGTCACAGATCTGATCCAGTACATGGCCATGATCCGAATATCTTTTTCTACGGCCGGGGTCACAGATCTGATCCAGTACGTGGCCGTGATCTGAATATCCTTGTCTACGGCCAGGGTCACAGATCTAAACTAGTACGTGGCCGTGATCTGAATATCCTTGTTTGCGGCCGGGGTCACAGATCTGATCCAGTAAGTGGCTGTCATCCGAATAGCCTTGTCTACGGCCGGGGTCACAGATGTGATCCAGTACATGGCCGTGATCTGAATATCATTGTCTACAGCCTAGGTCACAGATCTGATCCAGTACGTGGCCGTGATCCAAATATCCTTTTCTATGGCCAGGGTCACAGATCTGATCCAGTACGTAGCGTGATCCAAAAATTTTTGTGCACAGCCAAGGTCACAGATCTGATCCAGCACGTGGCTGTCATCCAAATATCCTTGTCTGCGGCCGGGGTCACAGATCTGATCCACTACATGGCCGTGATCCGAATATCCTTGTCTGCGGACAGGGTCACAGATGTGATCCAGTTCGTGGCTGTGATCCTAATATCCTTGTCTGCGGCCGGGGTCACAGATTTGATCCAGTACATGGCCGAGATCTGAATATCCTTGTCTGCGGCCGGGGTCACACATGTGATCCAATATGTGGCTGTCATCCGAATATCCTTGTCTGCGGCCGGGGTCACAGATCTGATCCAGTACGTGGCTGTCATCCGAATTGTCTAAGGCCGGGGTCACAGATCTGATCCAGTACGTGGCTGTCATCCGAAGTCATCCGAATATCCTTGTCTGCGGCCAGGGTCACAGATCTGATCCACTACATGGCCGCGATCCGAATATCCTTGTCTGCGGCTGGGGTCACACATGTGATCCAATATGTGGCCGTTATCAGAATAGCCTTGTCTAAAGCCGGGACCACAGATCTGATCCAATATGTGGCCGTTATCTGAATATCCTTGTCTAAGGCCGGGGTCACAGATCTGATCCAGTACGTGGCTGTCATCTGACGTGTCACAACAACCGCATGGGAGCCCCAGAAGAGTGAGTGTCAGCGCTGGAGCAGCGCCAGCAGAGGAGGTGAGTATAGGCTTTTTTATTTTAGCGTAGCCAAACATTCAGATTGAGAAGGGGTTGTCCTAGTCGTGGACAACTCGTTTAAGGTCGGACATGGGATAGGCCAAGAGTGTAATGTGCATGGGGTCCTCCTGGCCCTCCCCAGACAGGTTACATCGGGAGAGAAAGATCCTGCACAATAGATTTGTGATGGTCGATCCATTTGATTAATGGCCTGACTGAGGCCTGACTGATGGGAACTCCACCAATCCCTGAGGAGTCACATGTAAATGGAGCAGTGGTCGATCACGCGCACTGCTGCTTCTTTCATAGTTAATGGGGCTGTGGGAGACTTCTGAGCATAGCGTTCAGCTGGTTTTTAGCATCCCATAGGAGTAAAGGGAATGGCAGAGGGCATAATACTAGTTTTTGGGATCGATTGGGAGTTGTCACCATTTGAACCACCAGCGATCAGGAGGTTATTCCCATCCCATGTCTATAAATTGTAAGCTTGTGAGCAGGGTCCTCACTGCTCCTGTGACCAAAGAACTTTCTAATGTCTTTATAATCTCTTTCCGCTAAATTGTAAAGTCAGTTTTTAACATTTGCGTTTCATCTGTTTTTCTTGAATGCTCAAAAAAATCTAAAAAAAATGTAATTTTAAAACTTCTTTTACCCCTTAAACCGTAAAAATGAACAGCACTTAAATGCAGAGCTGTGGAGTCGGAGTCGTGGAGTCGGAGCCCATTTTGGTGGAGTCGGAGTTGGAGTCGGTATAAAATGGACTGACTCCAACTCCTAAAATATATAAGAAATTGGGTACAGTAGTTCAATGCAGTTTGTGGGGAATATTTTTTTTTCATAAGAATTTGGGAAAGTTATGAAATGTCCTATAAATGTCTGTCCCATTCCTGATCTAAGGTCTAGACCAGTGTTTCCCAAACTCCAGTCCTCACGGACCCCAACAGCTTTTCAGGATTACCTTAGTATTGCACAGGTGATGGAAATATCAGGAGTTACCCCACTTGTTTAGCAGTATGAAAATCCTGAAAACATGACCTGTTGGGGTCCGTGAGGACTGGAGTTTGGGAAATACTTGTCTAGACTTTTAGCTGAGATGAATTTGCTTATGTTCATGATAAGTAGTGAAGCTCCTCCTCTACAGATAAGGGGAAAAAATAAACACAGGGAAGGAATGCCTACATTCATCTCAGAATTTCTGGAGTGAATGGGAAAGCTGGATTAAGGTAAGTACTTCCTAAAGCATATCTAAACTTTCAATAAACTGTGCATAAATCAATAGTCCAGTATATGTTGTCTCTGTATGTTTGATGTTTTAGTTTGTTTTTCCTCTTAGCTCATGTTTGGAGAAGTTAGCTGCTCTGATGATTTATATACTCTATACATAGAATATAAGGGGAAAAACTGTTTTCTAACATCTCAAATTCGGAAATACAGTAACAGGATCGATGAGGAAATATATACAGTATTTGTGTGTGTGTGTGTGTTCTGGAATGTGATTCAGCACAAACATGCTCCCTCCCTCCCTTCTTCATTGACTGTGAAGAAATATGATGTGAAGCATTTAGTGAGCTGTACCCTGCTGAGACAAGCCTTGACATTGAAAGTTCAGACTAAAGCTATTTAACAACACATTTTACAAACTTTGTACTTATCATCTGTCCTATTGATTTATGTAAAGATTGTTTTATTCGTATCCGAAATTATACAGCGCATTATTCCCAATTCTTGCAAGAATTACAATGTACTTTATTATTTTACAGGACAAAATTATTTTGAGAGTGAATATACATAATTATAAAATGTCTAAGAAGCATCTTATGAAGTCAGTTGTATTTGAGCATTTCACAGTGACTCAAGATAATAAACATATTGTGTGTCAGTGTATAAGTGACCCAGATGAAAACAAATGCTGTGATGCCAAAATCAGGTCATACTCAGGCAGTGGTAAAAATGCTCCTTCAAGAGCTTCCAATCTAAAAAATACATTTACAATGCTGCCACCCAGAAGTTTATAAAACTGTGACTGAAAAAGATCACAGCAGCACCAAGAAACCAGAGACCAGCACTTCCCACCAGGCAAAGGAGGAGGAAAGAGCATCTCAAGCGTCAGCTACAAGATATTTTGTAAGTGACAAATTTACTGTAACAATGACAGCAGATGTGTTTAAAAGACAGCTCATTGAGCTTGTTGTGAAGGACTGTGTACCATTATCATTATTTGCACGACCAGATCTCAATGGAGAAATGACTCACAATCTTGGTGTTTCTCCGGAAAGAGAAAGTATTAGAAAATTAGTGATTGAAGAAGCCCCTAACCAAAAGGAAGATCTTAAAAACACTCTCAGGAGACGCTTTATATTTCTTAAAATAGACGCCTACACACGTCACAGAGTGAACTATTTTGCTATCAACGTTCAATATGTTTGTGACAACAAAAAAATTGTTACTAAGACACTGGCAGTAAAAGATACTAAATCTCATCACAACAGCCAGTTTCTCCAGACCTTAGTGGAAAAAGATCTGCAAGATTATGAACTCAAAAAGAACAGGTTCGTGCTATTGTAACTGATAATGCTTCAAACATGATGAGTACAATTAAACTGATGAATGAGAATAATGAACGTGAACAGCAGCTAGAACATTTTACATTCAGTATGTTGGAAATAGAAGGCCACAGTCCTGTTCCCATAACGGAGGAACAAACAGATATTACTACAGTAGAACAGCAAAATGATTCTTTACAATTAGATGATCTTGTTGAAGCTGCTTCACATCTCTTTCCTATTCATCACATGCACTGTGTTGTGCACACGCTGCAGCTAGCAATAAGAGATAGTCTGCAAGAGGGATGCTGGAACTCTGATTAGCAAAGTGAAGAAATTGGCTATTGATGCCAGAACCCCAAAAATTGATTCCATCTTGAAAAGACGTGCTGGAAACGGGGCAATTGTGGATCAAGCCACTCAGTGGGGCAGCACCTATTTAATGATTGAGCGATTGCTTGAGCTGAAACCCTTGTAGATATGGCCAACCCTCAGGTAACACTACATGAAGGTCAATGGACACAGGTGGCTGAATTGAAGGAATTGCTTCATCACCCATTTACAGTGACTAAAAGGTTACAAGCTGAGGATTTAACTCCTGGCATTTTTATAAAGGAGTGGAAGAACTTGTTGTTTTGCCTGTCCCAAAGAGGAGGTTTAATCACAGATAGCATTACTGCTTCAATGAAATGGAGAGAGACACTGCTATTAGAAAATACAATTCTTCTGGCAGCTGTTTATGTGGACTCAAGTCATCATATATTGCTGGATGATCAACAGCTTACTAAGAAAAAGAAGCTCTGATTGAGGTACCAGTTAGGATGAGTCGGCAACAGGACAGCCAAGAGCAAGAGGACTCGGGTCCTGCCAGTGCTGCTGCCTTTTCTTCATCCTCATCAGATGAGGAGTTTGATTTCGACAAGTATTTGGATGGCATGGAGCAGGCAAAGCGTTGCTGCAGGGAAAAAGATTCCACTCCCATAGAAAACAGATTGACCATATTTCTGCAAAATTGTTCACTTGCTCTCAAAGAAGTAGAAGAGTTCAATTGTTCATCAAAACTGACTGTGCATGAGGCAATTCCTTTGTACCCTGAAATTGTTAGAGATGTTGCCCATGTGGTTACTACTTTGCCTCCAACCCAAGTAAATGTAGAAAGGTTGTTCTCTGGCCTTAAAGGGAATCTGTCACCCCATTTTTCACCTATAAGCTGCGGCCATCGCCATCAGGAGCTTATCTACAGCATTCTATAATGCTGTAGATAAGCCCCTGATGTAACCTGAAAGATAAGAAAAACAAGTTAGATTATACTCACCTAGGGGCGGTCCGGGTCCAACGCCTCCCATCTTCATGCAATGACATCCTCTTTGCTTCCTGTTTAGGTTCCTGCACAGGCATACTTTGCCCTGTCCGCGGACCGCAATGCCCATCGGACCGAACCGCATCGGGACCGCCCGTGGGTGAGTATAATCTAACTTGTTTTTCTTATCTTTCAGGTTACATAGGGAGCTTATCTACAGAATGCTGTAGATAAGCCACTGATGGAGGTGGCCTTAGCTTATAGGCGAAAAATGGGGTGAAGGAATATAAACCAGCTCACCCGTGATGCATAAACCAAACCTCGGGAGCACGGACCTGCTGTGTCCAGGCGTATAAAATCCAAAACAGAACAGAATGTCCAGCTTCACCGAATCCGTAAAAAAGAGTTTTCTTTATCCACAAACTTTAAACATGGAGGATAAAAACTTCAGCACAAACCATATGGGTAAGAATCTCAACGCGTTTCTGGAGACTAAGCTCCCTTAGTCTCCAGAAACCCGTTGAGATTCTTAAAATGTTTAAAGTTTGTGAATAAAGAAAACTCTTTTTTACGGATTCGGTGAAGCTGGACATTCTCTCCTTTTTTGAAAAATGGGGTGACAGATTCCCTTTAAAATAGGTCAGATTTGAGGTCATCTATAAAGGAGGATCTGATGGAGGTGATACTATTTCTCAGAACAAATTCATAGACTGCTCAAATGCTATTCAGTACGTTTTTGTTGAAAACTGATTTTTTCCACTTACTGCAGAGTGTATAATTGTAAATATGCAAAGTTTTTTTTGTTCTTAAATTGTATTCCAATATATTTTACAAGCTGATTCCAGCCAGCTAACGCTCGGCACGCTCATTGCTATCTAATTAACGCTGCTAGTGATTAAACTAAAGTAAATAATGACAACATTCAATAGCGCTTATGCAGGTGGTAAATTAACTTAAAATGAAGTTAATAACAATAATAATCATTAAAAATCTGAATAATACTAATAATACATTTTATTCACAGTGTAAAATCAAAAACAAACTGGATGTAATAATTATAGGGGATAACTCAGGAGACTCTTTGCGTGGAACAAGACAACTACAGGACACAGTTTTATAAGTGGTAAAGTCTATATTATCACACGGTGATTCAAACAGGTGCAGAGAGAAATTCAAGTCCACAACACTTGGTGCAAATGCACTGTCTATAGGAAACTTCAGAGGAAAATGCAATCACGCAAAAAGTCTATGAAGCACAATTATTCTTGAGGATACTTGACACAAATAAGTCCTTGCTTAGTCCAAAACACAGATAGATATGCTATAATGCAGTTCAAATAATATCTTAGCTCAACCAGGGAGGTCTGGGTAATAGTCTGAGGTTCTTGCAGAGCAGCAACAGCTTACATGTCCAGCAAATGCAGATGGAATTAAACATGAGCAGCAGATGAAGGAGGATTACTGGAACTGGTGTATGCAGCAGGAACTCAGAGCAGAGTAGCAGGATAACCCCACAGGTTCACAGGAGCAGGTATATAGCCAGGGAGTCACCAGAGGTCAGGAGCTGGATGCAAGGCAGAATACTCTAGCACAGACTGAAGGCTGGGGTGGAGTTTTATAGCAGGAAGACAGTGCACATGAGACCAAAGACGCCATCTTGGAAAAGGGCAGTAATGCACAAAAAGGTAATAAAAAATGTTCAGAGTCCTGACATTAGTCCCTCCTTATAAGCGGCCTCAGGACGATCCTGGACCTGGTTTCTCAGGGAATCTCTGATGAAAACGAGAAATCTTCTGTTGGGCATTGATGTTTTCCACAGGTTCCCAAGAGTCTTCCTCAGGGGGATATCCCTGCCATCTTATCAGATATTGGAGCCGATTCCTGCGAATTCTGGAATCAACAATTTCCTCCACCACAAATTGTTCTTGCCCATCAATCACCACAGGCTGCGGAGGTGGCACAACAC
Source organism: Ranitomeya variabilis (assembly GCF_051348905.1). NCBI lineage: Eukaryota > Metazoa > Chordata > Amphibia > Anura > Dendrobatidae > Ranitomeya > Ranitomeya variabilis. The sequence continues at coordinate 93,462,777 of NC_135237.1, forward strand.
ATCCCTGGAAGGTATTAGGAGATACAGGCTTTAGTAAAGATACATGAAAAACTGGGTATACCTTCATAGTCCTAGGCACCTTTAGCCGGCAGGCCACAAAGCTCACAATACCGTTGATCTTGAAAGGGCCAATGAATTTCTGTCCAAGTTTTTGTGAAGGAGCGTTTAACTTCAGATTCTTAGTTGCTAACCACACGGAATCTCCTACCTTGAACATGGGTGCAGGTTTACGGAATCTATCAGCCGATCTCTTATAACGTTCTTGAGCTGTGGTCAGGGATTCCTTCAGAACCTCCAGATTTTGCCTCATCGCAGTCAGCCTTTCCTCCACTGACGGAACCGGAGAATTAATTGGAGACCTAGGTAAGATACACGTATGATAACCCAGATTGGCAAAGAAAGGTGTAAATTTAGTGGAGGCGCTCTGAGAATTGTTATATGAAAATTCAGCTAACGGCAGCAACTCCAACCAATCATCCTGGAGATGGCTGACATAGCATCTTAGATATTGTTCCAGCGTCTGGTTAGTACGCTCAGTCTGACCATTTGTCTGGGGATGGTAAGCGGAAGAGAGACATACATTAATATTGAGTGCAGAGCAAAACCCCTTCCAGAATCTTGAAGTGAACTGCACTCCACGGTCATAGATGATCTCATCCGGAACCCCATGCAACCGAAAGACATTCTGTATAACCAAGTTCACTGTATCTTTAGCTGAGGGGAGGCCGGTGCACGGAACAAAATGAGCAGCTTTAGTCAGGCGATCAACTACCACCATGATTGTATTCATGCCCCCCGATGTAGGCAGCTCCACAATAAAGTCCATTGATATAGACCCCCAAGGGCGGGACGGAACAGGTAATGGTTGTAGAAGACCCGTAGGTGCTGCATGAGGAGTCTTGTAACGAGCACATACCTCGCAAGAGAGAACATAGTCCTTGGTACCCTTCAGGCAAGTTGGCCACCAGAAGAATCGGCTCAGGAACTCTTGTGTCTTCTGTACCCCCCTGTGACCAGCAGACTTGGAGTCATGTACCAACTTGAGGATCTGCAGACAGACGACCTCAGGGACGTAGATACATCGATCTCTGAACCACATGCCACCCTTAAAGACAAGATTAATATCCACAGGTGGGTTGGCCAGAAATACATCACCGTCATAGGCCTCCCTGCACTCTTTCCCCAAGTCCTGATCGTAGATAACTCCGATGAAATTGGCATCAGATAGAATGGTCTTGGACCGGGCTCCAGGAACGGAATCCGCAGCATGGATTCGGGATAAAGCATCAGTCTTCCCATTACAAGAACCTGGACAGTACGAGATAACAAAGTTAAATTGATTTAAAAATAAGTTCCAACGAGCCTGACAAGGAGAAAGACATCTAGCGGATTTAAGGAACTCTAAATTGCGATGGTCAGTTAGCACTATGATCTGTTGTGCAGCTCCTTGCAGATGATGCCTCCATTCTTTGAAATCCGCAATAATAGCCAGGAATTCCTTGTCTCCCACGTGGTAATTCTTCTCTGCTGAGGTTAGTCTACGGGAAAAGAAAGCACAAGGATGTTCTTTGGGAGCGAATAGCCCCCAAAGCATTATCAGAAGCGTCCACCTCCACAATGAAAGAAAGTGTTGGATCTGGGTGTATCAACAGTGGTGCTGATGTGAAACAGATCTTAAGCCGATCAAAAGCTTCTTGAGCCTGTGAAGACCACTTAAAGGGCTTTTCCTTCTTTGTCAAGGAAGTAATGGGACGGACAATATCAGAAAAATTTCGAATGAAGCGTCTGTAGAAATTTGCAAAACCAATAAAACGTTGGACCTCCTTAACGTTCTTAGGTACCGGCCAGTCAAGGATAGCCTGAATCTTACCAGATTCCATGTTCAGCCCCTGGGGAGAGATGATATAACCTAAGAACTGTATCTCAGAACGATGGAACTTGCATTTCTCCGGCTTAATATACAGATGGTTCTCTTTCAGACGTCTTAAAACAGTTTTGACATGTTCTTCATGGTCCTGTAGAGAGTCAGAAAAGATTAGTATATCGTCCAAATAGATCACTACAAACTGGTCCAACAAATCTCTGAAAATGTCATTAGCAAGGTGTTGAAACGTTGCAGGGGCGTTACAAAGCCCGAAGGGTATCACAAGAGGTTCAAAGGGTCCATACCGGCATCTGAATGCTGTCTTCCACTCATCCCCTGGATGAATACGCACCAAATTATAAGCCCCACGAAGATCCAGCTTAGAGAACACCTTAGCATGGCAGACTCTTTCCAGTAATTCGGGAATCAGAGGTAAAGGGTAACGGTTTCGTACGGTTACCTTATTGAGTTCCCGATAGTCAACACAGGGTCTCAGGGTCCCATCCTTCTTCTTTACAAAAAAGATAGGTGCCCCTGCTGGTGAGGAAGAAGGACGTATGAAGCCTTTGGCCAGATTTTCATCAATATACTCCTTTAATGCTTGAAGCTCAGGTGCCGCCAAAGGGTATACGTTACCAAAAGGAATAGCTGCCCCAGGAAGCAACTCAATGGGACAGTCATAATGCCTGTGTGGAGGAAGCTGATCTGCATTCTTCTTGTCACAGATGTCAGAGAACTCTTTATATGCTGGAGGTAAAGAAAATACCTGTACATGTGGTTCCGTAGCCGTGGACTCAGGGACAGCTTCTGTTAACGCTGAGTTGCTCCTTGTTGGAAAGATAATCTCCTTGGTCTCCGAGTTGATAATTGGGTTCTGAGAACGCAACCAAGGAATGCCTAAAATCATTGGAAGATGAGAAGAAATTAGCAAGAAAGAAAGTTGCTCCTGATGATTAGGCTCCAACAAAATTTCAAGGGGTACGGTCTCCTGATCAACAGGCCCAGAGATTAAAGGTGACCCATCCACTGTTTCCATGGTAAATGGAGAGGCTCTTTGCAGAATTTCAATACCATGTTCCTTGGCAAATGCAATATCCATGAAATTGCCACCTGCACCAGAGTCAATCATAGCTGCACTGGAAATCCACTGTCCTGAACACAGGATCTTAATAGGGAGAGAACAGTGAGAGTTCCTTTCCTTAAGCTCCTTGGGGGGTGAAGTCATAGAAAGGGAATGGAATACAGCGTTTAAAGGCAGGCTACATTCAGAGATGTCAGATTCATCATCACAGTTGTCATACTCTCCTACTGCTGCTAGCACCTTGTTAGGCCGTCTAGGACACTTAGGACAATTGATCAAGAAGTGGTCAGACTGGCCGCAGTAGAAACATAGACTTTCACGAAGGGGATGCTCCTGGCGCTCATTGATCTCGCGCCTCTGAACGGAATCAATTTGCATAGGCACCTCCTCCACCTCCCGAGATTTTTTACCTGCAGGCTCTTTGGAAGGAAGGGAAAAGTTAGAAATACGGTTATATGCAGCAAACTTCTCCTGCCTACGCTCAGTAAGGCGAATGTCAATGCGCACACAATGCTGTATAAATGTCTCTAGCTCTTGTGGTGACTCAGAGCGAGCTACTTCATCTTTTACAATACTAGACAGACCCCTTTGGTCTCATGTGCACTGTGTCTTCCTGCTATAAAACTCCACCCCAGCCTTCAGTCTGTGCTAGAGTATTCTGCCTTGCATCCAGCTCCTGACCTCTGGTGACTCCCTGGCTATATACCTGCTCCTGTGAACCTGTGGGGTTATCCTGCTACTCTGCTCTGAGTTCCTGCTGCATACACCAGTTCCAGTAATCCTCCTTCATCTGCTGCTCGTGTTTAATTCCATCTGCATTTGCTGGACATGTAAGCTGTTGCTGCTCTGCAAAAACCTGAGACTATTACCCAGACCTCCCTGGTTGAGCTAAGATATTATTTGAACTGCCTTATAGCATATCTATCTGTGTTTTGGACTAAGCAAGGACTTATTCATGTCAAGTATCCTCAAGAATAATCACCACTTATAAAACTGTGTATTGTAGTTGTCTTGTTCCATGCAAAGAGTCTCCTGAGTTATCCCCTATAATTATTACAGGATACTCTAGCCTAAAAAAAAAGGAGACTGCTGGAACAATGACTGCAGAAAGCAGACTAGAGCAGGTGTTTTCCATAATTAGATCACTGCAGAAAGACGTGGAAGGTCTGCAAAAGAAGTTTGGAAGCTTTGAACACAATCAACAAGTGTTTGGACAGACTTTACAGGACTTATGCACCCGCATGGCAGCCCAGGAAAACAAACTTGCTGGCATAGAGTCCCAGTATGGACGGGCTTTTCAGGACATAAGCACGCAAATAGCTGCACAGGCGACTTTTCCCTCTGGGCAACCGCCACCAGCTAGCCCACCTAAGTTGCCCCCATTCAGATTAAATGGTGATCGCGACAAATTTTGTGGCTTTGTGAATCAATTTATGCTATATTTTGATGTGCATGCTGACCGTTTTCCTAATGATAGATCCAAAGTATTGTGTGTAATAATGCTGCTGACCGCACGAACGCTCGCCTGGGCGAATCCGATGATTGAGTCTCGTGACCCACGGTTAAATAACTTGGACAATTTCTTGGCTGCTATGGCATTGTTTGATGATCCTAATCGCTGTGCAACCGCATCTTGGAAAAGGGCAGTAATGCACAAAAAGGTAATAAAAAATGTTCAGAGTCCTGACACTGGATTCAGTAAGATGTGTGTTTTTTATTCATTCCAGCATCTAAACAAATTTCATAACGAAACATAAATTAAGTTAAAATTTCTCTGTAAACACAATTAAATGTATAGTCATTTTCGTTATCCTTCTTGGCTCATTTTGTTTGGGAGAATGCGGATGCAATTAAATGTACGTTTACCTTGGCTGAAGTGGTTGAATTACATAGAAAGAAAGTGCTGCATGTGGTAATGTGGGGGGGCGGAGCCTCGTGTGGTAATGTGTGGGGATGGAGCCTCGTGTGGTAATGTGTGGGGACGGAGCATAGTGTGGTAATGTGTGAGGACGGAGCCTTGTATGGTAATGTGTGGGGACAGAGCCTTGTGTGGTAATGTTGGTTAAGGGAGCCTCGTGTGGTAATGTGTGGGGACAGAGCCTCGTGTGGTAATGTGTTGGGAAGGGAGTCTCGTGTGGTAATGTGTGGGGACGAAGCCTCGTGTGGTAATGTGGAGGGACGGAGCCTCATGGTAATGTGGGGGAACGGAGCCTCGTATGGTAATGTGTGGGGACAGAGCCTCATGTGGTAATGTGTGGGGACGGAGCCTCATGTGGTAATGTGTGGGGACGAAGCCTTGTGTGGTAATGTGGAGGGGCGGAGCCTCGTGTGTTAATGTGTGAGGATGGAGCCTCGTATGGTAATGTGTGGGGACAGAGCCTCGTGTGGTAATGTGTGGGGATGCAGCCTCTTGTGGCAATGTGTGAGGACGGAGCCTTGTGTGGTAATGTGTGTGGATGGAGCCTTATTTGGTAATGTTTTGGGACGGAGCCTTGTGTGGTAATGTGTGGGGACGGAGCCTCGTGTGATAATGTGGGGGGTGGGATTATGTGTGGTAATGTGGGGGGCGGGATTGTGTTATGATCCTTAGTGGTTGAGGATCACAAATTACTCCAGCTAAGTAACAAACATAGGACAAGCTCTAGGGAGGTGGCAAACTGGACTGACCGCAAATCTGAACCTATCCAAACACACTAGAAGTAGCCGGTGAACGTGCCTAAAAATCCTAGACGTCTCGAGCCAGCCTGAGGAACTAACTACCCCTAGAGAGAAAGAAAAGACCTCTCTTGCCTCCAGAGAAATAATCCCCAAAGATATAGAAGCCCCCAACAGATAATAACGGTGAGGTAAGAGGAAGGCACATACACAGGGGTGAAAGCAGATTCAGCAAATGAGGCCCACTAATACTAGATAGCAGAAAATAGAAAAGGGAATCTATGCGGTCAGTAAAAAACCCTTACAAAATATCCACTCTGAGATTTCAAGAACCCCCACACCAACTAACGGTGTGGGGGGAGAAACTCAGTCCCCTAGAGCAACCAGCAAGCGAGGAAATCACATTTTAGCGAGCTGGACTAAAAACATAATGAACACTGATAATCAAAAAATGATCAAACAAAAACTTAGCTTGTCTTGGAGAGACTGGGAGCAAGGTAGACACAAGGAATCTGAAGAGCACTGAATACATTGATAGCAGGCAAGGAACTGAGTCTCCAGGTGAGCTAAATAGGAAACCAACCAAGGATAACGAACCAGCTGATGAGGCCACCTGCAGAAAGACAACACTACACAGTACCGCTTGTGACCACTAGAGGGAGCCCAAAAATAGAATTCACAACAGTACCCCCCCCTTGAGGAGGGGTCACCGAACCCTCATCAAGACCCCCAGGGCGATCAGGATGAGCCGCGTGGAAGGCACGAACCAAATCGGCCGCATGAACATCAGAGGCGACAACCCAGGAATTATCCTCCTGACCATAGCCCTTCCACTTAACCAAATACTGAAGCCTCCGTCTAGAGATACGAGAATCCAAAATCTTCTCCACCACGTACTCCAATTCGCCCTCGACCAGCACCGGAGCAGGAGGCTCAACAGAAGGAAGCACAGGTACCACATACCTCCGCAACAAAGACCTATGGAACACATTATGAATGGCAAACGATGCTGGGAGATCCAAACGAAAAGACACCGGGTTAAGGATTTCCAAGATCTTATAAGGACCGATGAAGCGAGGCTTAAATTTAGGAGAGGAGACCTTCATAGGAACATACCGAGAAGACAGCCACACCAAATCCCCAACACAAAGTCGGGGACCCACACCGCGGCGGCGGTTGGCAAAGCGCTGAGCCTTCTCCTGTGACAACCTCAAATTGTCCACCACATGGTTCCAAATCTGCTGCAACCTATCCACCACAGAATCCACCCCAGGACAGTCAGAAGGCTCAACCTGACCCAAGGAAAAACGAGAATGGAAACCAGAATTGCAGAAAAAAGGCGAAACCAAAGTAGCAGAACTAGCCCGATTATTAAGGGCAAACTCGGCCAATGGCAAAAAAGTCACCCAATCATCCTGATCAGCAGAAACAAAACATCTCAAATAAGTTTCCAACGTCTGATTAGTTCGCTCGGTTTGGCCATTAGTCTGAGGATGGAAGGCCGACGAAAAAGACAAATCAATGCCCATCTTAGCACAAAAAGTCTGCCAAAACCTGGACACAAACTGGGATCCTCTATCAGACACAATATTTTCAGGAATGCCGTGCAGGCGAACCACATTCTGAAAAAATAGAGGAACCAAATCGGAGGAAGAAGGCAACTTAGGCAAGGGCACCAAATGGACCATCTTGGAAAAACGATCACACACCACCCAGATGACAGACATTTTCTGAGATACTGGAAGATCTGAAATGAAATCCATGGAAATGTGCGTCCAAGGCCTTTTCGGAACAGGCAAAGGCAAAAGCAAACCGCTGGCACGAGAACAGCAAGGCTTAGCCCGAGCACAAATCCCACAAGACTGCACAAAGGAACGCACATCCCGCGACAAGGAAGGCCACCAGAAGGACCTAGCCACCAAATCTCTGGTACCAAAAATCCCAGGATGACTCGCCAACACCGAAGAATGAACCTCGGAAATAACTCTGCTGGTCCATCTATCCGGGACAAACAGTCTCTCTGGTGGACAACGGTCAGGTCTATCCGCCTGAAATTTCTGCAGCACTCGTCGCAAATCTGGGGAAATGACAGACAAAATCACTCCCTCTCTGAGAATACCAGCCGGCTCAGAAACTCCCGGAGAGTCAGGCACAAAACTCCTAGAAAGTGCATCAGCTTTCACGTTCTTCGAACCAGGCAGGTATGAGACCACGAAGTTGAAACGGGAGAAAAACAACGACCAACGAGCCTGTCTAGGATTCAGGCGCTTGGCAGATTCAAGGTAAATCAGATTTTTGTGATCAGTCAAGACCACCACACGATGTTTAGCTCCTTCGAGCTAATGTCGCCACTCCTCAAATGCCCACTTCATAGCCAACAACTCCCGATTACCAACATCATAATTCCGCTCGGCAGGCGAAAACTTTCTTGAAAAGAAAGCACATGGCTTCATCACAGAGCCATCAGAGCTTCTCTGCGACAAAACAGCCCCTGCTCCAATCTCAGAAGCATCAACCTCAACCTGGAAGGGGAGAGAGACATCTGGCTGACATAAGACTGGAGCTGAAGAAAACCGGTGCTTCAGCTCCCGAAAGGCCTCCACGGCCGCAGGAGACCAATTAGTCACATCAGAACCCTTCTTGGTCAAATCCGTCAAAGGTTTAACCACGCTAGAAAAATTAGCAATGAAATGACGGTAGAAATTAGCAAAACCCAAGAACTTCTGAAGACTCTTAACAGACGTGGGCTGAGTCCAGTCATGAATAGCCTGGACCTTGACTGGGTCCATCCCCACAGTAGAAGGAGAAAAAATAAAACCCAAAAAGGAGACCTTCTGTACTCCGAAGAGGCATTTTGAGCCCTTCACAAATAAAGCATTAGCACGCAGGACCTGAAACACCATCCTGACCTGCTTCACATGGGACTCCCAATCATCAGAAAAGACCAAAATGTCATCCAGATAAACAATCATAAATTTACCCAGATATTCTCGGAAGATGTCATGCATGAAGGACTGAAACACAGAAGGAGCATTAGAGAGTCCAAAAGGCATCACTAAGTACTCAAAATGGCCTTCGGGCGTATTAAATGCTGTTTTCCATTCATCTCCCTGCTTAATGCGCACAAGGTTATACGCACCACGGAGATCTATCTTGGTGAACCAACTGGCACCCTTAATCCGAGCAAACAAATCAGACAATAGTGGCAAAGGATACTGAAATTTGACTGTGATTTCATTCAGAAGACGATAATCTATACAAGGTCTCAAAGAACCGTCCTTCTTGGCCACAAAAAAAAAACCTACACCAAGAGGGGAAGAGGATGGGCGAATATGTCCCTTCTCCAGAGACTCCTTTATATAACTCCGCATCGCGGCATGCTCTGGTATAGACAAATTAAAAAGTCGTCCCTTAGGGAATTTACTACCAGGAATTAAATTTATAGCACAGTCACAATCCCTATGAGGAGGCAGGGCACAGGACCTGGGCTCATCAAATACATCCTGGTAGTCAGACAAAAACTCAGGGACCTCAGAAGGAGTGGAAGAAGCAATAGACACCAACGGAGTATCGCCATGAATTCCCTGACAACCCCAACTTGACACAGACATAGCTTTCCAATCTAAAACTGGATTATGAGCTTGCAGCCATGGCAGACCCAAAACGACAACATCATGCAAATTATGCAGAACAAGAAAGCGAATCACCTCCTGATGTACGGGAGTCATGCACATGGTCATTTGCGTCCAATACTGAGGCTTATTCTCAGCCAATGGCGTAGCATCAATTCCCCTCAGAGGAATAGGAAATTCCAAAGGCTCCAGGACAAAACCACAGCGCCTGGCAAACGATAAATCCATCAGATTCAGGGCAGCACCCGAATCCACAAAAGCCATAACCGGGTAGGACGACAAAGAACAAATCAAAGTAACAGACAAAATAAATTTAGGCTGTATCGTACCAATGGTGACAGGTTTAGATTTTTTTCTTAAGCGTTTAGAGCATGCTGAGATAACATGAGTAGAATCACCACAGTAAAAGCACAACCCATTTTGACGTCTATGACTTTGTCGCTCAATTCTGGTCAGAGTTCGGTCACATTGCATAGACTCAGGTCTCTGTTCGGAAAATACCGCCAAAGGATGAGCAGATTTGCGCTCCCGCAAACGCCGATCAACCTGAATGGCTAAAGCCATAGAATCACTCAGACTTGCAGGGGTGGGAAACCCCACCATAACATTCTTAACGGCCTCAGAAAGACCTCTGAAATTTGCAGCCAGGGCACACTCATTCCATTGAGTAAGCACCGACCATTTCCGAAATTTTTGACAATACACCTCTGCTTCATCCTGACCCTGAGAGATAGCCAGCAACACTTTTTCTGTCTGATTCTCAAGATTAGGCTCCTCATAAAGCAGTCCAAGAGCCAGAAAAAATGCATCTACATTAAGCAATGCAGGATCTCCTGGCACCAGAGAGAAAGCCCAATCTTGAGGGTCGCCACGCAACAAGGAGATAACAATTTTAACTTGCTGAGCGGAATCACCAGAGGAACGAGGTCTCAGAGATAGAAATAACTTACAATTATTCTTAAAATTTAGAAACCTAGATCTATCTCCAGAAAACAACTCAGGAATGGGTATCTTTGGTTCTGACATAGGGCTATGAATAACAAAATCCTGAATACTTTGCACCCGTGCAGTAAGATGATCCACACTAGAAGTCAGAGTCTGAACATTCATGTCTGCAGCTGAGCTCAAAACCACCCAGAGTTCAAGGGGATGAAAGAAGCTAAACAGACTGCAGCAAAGGAAAAGCGGGAGGAAAAAAAAAAAAATGTACTCAGGTCTTCTTTTTATCCCACTTCTGCGATGCATTAAACACTTTTTGGGCCTGCTATACTGTTATGATCCTTAGTGGTTGAGGATCACAAATTACTCCAGCTAAGTAACAAACATAGGACAAGCTCTAGGGAGGTGGCAAACTGGACTGACCGCAAATCTGAACCTATCCAAACACACTAGAAGTAGCCGGTGAACGTGCCTAAAAATCCTAGACGTCTCGAGCCAGCCTGAGGAACTAACTACCCCTAGAGAGAAAGAAAAGACCTCTCTTGCCTCCAGAGAAATAATCCCCAAAGATATAGAAGCCCCCAACAGATAATAACGGTGAGGTAAGAGGAAGGCACATACACAGGGGTGAAAGCAGATTCAGCAAATGAGGCCCACTAATACTAGATAGCAGAAAATAGAAAAGGGAATCTATGCGGTCAGTAAAAAACCCTTACAAAATATCCACTCTGAGATTTCAAGAACCCCCACACCAACTAACGGTGTGGGGGGAGAAACTCCGTCCCCTAGAGCAACCAGCAAGCGAGGAAATCACATTTTAGCGAGCTGGACTAAAAACATAATGAACACTGATAATCAAAAAATGATCAAACAAAAACTTAGCTTGTCTTGGAGAGACTGGGAGCAAGGTAGACACAAGGAATCTGAAGAGCACTGAATACATTGATAGCAGGCAAGGAACTGAGTCTCCAGGTGAGCTAAATAGGAAACCAACCAAGGATAACGAACCAGCTGATGCAGCCAACCTGCAGAAAGACAACACTACACAGTACCGCTTGTGACCACTAGAGGGAGCCCAAAAATAGAATTCACAACAGGATTGTGTGTGGTAATAGGGCGGGATTATGTGTGGTGATGTGGGGGCGGAGCTTCTGTGCAGGGGGTGGGTTTGGCAAGTGTGATGTGATGGGGGTGGGATTATGTGGTGATGTGGGGGGGCGGGATTATGTGTGGTAATGGGGTGGGGGGGCAGGATTATGTGTGGCGATGTGGTGGGGGGACGGGATTATGTGTGGTAATGTGGTGGGGGGCGGGATTATGTGTGGTAATGTGGTGGAGAGCGGGATTATGTGTGGTGATGTGGTGGGGGGTGGGATTATGTGTGTTAATGTGGGGGGCGGTATTATGTGTGGTAATGTGGGGGGGCAGGATTATGTGTGGTAATGTGGTGGGGAGCGGGATTATGTGTGGTGATGTGGTGGGCGGGCGGGATTATGTGTGGTGATGTGGTGGGGGGGTGGGATTGCGTGTGGTGATATGGTGGGGGGGCGGGATTATGTGTGGTAATGGGGTGGGGGGGTGGTATTATGTGTGGTGATGTGGTGGGGGAGGGATTATGTGTGGTAATGTGGTGGGGGGCGGGATTATGTGTGGTAATGTGGTGGAGGGCGGGATTATGTGTGGTGATGTGGTGGGGGGCGGGATTATGTGTGGTAATGTGGTGGGGGGCGGTATTATGTGTGGTAATGTGGGGGGGCGGGATTATGTGTGGCAATGTGGTGGGGGGCGGGATTATGTGTGGTAATGTGGTGGGGGGGCGGGATTATGTGTGGTGATGTGGTGGGAGGGCGGGATTGTGTGTGGTGATGTGGTGCGGACTGTGTGTGGTAATTTGGTGGGGGGTGGGATTGTGTGTGGTAATGTGGTGGGGGGGCGGGATTGTGTGTGGTGATGTGGTGGGGGGGCGGGATTATGTGTGGTGATGTGGTGGGCGGGCGGGATTATGTGTGGTGATGTGGTGGGGGGGCGGATTGTGTGTGGTAATGTGGGGGGCGGGATTGTGTGTGGTAATGTGGTGGGGGCGGGACCGTGTGTGGTAATGGGGTGAGGGGCGGGATTATGTGTGTGGTGATGTGGGGGGGGCGGAATTGTGTGTGGTGATGTGGTGGGGGGCGGGATTATGTGGTGATGTGGTGGGCGGGTGGGATTATGTGTGGTGATGTGGTGGGGGGCGGGATTGTGTGGTGATGTGCGGATTGTGTGTGGTAATGTGGTTGGGGGCGGGATTGTGTGTGGTAATGTGGGGCGGGACTGTGTGTGGTAATGGGGTGAGGGGCAGGATTATATGTGGTGATGTGGTGGGGGCGGAGCTACTGTGAAGGGGCGGGATTAGCGAGTAATCACGATGCCTCTTATATATATAGATGTTCTATCTAAATGGCTTGATTATTTTATCATAATAAAGATTAAAAGCCTGATGTTACCATTTTACTACAGTAAATATATCACTTAAATTTAAATATGAGCCATGTATGAAGGAGTCGTGGAGTCGGAGTTAGAGGTTTGGCTTACCTACTCCACAGCCCTGCTTAAATGTGTATGGGAGTTAAAGGGGTCGTCAGGTCTAAATCAGTAAGTTTGCAGTCACTCTGTTGTGACTGCAGACCTATGACTTCCCCCAACGCACACACTGTGCGCTGCAAGTAGTTTTCGGTTTCTGAGCTGGGACCGGAGGGTATGTATGAGTTATACATACCGGGCAGTGGGCACGGCCTCACTCCATACATTATTATGGAGCAAGACTGTGCCCACTGGCTCTGGCCAGGAGCATGTATAACACACACACACCCTCCGCTCCCAGGTCAGAAACCGGCAAATCCCCGCATCGTACAGTGAGTACGCCGGTGGGATTCATAAGAGTGACTGCAGACTTATCGATTTGAACCAGACAACCCCTTTAAGGATCCAGCATGTCTAATTTTGGACAGAGATGTCTGGCAATAATGGCTATCTCATAGAGAACACAGGAGCGCTCAGTCGAATGAGTGCTCCTGTACAGGAGGGACGACCAAAAACCATTGTTTGGCTGACAGATATCTAACGTGTAAGGTGGGCTTAAGCGATGTACGGGGCAGATCCAGCAGCTTCATAAATTACTTAGTGGCCACTGCTGAGTTTTGCTATTTCACTAATGTGTGATGGGTGGGAGTCGGACTTCTGCCCCCCACCCACATCCTTCCACTGAGGACATGAATGCAGAAACTGCAGCACCTACTAATTGATCAGGAATAGCGCCGATCTCATCCAGGTGCTGTTTGGGATTGACAACATTTCCTGGTCTGGAAAGCCTCGATATAATCTATGGTTAGGTACAAAGTTAGTGTATTGGCTGTAATAAATGTGGCCCTTGACATACACCTCACACTGCACACACTTATTTTTTGTACGAGTCCAAAGCTTTCAATTAACACTGCGAATCCTTAGGGTAAAAATCTAGAGCAGAAAATTGTAACATCAGTATAGAGTTTCCAAACATAAACTAGGTTTTCTACTACCATCACCACAGCTGACAAACACTACCACAATCTTACATTACATCACAATAACCCTAATTGTACCGCCAGATGGGAAGGAACGGCCCCATCTGGAGAGGTGAATGGCTCGGCAGATGGTTGCCCACGCCCATTGATAATGCACAATTGAATTTAGAAACCACATGAAAGCAGGTAGGACCTACACTTCCGAATGTCTGGTCACTGGCAGAATCTACAGTCGTGAGGAAAATTAAGTACACCCTCTTTGATTTCTATAGTATTATATATTAGAACATAAAAAAATCTGGTCCTTAGAAGCTCTTAAAATGAGTTAAGTACAACCTTTGATGAAACACCACATGACTAGTTACAACTTGCAATACCGAAGCAGTGTTTAAAAAATTAAGTTCATTCTTACTGCTTCCATGAAAATTGATAGGGTAAGTAGCAGCAAGTTTTTGCTAATAGAATGCCTCGGATTAAGCAAGTGTGAATGCCATGGGCTTAGTTGTGAGATGGATTTGCTAATTCGTAAGTGTGGGTGAGCAGCACGAATCAGGCGCTGAGCTAGCAGAGCTGGACTAGCCGGGCAGCAGGTGGAATAGCCAGTACCAGTAGAGCTGCATATAGGCAGGAAGGTACCATGAAGCAGCAGAGCTATGTGTGGAGAGAACTTTGGATCAGCAGAGACATAAGCAGGCAGGTACTTTTATGCGGCATGGTTGACTGTGCAGGCAGCAGACCTGGGTCAGCAGTTTAAAGAAATCCCATGTCCACTATGCGTGCACAGACTCCCGCAGCTCACCCGCGGAGACAGACGTGTGGCGCATCTTTCCAGACTGCAGTATGTCTATTTATCCTGCGGAGACACAAGCCTCCACAAGATGAAACTCACCCATACAATGTATTGGACACGGTGAATCCACATGGTTCAATGAACATATGCGGATTCACCTGCGTTCAATAGCCAACAGCGCTTTGGATGCAGCGGACATGTGGTGCGTCCAAAGCGCTGCCAATTTCTGAACGAGTGCACCTACCCTAAACAGGCCGGGAAACAAGCGTCGGATGGCCTCAATGTTGCCAATCACGCTCGTTTAGCATCCTGAACTTAGCGCTTGTAAATACAATAGCAATGGTTCTGTGCGATGGTGCAATATGTGAGCATTTGGGGCCCCACTTTAAACTTTTGCCCAGGGCCCCACTTTGTCTAAAACCAGCCTTGCAAGTGAAATACCTTTAAGGGATTGTTTGGACAAAATTGATAAGTCTGTTGTCACTATGTATGACTACAAACCTATGAATCTCCAGCGCGTACACTGTGCATAGCAGAGATTCACTAGTTTCTGAGTCCAGAACGGCGGTCATATATGCTTTATGCATAGTTCTGGCCAGAACACAACTAGTGGGCCTGGCCTCACTCCATGCACTTGTATTGCGCAAGGCTGCGCTGTTATGATCCTTAGTGGTTGAGGATCACGAATACTCCAGCTAAGTAACAAACATAGGACAAGCTCTAGGGAGGTGGCAAACTGGACTAACCGCAAATCTGAACCTATCCAAACACACTAGAAGTAGCCGGTGAACGTGCCTAAAAAATCCTAGACGTCGCGAGCCAGCCTGAGGAACTAACTACCCCTAGAAAGAAAGAAAGACCTCTCTTGCCTCCAGAGAAATAATCTCCAAAGATATAGAAGCCCCCAACAAATAATAACGGTGAGGTAAGAGGAAGGCACATACACAGGGGTGAAAACAGATTCAGCAAATGAGGCCCACTAATACTAGATAGCAGAAAATAGTAAGGGGTCTGTGCGGTCAGTAAAAAACCCTAACAAAATATCCACACTGAGATTTCAAGAACCCCCGCACCAACTAACGGTGTGGGGGGAGAAACTCAGTCCCCTAGAGCAACCAGCAAGCGAGGAGATCACATCTTAGCAAGCTGGACAAGAAACATGATGAATGCTGATAATCAAAAAATGATCGGACAAAAACTTAGCTTGTCTTGGAGAGGCTGGGAGCAAGGTAATCACAAGGAATCTGAAGAGCACTGAATACATTGATAGGCAAGTAACTGAGTATCCAGGTGAGTCAAATAGGAAACGAACCAAGGATAACGAACCAGCTGATGCAGCCAACCTGCAGAAGACAACACTACACAGTACCGCTTGTGACCACTAGAGGGAGCCTAAAAATAGAGTTCACAACAGTACCCCCCCCCCTTGAGGAGGGGTCACCGAACCCTCATCAAGACCCCCAGGGCGATCAGGATGAGCCGCGTGGAAGGCACGAACCAAATCGGCCGCATGAACATCAGAGGCGACAACCCAGGAATTATCCTCCTGACCATAGCCCTTCCACTTCACCAAATACTGAAGCCTCCGTCTAGAGATACGAGAATCCAAAATCTTCTCCACCACGTACTCCAATTCACCCTCGACCAGCACCGGAGCAGGAGGGTCAACAGAAGG
Organism: Ranitomeya variabilis; assembly: GCF_051348905.1. Classification (NCBI taxonomy): domain Eukaryota; kingdom Metazoa; phylum Chordata; class Amphibia; order Anura; family Dendrobatidae; genus Ranitomeya; species Ranitomeya variabilis. Next base: position 93,478,952 of record NC_135237.1, read on the forward strand.
AAGCACAGGTACCACATACCTCCGCAACAAAGACCTATGGAACACATTATGAATGGCAAACGATGCTGGGAGATCCAAACGAAAAGACACCGGGTTAAGGATTTCCAAGATCTTATAAGGACCGATGAAGCGAGGCTTGAATTTAGGAGAGGAGACCTTCATAGGAACATACCGAGAAGACAGCCACACCAAATCCCCAACACGAAGTCGGGGACCCACACCGCGGCGGCGGTTGGCAAAGCGCTGAGCCTTCTCCTGTGACAACCTCAAATTGTCCACCACATGGTTCCAAGTCTGCTGCAACCTATCCACCACAGAATCCACCCCAGGACAGTCAGAAGACTCAACCTGACCCGAGGAAAAACGAGGATGGAAACCAGAATTGCAGAAAAAAGGCGAAACCAAAGTAGCAGAACTAGCCCGATTATTAAGGGCAAACTCGGCCAATGGCAAAAAAGTCACCCAATCATCCTGATCAGCAGAAACAAAACATCTCAAATAAGTTTCCAACGTCTGATTAGTTCGCTCAGTTTGGCCATTAGTCTGAGGATGGAAGGCCGACGAAAAAGATAAATCAATGCCCATCTTAGCACAAAAAGTCCGCCAAAACCTGGACACAAACTGGGATCCTCTATCAGACACAATATTTTCAGGAATGCCGTGCAAGCGAACCACATTCTGAAAAAATAGAGGAACCAAATTGGAGGAGGAAGGCAACTTAGGCAAGGGCACCAAATGGACCATCTTGGAAAAACGATCAGACACCACCCAGATGACAGACATTTTCTGAGATACTGGAAGATCCGAAATAAAATCCATGGAAATGTGCGTCCAAGGCCTCTTCGGGACAGGCAAAGGCAAAAGTAAACCGCTGGCACGAGAACAGCAAGGCTTAGCCCGAGCACAAATCCCACAAGACTGCACAAAGGAACGCACATCCCGCGACAAGGAAGGCCACCAGAAGGACCTAGCCACCAAATCTCTGGTACCAAAAATCCCAGGATGACCCGCCAACACCGAAGAATGAACCTCGGAAATGACTCTGCTGGTCCATCTATCCGGAACAAACAGTCTCTCTGGTGGACAACGGTCAGGTCTATCCGCCTGAAATTTCTGCAGCACTCGTCGCAAATCTGGGGAAATGGCAGACAAAATCACTCCCTCTCTGAGAATACCAGCCGGCTCAGAAACTCCCGGAGAGTCAGGCACAAAACTCCTAGAAAGTGCATCAGCCTTCACGTTCTTCGAACCAGGCAGGTATGAGACCACAAAGTTGAAACGGGAGAAAAACAGCGACCAACGAGCCTGTCTAGGATTCAGGCGCTTGGCAGATTCGAGGTAAATCAGGTTTTTGTGATCAGTCAAGACCACCACACGATGTTTAGCTCCTTCGAGCCAATGTCGCCACTCCTCAAATGCCCACTTCATAGCCAACAACTCCCGATTACCAACATCATAATTCCGCTCGGCAGGCGAAAACTTTCTTGAAAAGAAAGCACATGGCTTCATCACAGAGCCATCAGAGCTTCTCTGCGACAAAACAGCCCCTGCTCCAATCTCAGAAGCATCAACCTCGACCTGGAAGGGGAGAGAGACATCTGGTTGACATAAGACTGGAGCCGAAGAAAACCAGTGCTTCAGTTCCCGAAAGGCCTCCACGGCCGCAAGAGACCAATTAGTCACATCAGAACCCTTCTTGGTCAAATCCGTCAAAGGTTTAACCACGCTAGAAAAATTAGCGATGAAACGACGGTAAAAATTAGCAAAACCCAAGAACTTCTGAAGACTCTTAACAGACGTAGGCTGAGTCCAGTCATGAATAGCCTGGACCTTGACTGGGTCCATCTCCACAGTAGAAGGAGAAAAAATAAAACCCAAAAAGGAGACCTTCTGTACTCCGAAGAGGCATTTTGAGCCCTTCACAAATAAAGCATTAGCACGCAGGACCTGAAACACCATCCTGACCTGCTTCACATGGGACTCCCAATCATCAGAAAAGACCAAAATGTCATCCAGATAAACAATCATAAATTTATCCAGATATTCTCGGAAGATGTCATGCATGAAGGACTGAAACACAGAAGGAGCATTAGAGAGTCCAAAAGGCATCACCAAGTACTCAAAATGGCCTTCGGGCGTATTAAATGCTGTTTTCCATTCATCTCCCTGCTTAATGCGCACAAGGTTATACGCACCACGGAGATCTATCTTAGTGAACCAACTGGCCCCCTTAATCCGAGCAAACAAATCAGACAATAGTGGCAAAGGATGCTGAAATTTGACTGTGATTTTATTCAGAAGACGATAATCTATACAAGGTCTCAAAGAACCGTCCTTCTTGGCCACAAAAAAAATCCTGCACCAAGAGGGGAAGAGGATGGGCGAATATGTCCCTTCTCCAAAGACTCCTTTATATAACTCCGCATCGCGGCATGCTCTGGTATAGACAAATTAAAAAGTCGTCCCTTAGGGAATTTACTACCAGGAATTAAATTCATAGCACAGTCACAATCCCTATGAGGGGGCAGGGCACTGGACCTGGGCTCATTAAATACATCCTGGTAGTCAGACAAAAACTCAGGGACCTCAGAAGGAGTGGAAGAAGCAATAGACACCAACGGAGTATCGCCATGAATTCCCTGACAACCCCAACTTGACACAGACATAGCTTTCCAATCTAAAACTGGATTATGAGCCTGCAGCCATGGCAGACCCAAAACGACAACATCATGCAAATTATGCAGAACGAGAAAACGAATCACCTCCTGATGTACGGGAGTCATGCACATGGTCATTTGCGTCCAATACTGAGGCTTATTCTCAGCCAATGGCGTAGCATCAATTCCCCTCAGAGGAATAGGAAATTCCAAAGGCTCCAGGACAAAACCACAGCGCCTGGCAAACGACAAATCCATCAGATTCAGGGCAGCACCCGAATCTACAAAAGCCATAACCGGATAGGACGACAAAGAACAAATCAAAGTAACAGACAAAATAAATTTAGGCTGTATCGTACCAATGGTGACAGGTTTAGTGATTTTTTTTAAACGTTTAGAGCATGCTGAGATAACATGAGTAGAATCACCACAGTAAAAGCACAACCCATTTTGACGTCTATGACTTTGTCGCTCAATTCTGGTCAGAGTTCGGTCACATTGCATAGACTCAGGTCTCTGTTCAGAAAATACCGCCAAAGGATGAACAGATTTGCGCCCCCGCAAACGCCGATCAACCTGAATGGCTAAAGCCATAGAATCACTCAGACTTGCAGGGGTGGGAAACCCCACCATAACATTCTTAACGGCCTCAGAAAGACCTTCTCTGAAATTTGCAGCCAGGGCACACTCATTCCATTGAGTAAGCACCGACCATTTCCGAAATTTTTGACAATACACCTCTGCTTCATCCAGACCTTGAGAGATAGCCAGCAACGCTTTTTCAGCCTGATTCTCAAGATTAGGCTCCTCATAAAGCAGTCCAAGAGCCAGAAAAAAATGCATCTACATTAAGCAATGCAGGATCTCCTGGTGCCAGAGAGAAGGCCCAATCTTGAGGGTCGCCGCGCAACAAGGAGATAACAATTTTAACTTGCTGAGCGGAATCACCAGAGGAACGAGGTCTCAGAGACAGAAATAACTTGCAATTATTTTTAAAATTCTGAAACCTAGATCTATCTCCAGAAAACAACTCAGGAATGGGTATCTTTGGTTCTGACATAGGGCTATGAATAACAAAATCCTGAATACTTTTCACCCGTGCAGTAAGATGATCCACACTAGAAGTCAGAGTCTGAATATTCATGTCTGCAGCTGAGCTCAAAACCACCCAGAGTTCAAGGGGATGAAAGAAACTAAACAGACTGCAGCAAAGGAAAAGCGGGGGAAAAAAAAAATGTACTCAGGTCTTCTTTTTATCCCACTTCTGCGATGCATTAAACACTTTTTTTGGCCTGCTATACTGTTATGATCCTTAGTGGTTGAGGATCACGAATACTCCAGCTAAGTGACAAACATAGGACAAGCTCTAGGGAGGTGGCAAACTGGACTAACCGCAAATCTGAACCTATCCAAACACACTAGAAGTAGCCGGTGAACGTGCCTAAAAAATCCTAGACGTCTCGAACCAGCCTGAGGAACTAACTACCCCTAGAAAGAAAGAAAGACCTCTCTTGCCTCCAGAGAAATAATCCCCAAAGATATAGAATCCCCCAACAAATAATAACGGTGAGGTAAGAGGAAGGCACATACACAGGGGTGAAAACAGATTCAGCAAATGAGGCCCACTAATACTAGATAGCAGAAAATAGTAAGGGGTCTGTGCGGTCAGTAAAAAACCCTAACAAAATATCCACACTGAGATTTCAAGAACCCCCGCACCAACTAACGGTGTGGGGGGAGAAACTCAGTCCCCTAGAGCAACCAGCAAGCGAGGAGATCACATCTTAGCAAGCTGGACAAGAAACATGATGAATGCTGATAATCAAAAAATGAACGGACAAAAACTTAGCTTGTCTTGGAGAGGCTGGGAGCAAGGTAATCACAAGGAATCTGAAGAGCACTGAATACATTGATAGCAGGCAAGGAACTGAGTATCCAGGTGAGTTAAATAGGAAAGAACCAAGGATAACGAACCAGCTGATGCAGCCAACCTGCAGAAGACAACACTACACAGTACCGCTTGTGACCACTAGAGGGAGCCTAAAAATAGAGTTCACAACACTGCGCCTACTGGACGGTCACGTCACTAGACTGGGCAAGGCCTCGCTTCATACAAGTGTATAGAGCGGGCCAACACTGACTGGTTGGGTTCTGCTTAGGAGTAAGTATGACACATAAATCACCACCGTTTCTGGATAAGAAACCAGCAAATCCCCGCAGTGCACAGTGGCTGCGCTCGGGGATTCATAAGTCTGCAGTAACACAGAGTGACCGCAGACACATCGATTTAGATCGGACAACCCCTTTAACGTAGCTGCAACAGAGCCCAGTAGTAGCAGAGCTGGGTAGATTAAGATGCTAGCTGTAGAAATGCACATGGTAACATCGTGTGTCTCTAAAGGTACCTCCACACTGAGCAACTTTACAACGAGAACGACAACGATCCGTGACGTTGCAGCGTCCTGGATAGCGATCTCGTTGTGTTTGACACGCAGCAGCGATCTGGATCCCGCTGTGATATCGCTGGTCGGAGCTAGAAGTCCAGACCTTTATTTCTTCGCTGATGACCCGCCGTCATCGCTGGATCGGCGTGTGTGACGCCAATCCAGCGATGTAATTCACTTGTAACTAGGGTAAATATCGGGTTACTAAGCGCAGGGCCGCGCTTAGTAACCCGATATTTACCCTGGTTACCATTGTAGAAGTTAAAAAAAAAAACAACAGTACATACTCACCTTCTGATGTCTGTCACGTCCCCCGGCGTCCACGCGCTGCTGCAGAGAGCTTTCCCTGCACTGTGTCAGCGCCACCGTAAAGCAGAGCACAGCTGTGACGTCACCGCTGTGACTGCCGGCGCCGCTGACACATTCAGTGCAGGGAAACTTCTCTGCAGCAGCGCGTGGACGCCGGGGGACGTGACAGACATCAGAAGGTGAGTATGTACTGGTTTTTTTTTACTTTTAGGCTATTTTCACACGCTGCGGTTTTTGCTGCGCAGCGGATTTGCAGCTGCGGATCCGCAGACGTTTTCCATGCAGGGTACAGTACAATGTTACCCTATGGAAAACAAAAACCGCTGTTCCCACGTTCCTTTTTTCCGCCTGAAAATAGTAGTTACTCACCGATAACGGTGTTTCTCTGAGCCCATGACGGCACCACGGAGAGAGGGGATCCACCCATCAAGGACAGGAAACCCACAGATAAAAAGGCGGTACCTCTCTCCCGCATCAGTTTGTTAACAGAGCATAAAGGGAACATCAGGTTAATGATTACAAATGTTTCAACATTACTAAACCTTAATAAAGATACCGCGTGCTTAATGATTATATACATAACCAACATTGTAAGAATGTGCACACCCACGCGTGAGGGAGGGAATGTACGGGTGCCGTCATGGGCTCAGAGAAACACCGTTATCGGTGAGTAACTACTATTTTCTCTGTCCCCCATGGCGGCACCACGGAGAGAATTGCAGAGACTGTACATTAGGGAGGGACTACCGCTTCCAGAACCCTTCTACCAAAAGTAAGGTCTGAAGAAGAAGTTAAGTCCAACCGATAGTGCTTAAAGAAAGTCGAAGGTGAAGACCAAGTAGCAGCTCTACATATCTGGTCTATTGTTGCTCCGGCTCTCTCTGCCCAGGAGGCCGCCATCGCCCTAGTTGAATGAGCTTTAACTTCCCCTGGAGCTGGCATCCCGCTTGAGGTATACGCGAGGTTGATGGCATCCCTGATCCATCTTGCCAATGTACCCTTGGAGGCCTTTTTGCCTTTCCGAGGGCCCTGAAAACACACAAAGAGAGATCCTTCCTCTCTACACTCCCTAGTAGCCTCCAGGTAATGGATAAGACACCTTCTAACATCCAATGTGTGTAGTGATTTTTCCCCCTCGTTTTTAGGGTTAGGACAAAAGGAGGGAAGAGAGATCTCTTGGGACCTATGGAACCGGGAGGCCACTTTTGGTAAGTATGCCGGATCAGTTTTTAATACCACCCTGTCCTCCAATATTAGTGTGCAGGGTGGCCCGGCTGACAAGGCTTGTATGTCGCTAATTCTTCGGGCTGAAGTGAGGGCTACCAAAAGGGAGGTTTTAAAGGATAGAATCCTTAAGGGAAGTTCTTTTAAGGGCTCAAACGGGGCTTTGGTAAGGGCTGTGAGAACTAGATTTAAATCCCACTGTGGGGCTCTACGTGAGGGTAGAGGCCTAGATCTTTCTGCCGCCTTAACGAATCTGGAAACCCATCGATTCTTTGCTAGATTGTAATTAAACAGTGGCCCAAGTGCGGCAATATGAACCTTCAGTGTATTAGTGGCTAGGCCTTTTTCGAGCCCATTTTGCAGAAATTCTAACACCGATTTGAGAGGGATTCCTTCGGAGACTTTAGCCCCTGAGGAAGAGAGGAATTTTTTCCAGATTTTACCATACTGCTTAGTAGTTGTTAATTTTCTACTTTTTAAGAGGGTTGACACTAGACCTTGAGAAAAGCCTTTCTCTATCAGTAACCCCCTCTCAAATTCCAAGCAGTCATGTGTAACCTCGCTACCTGCGGGTGTGATACTGGACCCTGGAATAGGAGATTGGGCAGGTCTGGGAGTATCCAAGGGTCTGTTATGGACATCCTTCTGGCCCAGGAAAACCAAGTTCTCTTCGGCCAGAAAGGGGCAATCAATATCACCTGGGCGCTGTCCTCCCTTATTTTCCTCAGAACCGCTGGTATCAGTGTGATAGGGGGAAAAGCATAAGCCAGTTTGTGCTTCCAAGGAATCATGAAAGCATCCAGCGCCACCGGGTTCCCTGCTGGGTTTATGGAACAAAAGGTGGTCACCTTCCGATTTAGGTTGTTTGCGAAGAGATCTATTGTCGGAGATCCCCACATGTCCGTTATCTGATTGAATATGGACTGGTTCAGTTCCCATTCCCCCTGTTTTAGGCAGACCCGACTCAGGTAGTCTGCCTTGAAATTGTCCACCCCTTTTATGTGAAGTGCCGTCAAGGATGCTAAATTTTCCTCGGCCATCTGTAAGATTGAATGTGTCACTTCCATCAGTGGTTGAGAGTGTGTTCCCCCCTGATGGTTTATGTAGGCCACTACCACTCTGTTGTCTGAAAACAATCTTGCATGATGTGAGTGAAGGGGTTTTTGGAATTCTGTAAGAGCGAATTTTACTGCCAGTAATTCCCCCATGTTGGAGGATGCTTCTTTTACGTCGTCTGACCATGTCCCCTGAACCACTAGATCGTGTAGGTGAGCCCCCCAGCCGATGGGACTTGCGTCTGTGGTTACCACCTTTGACACTGGGATTACCCATGGTAGACCGCGGCCCAAATTGCTGTCTTTTGTCCACCAATCTAGAGAGAGAATTGTATTTAACGAGAAGGTGAACTGACTTTCTAAATTTCCCTTCAGGGAAATTTCTTCTGCTAATATCTGCCATTGCAGTTCCCTTGTATGTGACTGGACCCATTGGACGGCAGAAATGCAGGCTGTCATGGACCCGAGGAGAGACATTGCTTCTCGAAGCGATATAGAGGGGAGATCTCTTGCCCTGGACACTAACCCCACCATCTTTTGGATCTTTTCTTGGTGTAGGCGACATTCCTGGGAGATGGAATCCAGCGTAGTTCCCAGGTACTCCTGAATCTGATTCGGTATTAGTCTGGACTTCTTCAGATTCAGGAGCCACCCCAAGCTTTCCAAAGAGTCCATAACTAACTCTAGTTGGTTTTTGCAATGTTGGGGAGAGTTGCCTATTATCAGGAAATCGTCCAGATAAGGGACGATTAGGGTGTTTTGTTTCCTCAGGTCTGCCACGACTTCCGCTATCAATTTGGTAAATACCCTTGGGGCTATTGCGAGACCTAATGGTAGGGCCGTAAACTGATAATGCTTTACTATCCCTCCTATTTCGATTGCCACCCTGAGGAATTTTTGGAAGTCTTTGTGAATGGGGACGTGGTAGTATGCGTCCTTTAAGTCGAGTACTACCATGAAACAATGCGGAAACAACATTTTGACTGCTGTCTTTATTGTTTCCATTTTGAAAGGTTCCACAATCTGTTTGTTTAAGTTTTTTAAATTGATAATTGTCCTGAAAGACCCGTCTGGCTTTTTCCTGAGAAAAATCGGAGAGTAGAACCCTCTCCCTTTTTCCTGGAGGGGGACCTCCCGAAGAACCCCTTTGTTCAATAATGTTGTGACTTCCTGTTCCAGAGCTATCCGCTCCTGTGGAGAAGCTCTCTGAGATGTCACCAGGAAGGACGGCTGAGGGAACGTAAGAAATTTGAATTTCAGTCCCGATTGTACCAAGTCCAGAATCCAGGCACTGCTGGTTATCTTTTCCCAGGCTGAGAGGAAGAGGGCCAATCTTCCTCCCACCTGGGGCAAAAGTTCATTGTGGGGGTTTTTTGGTATCGGTGGGGCTTTTGTTGAAAATAAACCCTTTATTTTTATTCTTTTTGTCTTCCCATCTGTCCTGTGTCCTAGGGGGCTTCCTACGGAAGAATTTTTTACTCCGAAAAGGGCGTTTGTAAGATGGGTATTGCAGGACGGGAAAGGACTTCTTTTTGTCCCCTGCCTTTTCCAAAATATCATCCAGAGTAGAGCCGAAAATAAATTCTCCCTCACAAGGAATATTACAAAGTTTTGTCTTTGTTTGGAGGTCTCCGGGCCAACATTTGAGCCAGAGGGCTCTTCTGGCTGCATTGGAGAATACCGCTGATCTGGCCGAAAGCCTGATGGAGTCTGCTGACGCATCGGCCAGAAAAGCGGCTGCCCCTTTCATTACTGGTAGAGTATTTAGTATACTGTCTCTGGATGCTTTATCCTTGAGCTGGGATTCCAGCTGGTCAAGCCACACCATAAGGGAGCGGGAAGTGCAAGCTGCGGTCACCGCTGGTTTTAGGCCCCCTCCTGCTGCTTCCCAGGAACTTTTTAAGAAAGCATCCGCTTTTTTATCCATGGGATCCTTCAAGACCCCCATGTCTTCAAAAGGTAGGGCAAACTTTTTTGACGCTTTAGCGATTGCTACGTCTAATTTGGGTGCTTTTTCCCAAAAGGAGCATTTAGGGTCTTCAAAAGGGTATTTCCTTTTGGGTGTAAGCAGGGCCTTTTTTAAAGGTTTTTTCCATTCTTTGTTTATTAAGGCTGGTATTTTATCATTAAGGGGAAACACCCTTCTTTTTTTCTGCTCCAGTCCACCGAACATGATATCTTGGACTGATTTTTTAGTGTGGGATTCAGCAAGACCCATGGTGCTTCTGACCGCTTTAATTAGGGAGTCCGTTTCTTCTAATGGGAAGCAACTACGACCTCCCTGGGAAGAGGATGATGAAGAGGATGATGAAGAATCGGAGGAATTTGAACTAATCTCCCCGCTATCCGAGTCACTAGAATCAGATATAGGGTTTTTTTGTTTAATTTTTTTACGTTTTTTACCCTCCTGGAGAGACTTAAAGGTATCTTCCACCTGAGTTTTAATTAGTGTTTTGAGTTCTGTAGCGAACCCCGGAAGCCCTTCACAGAGAGTCTCCTCCATACAGGATTTACATAATCTTTTTTCCCACGAGGCCGGTAAATCTTCTTTACAAAGTGCGCAGATCCTGTGTTTGGACTTCCCTGCGCTCTTCCTTCCCTAAAACAAGCAAGAGAAAGGTAGGCTCTATTAGCCGGAGCATTCACGGAGATCACTCACCACCTGGTGTACCCTCAGTACCGGCTGTGGATGGTCCGTATCAACTGCCTGGTGCTCCTTTGATCCGGATGCAGCACTAGAATTTTTGCTGTGCTGAGATCCAGACCGTGCTCCAGCTCCACGCCGCTGGACATGAGAGGTCCCTTGCCCCTGCTGTCGGCGTTTCTGCTGCTGCTGCGGTGCCTGCGTTTGCTGCGCTGGTGAGCCCTGCAATTCGGGGTCACTCATAGCTGCTGGGGAACGCTGGCTGTACTCCATTAGAGCAACTAGCCAGGGAGTCAGGTTTCATTTAAATATTCTATGCGCCAATTTCCGCGCGCTCCCCGACGCTTAGCAGTGCGCATGCGCGAATCCCAGCATGCCCCGCGTTGTCCCAGCAGGCCCTGCGCCGCCCAGAATGCCCTGTACCGACCAGAAGGCATTACGGCACCCGCGCGTGCGCATTACTAACCAGGAAGTCCGGCAACACGCCGCTGGTGTCTCCTGATGCGCTGTTCGAGCGCGCATTGCCGCGCCGTGCTCCACCAATGGAGGGACCCCTCACAGTGGAATTCGCGCGGGTGTGCCATGTGGAATCCCAACCAAGTGAGGATTCCTCTAGGAGCCACAGCACTGCTGCTGCGGTCCCCCGCTCACCCTAGAGACCTACTGATCCCAGTGGTGGCGCTTCGGGTGGCCCAGCCTAGCCGAGGCAGGGAACCCCCGCTGCCTGAATCGGTCTGACTGGCCCCGGAATCCAACGACGATCTGAGGTAAGATCTGCTGCAAGTCCCGTCAAGGACAGGAAACCAAACTGATGCGGGAGAGAGGTACCGCCTTTTTATCTGTAGGTTTCCTGTCCTTGATGGGCGGATCCCCTCTCTCCGTGGTGCCGTCATGGGGGACAGAGAAAATCCGCGCTGATTTTCTGCGGAAAAAAAGAAGTAGCATGTCACTTCTTTCTGCGGATTCCGCAACTGTTTTCCACCTGCACCAATAGGAAAGTGCAGTTGGAAACCCGCAGTGTAATCCGCAGGAGAAACCGCATAGAAAACCGCAGGGAAATCCACCGCGGTTTTGCACTGCGGGTTTTCTCAAATCAGGACCTGAAAAATCCGCAGAAGAAAAAGGATGGTGTGAACAAGGCCTTACTATGGTAACCAGGGTAAATATCGGGTTACTAAGTGCTGCCCTGCGCTTAGTAACCCGATGTTTACCCTGGTTACCCGGGTGCTGCAGGGGGACTTCGGCATCATTGAAGACAGTTTCAACGATGCCGAAGACGTTCCCCTGATCGTTGGTCGTTGGAGAGAGCTGTCTGTGTGACAGCTCCCCAGCGACCACACAACGACTTACCAACGATCACGATCGCTGGTCGTGATCGTTGGTAAGTCGCTTAGTGTAACGGTACCTTAACGCAATACTCAGTGGTGACCCTCCAACCTTAAGGGAGATGTGTAGACCGATGCTGGAACTTGGACAAGTGAATTACTGTGATCACCTTTTTAAAATTAGTAGTTTTGTCAGTTTTCTAGACTGGATTATTTAGGTATGTATTAACACAATGTCAAGTAGAAAAGACATGAACGATGATCTTAGAGAAGCAAATGATGCTGCCCTTTAGTCTGAGAAGAGTTGTAAGGCCAGATCCAAACAATTTGGACTCCAGTGGGAAAGATTATTTACAAAAGGAAAACATTCACGATAGCTGACAATTTTACCAAGAGTGGACATCCCAGCAAATTCACCCCAATCTCAGACCATGCAATGCTCAGAGTAAGGCTCGAGTCACACTAGCGATTTTAAAATCGGTCCGATTTCGTTCCTGCAAAGTCGGACGAGTGTCATGCGAGTACAGTCTGATTTTTCACATCTAACATCCGATTTACATCCGAATGCAGTGCGATTGCTATCCGATTGCAATGCAATTTTAACATCAGCTTTTACATACAGCAAATCTCTATTTCATTTACACATCATTTTCAAAGGAAATTGTCACAATATATACTGACCCAGCAGGGGGTTGGTCAGCGGACGGCACAACACACCTCTGCAGTCACCTGATCCTCAGATTTAAGGCAAATGCAGCACAATGGAGATGGCAATAACGAAGGCTCAGAAGGCACAACAATTCTCCAGAGCGCCGACCTGTGGAATACCTTGTGAATGTGGATTACTGGGGGTGACTCCAGCTGGAAAGTCCCCAGGCTGAGAATGGCTGACACCCAATATGAGTGCAGCGCCCCAGAGTCCTGGTCGTTGCAGTACTGTCGCTCCGCCGCTAAGGGGAGTGATGGTATGTCTGATGGCACTAAAGGAGTTCACCTGACCAGGTATCACAGACACACATTACACTTCACACTCCGGCCACCAGGGGGAGTGGTTCTATCTAGTAGGCCACTCCTCACGCTCTGGTAAAACTGGGGGGTTGGATAGGAAGTTAGTTAGAAAGTAGCTGGGAAGAGCTCGAGAGAGGACCTGTCAGGAGTGGAATCCTGGCAGAGTCCTAGAAAGGGACAGATCTTTACGGAGTTGTGCCTGTGCTTAACAGCGGCAGGCTCCTAAGAAAGGACAAGTAGCGAGGTTTATTGTGGAGAAGTGAGAAACGGGAATACAGCAAAAAGGAGATAATACCAGGCGCGTAGCCGGTGGCCGGAACGCCGAGAAAGTAAGAGACTCCACGCATTACTTTAAACTACGGCCGGGCAGTTAACTATAGGTTGGCTGTCTCACCTTTACACCTAACGAAGACAACAGAGGCAAACTGTGGGAGAGGGGCGTCCCTAGGGTCCCTATAAAATAGCTCCAGGCCTACCCCGTCATACGGGTGCGTCCTAGCCATATCACCTGGGGGACGAAGAGAGAGAAAGAACAGAAATAAACACGACAGTTGTAAGGACTATCCCGTGGTGCTCAGCAGGGAAGTACTACAACACAAAGGCGCTAGAAGGTAGACACTGATTTCCACCTGCAAAGGGAACTCTGGATGTGCCTTCGGACCGGCCGGTCTCAGCCAGCCCTGTTAGCAGTGCTCTGGATTGAGGATCCCGAAGCCTTCAGTAAAGAGGAAAAGAGACTGCAACCCTGTGTCCTCATTATTCACCGCAACCTTCACCACGCACCACCACCTACACCTTTCATTGGACGCCCCTTAGCAGGGTCACGGACCGGGCCTAGCCACCGTGACAACCCCAGAACTGAGACAGAGAAGCTCGGTACCGAGTACCCCGCGGCCCTGCGTCTGGGGGCGCTCCAAATTTGGCGTCACGAACAGGATCTACTTAAGCCTGAAGAATCAGGTCATGTGTGCCTTAGAACTGTGATTGAACTGTGCTTGAACCGTGATTTAGTGCAAAGACTGTGTGTTGCTATTTGCCGCCAAAATCTGCCATCGCTGCACACGAAGGGAGGAGCCACAGCTTCGTGGGCGGAGCTGGTCAAAAAGAGCGCGGAACCAGAAGACGCGGTAAAGCGACAATCCCGGAAGAGGAACACCAACTTCCAGCAGGTTAGCAAGGGGAAGGAGCGGCCATGTCTGAGTCAGGGGGAGCAGAGGCGGCGGTCGCAGCCGTAGACCCAGAGGCATCTTCGGTCCCCGCAGTAGACGCAGCCGCGGGCCTTGTACCACAGCCGGTTGCCGCAGAGCCCGCCGCCCCTATCCGCCAGCCGGAGGCTGCTGCGGCTACAACAGCCATCTGCTGTGAATTCCGCTCTTGGGCTCCCTCCGGTGGTTGTAAGTGGCACTTTTGCGAGTTCTGCCCTTGGGCTCCCTCCGGTGGTTTTAAGTGGTACTGCTGCTCCTTGGATTTAGTAGTCAGCAGCTGCTTCCACTGATTGTCTTTCTGGCTCGGCTATTTAGCCTGGTTCTATCCTTCAGCCTGTGCCAGTTGTCAATGGTTCCTGGTTGGATTCACATCTCTGCTTGGATTTCCCTGATATTCTGACCAGTTCAGCAAAGATAAGTCCTTGCTTTGTTCTTTTGCAGTCCACTTGTTGTGGACTTAATATTTCTGCACTTTCTATGTTTTTTCTTGTCCAGCTTGTCAGTATGGATTTATTCAGTTAAGCTGGAAGCTCTGGGAAGCAGATTTACCCTCCACACCTTTAGTCAGGTGTGGAGATTTTTGTAAACTCTGTGGTGGATTTTTCTAGTTTTTAATACTGACCGCACAGTATTCTTTCCTGTTCTTTTTATCTAGCTAGACTGGCCTCCTTTGCTACATCCTGGTTTCATTCTGCGTATGTCATTTCCCTCTCCACTCACAGTCAATATTTGTGGGGGGCTGTCCTATCCTTTGGGGATTTTCTCTGAGGCAAGATAGCTTTCCTGTTTCTATCTTTAGGGGTAGTTAGTCCTCCGGCTGTGACGAGGTGTCTAGGGAGTGACAGGAACATCCCACGGCTACTTCTAGTGTTGTGTTTAGCTCAGGAACTGCGGTCAGTACAGGTACCACCTCCTCCAGAGCACGTCCCATGTTGCTCCTAAACCACCAGATCATAACAGTACAACTGGCCAAAGATGAATTAAATGCATCTCAAAAGAAGGAAAAGGAAGTTCTGAGCCATTTTTTTTCTGCAGTCTGTTTTGTCAATTTTTTCCTCTTGATCTCAGGGTGGTTCAGGATTTTGGCGCTGGCATGGATGTTCAGGGTTTGTTTTCTCATGTGGATCAACTTGCTGCAAGAGTACAAAGTATCCAAGATTATGTTGTCCAGACTCCGGCTTTAGAGCCTAGAATTCCAACCCCTGATTTGTTTTTTGGGGACAGATCCAAGTTTTTGAACTTTAAAAATAACTGCAAATTGTTTTTTGCCTTGAAACCCCGTTCCTCTGGTGATTCCATTCAGCAGGTTAAAATTGTCATCTCTCTGCTGCGTGCTGACCCTCAGGACTGGGCATTCTCCCTTGAATCAGGGGATCCGGCATTGCTTAATGTAGACACATTTTTTCAAGTGCTCGGATTATTGTATGACGAACCTAATTCTGTGGATCATGCAGAAAAGACCTTGTTGGCCCTGTGTCAGGGTCAGGAAGCGGCATAAGTATACTGCCAGAAATTTAGAAAATGGTCTGTGCTCACTAAATGGAATGAGGAGGCTCTGGCAGCAATTTTCAGAAAGGGTCTTTCTGAAGCCCTTAAAGATGTTATGGTGGGGTTCCCCACGCCTGCTGGTTTGAGCGAATCTATGTCTCTAGCCATTCAGATTGATCGGCGCCTGCGCGAGCGCAAAGTTGTGCACCATATGGCAGTGTCCTCTGAGCAAAGTCCTGAGCCTATGCAATGTGATAGGATTTTGACTAGAGCAGAACGGCAGGGATTTAGACGCCAGAATAGGCTTTGTTTTTACTGTGGTGATTCTGCTCATGTTATTTCTGATTGCCCTAAGCGTACTAAGAGGGTCGCTAGGTCTGTTACCATCAGTACTGTACAGCCTAAATTTCTCTTATCTGTGACCTTGATTTGCTCATTATCGTCCTTTTCTGTCATGGCATTTGTGGATTCAGGCTCTGCCCTGAACTTGATGGACTTGGAATTCGCCAGGCGCTGTGGTTTTTCCTTGCAGCCTTTGCAGAGCCCTATTCCTTTGAGGGGCATTGATGCTACACCGTTGGCCAAGGATAAACCTCAGCATTGGACACAGCTGACCATGTGCATGGCTCCAGCACATCAGGAAGATTGCCGTTTTCTGGTGTTGCATAATTTGCATGATGTTGTTGTGCTGGGTTTTCCATGGTTACAGGGACATAATCCTGTGCTGGATTGGAGATCTATGTCTGTGACTAGTTGGGGTTGTCAAGGGGTACATAGGGACGTTCCTTTGATGTCAATTTCCTCTTCCCCCCTCTTCTGAAGTTCCTGAGTTTTTGTCGGATTTCCAGGATGTATTTGATGAGCCCATGTCCAGTTCCTTTCCTCCACATAGGGACTGTGATTGTGCTATTAACTTGATTCCTGGCTGTAAGTTCCCTAAGGGCCGACTTTTCAATCTGTCTGTGCCAGAGCATGCCGCCATGCGGAGTTATGTTAAGGAATAAGGAGTCTTTAGAGAAGGGGCATATTCGGCCGTCTTCGTCACCATTGGGAGCGGGATTCTTTTTTGTTGCCAAGAAGGATGGCTCCTTGAGACCCTGTATTGATTATCGCCTTCTTAATAAGATCACGGTCAAATTCCAATACCCTTTACCTTTGCTTTCTGATTTGTTTGCTCGGATCAAGGGGGCTAGTTGGTTTACTAACATTGACCTTCGAGGGGCATATAATCTTGTTCGTATTAAACAGGGTGACGAATGGAAAACTGCATTTAATACGCCCGAAGGCCATTTTGAATACCTTGTGATGCCTTTCGGGCTCTCTAATGCTCCTTCTGTATTTCAGTCCTTCATGCATGATATTTTCCGCAATTATCTTGATAAATTCATGATTGTGTATTTGGATGATATTTTGATTTTTTCCGATGATTGGGAGTCTCATGTGAAGCAGGTCAGGATGGTATTCCAGATCCTTCGTGATAATGCTTTATTTGTGAAGGGGTCTAAGTGCCTATTTGGAGTTCAGAAGGTCTCTTTTTTGGGTTTTGTTTTTTCTCCCTCGTCTATAGAAATGGATCCTGTTAAGGTCCAAGCCATTCATGACTGGATTCAACCCACATCTGTGAAGAGTCTTCAGAAATTTTTGGGCTTTGCTAATTTTTATCACCGTTTCATTGCCAACTTTTCCAGTGTGGTTAAGCCCCTGACCGATTTGACGAAGAAAGGCGCTGATGTGACGAATTGGTCCTCTGCGGCTGTTGAGGCCTTTCAGGAGCTTGAACGCCGATTTACTTCTGCCCCTGTGTTGCGTCAGCCGGATGTTTCTCTTCCTTTTCAGGTTGAGGTTGACGCTTCTGAGATTGGGGCAGGGGCCGTTTTGTCTCAGAGGAGTTCTGATGGTTCTTTGATGAAACCGTGTGCCTTTTCTTCCAGAAAGTTTTCGCCTGCGGAGCGCAATTATGATGTCGGCAATCGGGAGTTGTTGGCCATGAAGTGGGCATTTGAGGAGTGGCGACATTGGCTTGAGGGAGCCAAGCACCGCGTTGTGGTCTTGACCGATCATAAGAATCTGATTTACCTCGAGTCGGCCAAGCGGCTGAACCCTAGACAGGCTCGATGGTCCCTGTTTTTCTCCCGTTTTGATTTTGTGGTCTCGTATCTTCCGGGATCTAAGAATGTTAAGGCTGATGCCCTCTCTAGGAGTTTTTTGCCTGATTCTCCTGGAGTCCTTGAGCCGGTTGGCATTCTTAAGGAAGGTGTGATTCTTTCTGCCATCTCCCCTGATTTACGGCGGGTGCTTCAGGAATTTCAGGCTGACAAACCTGACCGCTGTCCTGTGGGGAAGCTGTTTGTTCCTGATAGATGGACAAGTAAGGTAATTTCTGAGGTTCATTGTTCGGTGTTGGCTGGTCATCCTGGGATTTTTGGTACCAGAGATTTGGTTGCTAGGTCCTTTTGGTGGCCTTCCTTGTTGCGGGATGTGCGTTCTTCTGTGCAGTCCTGTGGGACTTGTGCCCAGGCCAAGCCTTGCTGTTCCCGTGCTAGTGGGTTGCTTTTGCCTTTACCGGTCCCAGAGAGGCCCTGGACGCATATTTCCATGGATTTTATTTTGGATCTTCCTGTTTCCCAGAAGATGTCTGTTATCTGGGTGGTTTGTGACCGGTTCTCTAAAATGGTCCATTTGGTACCTTTGCCTAAATTGCCTTCCTCCTCTGACTTGGTTCCATTGTTTTTTCAGCATGTGGTTCGTTTGCATGGCATTCCGGAGAATATTGTGTCTGACAGAGGTTCCCAGTTTGTTTCTAGGTTTTGGCGGGCCTTTTGTGCTAGGATGGGCATTGATTTGTCTTTTTCTTCGGCATTTCATCCTCAGACAAATGGCCAAACTGAGCAAACTAATCAGACCTTGGAAACCTATTTGAGATGCTTTGTGTCTGCTGACCAGGATGATTGGGTGGCATTCTTGCCGTTGGCCGAGTTTGCCCTTAATAATCGGGCTAGTTTGGTTTTGCCTTTCTTTTGTAATTTTGGGTTTCATCCTCGTTTTTCTTCGGGGCAGGTTGAGCCGTCTGATTGTCCTGGTGTGGATTCTGTAATGGACAGGTTACAGCAGATTTGGACTCATGTGGTAGACAATTTGAGGTTGTCTCAGGAAAAGGCTCAACGTTTTGCTAACCGCCGTCGGTGTGTTGGTCCCCGGCTTCGGGTGGGGGATTTAGTCTGGTTATCTTCTCGTCATGTTCCTATGAAGGTTTCTTCCCCTAAGTTCAAGCCTCGGTTTATTGGTCCTTATAAGATTTCTGAGATTATCAATCCGGTATCTTTTCGTTTGGCCCTTCCAGCCTCTTTTGCCATCCATAATGTTTTCCATAGATCTTTGTTGCGGAGATATATGGTGCCCGTTGTTCCCTCTGTTGATCTTCCTGCCCCGGTGTTGGTTGATGGGGAGTTGGAATATGTGGTGGAGAAAATTTTGGATTCTCGTTTTTCGAGGCGGAGGCTTCAGTATCTTGTCAAGTGGAAGGGTTATGGCCAGGAGGATAATTCTTGGGTTGTTGCATCCGATGTCCATGCCGCCGATTTGGTTCGTGCTTTTCACTTGGCTCGTCCTGATTGGCCTGGGGTCTCTGGTGAGGGTTCGGTGACCCCTCCTCAAGGGGGGGTACTGTTGTGAATTCCGCTCTTGGGCTCCCTCCGGTGGTTGTAAGTGGCACTTTTGCGAGGGGCAGCACGGTGGCGCAGTGGTTAGCACAGCAGCCTTGCAGCGCTGGAGTCCTGGGTTCAAACCCCACCAAGGACAACATCTGCAAAGAGTTTGTATGTTCTCTCCGTGTTTGCGTGGGTTTCCTCCGGGTACTCCGGTTTCCTCCCACATTCCAAAGACATACTGATAGGGAACCTAGATTGTGAGCCCCAACGGGGACAGTGATTATAATGTGTACAACCTGTAAAGCGCTGTGGAATATGTTAGCGATATATAAAAATAAAGATTATTATTATTATTCTGCTCTTGGGCTCCCTCCGGTGGTTTTAAGTGGTACTGCTGCTCCTTGGATTTAGTAGTCAGCAGCTGCTTCCACTGATTGTCTTTCTGGCTCGGCTATTTAGCCTGGTTCTATCCTTCAGCCTGTGCCAGTTGTCAATGGTTCCTGGTTGGATTCACATCTCTGCTTGGATTTCCCTGATATTCTGACCAGTTCAGCAAAGATAAGTCCTTGCTTTGTTCTTTTGCAGTCCACTTGTTGTGGACTTAATATTTCTGCACTTTCTATGTTTTTTCTAGTCCAGCTTGTCAGTATGGATTTATTCAGTTAAGCTGGAAGCTCTGGGAAGCAGATTTACCCTCCACACCTTTAGTCAGGTGTGGAGATTTTTGTAAACTCTGTGGTGGATTTTTCTAGTTTTTAATACTGACTGCACAGTATTCTTTCCTGTTCTATTTATCTAGCTAGACTGGCCTCCTTTGCTACATCCTGGTTTCATTCTGCGTATGTCATTTCCCTCTCCACTCACAGTCAATATTTGTGGGTGGCTGTCCTATCCTTTGGGGATTTTCTCTGAGGCAAGATAGCTTTCCTGTTTCTATCTTTAGGGGTAGTTAGTCCTCCGGCTGTGACAAGGTGTCTAGGGAGTGACAGGAACATCCCACGGCTACTTCTAGTGTTGTGTTTAGCTCAGGAACTGCGGTCAGTACAGGTACCACCTCCTCCAGAGCACGTCCCATGTTGCTCCTAAACCACCAGATCATAACAGCCATCATGTCCTTCTCCATGCTGTACCTACGGGGAGCAGCCTGGCTCCCGCGATACTCTGGAGAGTCACATACATTAACTGACTTTAAAGAGAGGATCTGCAGCCTGCTCAAGTTCTATCCCTTGACAGAGCCTCAGAAAGTTCATATGATAACAGGCCAACTCTTTGGGGCGGCTCTGAGAGAAGTGAAGTCCTGGCCCGCCGCGGATAAGGGAACTGCACAGCAGGTCTTTGCAAAGCTTAAAGCCACCTTTGACACCCACACCGCTACAGAAATTAAGTTGACTTTCTATGGGTGCAAACAGGCCGCAGGATAGCCTACGGGACTATGCCCTTAACCTCCAGGAGGCGCTGCGGGCCATCAAGCAGAGTGACCACTGCAGCATGCAAGATGAATATAAACTCCTGAAGGAGCGGTTCATTGAGGGGCTCCTGTGCAGCCACCAAAGGGGTCAACTGCACTTCCTGGCCATGCAGAATCCAGACCTGACTTTTGCGCAATTCAAGGATAAAGCCATCCAGGCACTACAAGAGCGACAGCCCAGCCGTGCAGTGCCTCCCAGGCGTCCAGCTCTCACATACCACCAGGAGGTGGCGTCGGATGCCCCAGTTGCCACCGAGGCCGATGCCCAGAGCCTAGAGGACGACTCCCCCGCAGGACTCCGCCTCCAGATGCAGGAGCTGACCAAGAGCGTTGCTGCCCTAGCCCGGACCGTGCAGTCCCTACAGGAGGCCCCCAAGGAGAAGATCCAGCTGGCCTCCAGACCAGAGGATGTCCCCTGGATGCGACAGAGGAGGACTCCGCCGACCAGAGGCAGGGACAACGATCGCTTTCATCGGGACGGACGACCTATCTGCCGCCGCTGTCACCAGGTGGGCCACCTTGCAAGGTACTGTCATTTAAACGAGCAACCCCTGGGGCAAAGGGCCAACCCCCAGGAGTAGGACGATCAGGCCCGCAGCATTGGAGAGCCAAATACGTTGGAGGGCGACCAGTTCTTCCTATTGTGATCGACGGTATCCCCATGAACGCTTTGCTGGACACCGGTTCTCAGGTGACGACTATGCCTTACGTGCTTTATAAACGGTATTGGGAGGACACCTATATTACTCGTGGCCCCAATGACGATTTCACCATAATAGCCAGTAATGGTCAGCCATTGCCACAAGTGGGGTATAAAGAGGTCACCATCAAAGTGGGGCGGGTGGAACTGAAGGCCCAAGGGATTGTAATTGTGGATATTGACCGCCGTGAGTGTAATCCCATGATGACCATTGGTACTAATGTTATAGAAAATTGTCTTGCAGAAGTTATTGTCCTATTACAACAGGTAGCAGAAACAGCTGGCTACAGTGAACAACATGCCCTGCAAAAAGAAATCAGGGCCCTAATGCAAAGACAGCAGGTGGAGCTGACTGGTGGTGAAATTGGTCCTGTCACAGTGAGTGATTCAAACCCCATTGCGATACCCCCCAGGAGTGAAATGTTAATATGGTGTCGGGCAGCCATAGGCCTCAGGGGTAAAGACTATCAGGCCCTGGTAGAACCCGTATATTCGGATAATAGGCCTACCCTCCTGACAGCCAGAGGGGTGGTTGACGTCCGCAAGGGGAGGGTGCCAGTACGTGTTCTCAATTGCTGGGAGGAAGAAGTCCAGCTAACCAAATATGCCACACTTGCCAAACTGTTTACTGTTAATAGTAGTGTGATACAGGCACCTGGGCCCTTGGTCCCGTCCAATCCGGCGGAGAACAACGGTTCTGCAGGGCAACCGAAAGATTGGTGTCGGGAATTACACGTGGGCACTGACTCTACCCCACCTCACCAGAAACAGGGGGCCTACAGGGTGGTTCATGAGTACGAGCGGGTCTTTAGCAAACACCCCATAGATTTTGGGCAGGTAAAAGGGATTCAACATCATATCCCCACAGAGGATCATTCACCCATAAAAGAGAGATACCGTCCTGTACCCCCAGCTCATTATCAGTGTGCCAAGGACATGTTGCGAGAGATGAAGGAGGCTGGGGTAGTGAGGGACAGTTGTAGCCCCTGGGCAGCTTCATTCGTCCTCGTTAGGAAGAAAGATGGCACAATGAGAATGTGTGTGGATTATAGGCAGTTAAATCGCATTACACATAAAGATGCATACCCACTGCCCAGGATAGAGGAGTCCCTGGCTGCTTTAAAATCTGCTAACTACTTCTCTACTTTGGATCTCACCAGTGGGTACTGGCAGGTTCCCGTGGTGGAGGCGGACGAGGAGAAGACGGCCTTCACGACGCCGATGGGTCTCTGTGAATTCAACTACATGCCCTTCGGATTGTGCAATGCCCCGGGACGTTCCAGAGGATGATGGAGTGCTGTCTGGGGCACAAGAACTTTGAAACCGTACTGCTGTATCTTGACGATGTCATTGTCTTCTCCAAGACCTATGAAGACCATCTGAAGCACCTGGCCGAGGTGTTTGAAGCCCTATCCAACTTTGGCTTAAAGGTGAAACCATCCAAATGCCACCTGCTAAAACCCAAAGTGCAGTATCTCGGCCATGTGGTGAGTGCTGAAGGAGTGGCCCCAGACCCCGACAAGGTTATGGTGATTATGGACTGGCTGAAACCCAGCAACCTCCATGAAGTCCGGCAGTTCCTCGGGTTGGTAGGCTATTACAGGAGGTTCATCAAGGACTTCACCAAGAAGGCCGCGCCATTGCAAGATCTGTTGGTGGGCCAATCCAAGAAGACCAAGGGGAAGAGTACCCCATTTGATTGGAACAAAGGACTGGAAGGATCATTCACTTGCCCCTACCCCTGGCAGGAGCTCAGTTGCCCCCACTGGAGAAGAAGGGGTAGGATGGAGAAGGCCGGTTGAAATTGTAGCTCCCTGGCAGCAGTCCTTATATGACTGGTCCCAGCTGACTGCTTCCCTGGAACGCCAATTTATGACCGGGTTGTGTCTCTTCAACATGGGAGGCCTAAGACCATGGGAGTTGGCATTGCCTCCAAGACGTAGCACGACAGGGACTCCTTATGAAGAGTCCCTATGCACAGGTTAATATTATCCACGACTTGGGTCACCCTCCCCTGGGTGAGAGTCAATTGCCTGAACACTAATGGGTCTCACCAGCGTTCTACCCATCAGACTGTTGGTCTGAACAAAGCAAGAATCCACCAAATTGACTCCAGCTCCACTATCCACAAGCAGCGGTATAGTCTCAGTAAACCCGCCAACCACCATTTCAGCAGTCATCTGGACCCGTGGAAGCGCTTATTGCGTGAAACGGCCATCTTCCTGCTTCATTTGCCTGCATAATCTGCACTTGTTTAACCCGCAATACCTTGTCCATGATCTTTATCATGTAATAAAGGACTAAGGTTGTTTTTTTCACCAACAATTGGAGTGCTGCTGCTTTTTTCTTGTTTTCTTGGACTGCAGCTCCTTAACCTCATCTGTGAGGGTCTGGATCAGGTGAGCAAAAGTCTGATCTTGAGCCATTGGTTCACCGGAAAAAAGTACAGGTCGGTGATAATGTCACGATATGTACTGATCAGCAGGGGGTCGGTCAGCGGACAGCACAACACACAACGGGATGGTAAAAGGGAGAGGAAGGCCCTACCTATATGGAATGAAGGATGGACACCTCTTGAGCTCAAACCTGAGCCTGTCCTTGCACTCCCCTAATGCCTTAAGAGGGTCCTTCCACCCGCCGCTGTCAGGAACCTCATCCCTCCCTGTCACCTCGCACTGCCCTTGCTAGTGCACTGGCTGTCAAGGGTTCTAGCCTCACCCAGGGCCGGCATTAGGGGAAGGCAGACCAGGCAGCAGCCTGGGGCCCCTGCTCCCCCAGGGGCCCCCAGCTAGCGGCAAGTCACGCAGCTGCTATGGGGCCTCTGTGAGGCAGGGGGGCCCGCCTGCCGCCAGCGCCGACTCCCCCTCCGCATTGAACTATACCGGTGTCTGCCGGTACAGTTCAAAGAAATGATGGAGGTGAGAACGTCACCTCTCTTATTTCTAGGGAATAAGAAAGCAGACAACTATGAAGAGATTGTGGAAGAGCTACTAATGAGTCTGCGAAATCTTGGATGTAGAATGAGTATCAAGATTCACTATTTACACAGCCATTTGGACTTTTTTCCAGAGAACCTTGGGGATGTGAGCGAGGAACAAGGGGAGCGTTTTCATCAGGACATTAAAACAATGGAAGAACGGTATCAAGGCCGGTGGGACTCACATATGATGGCTGACTATTGCTGGAGCTTGTTGAGAGACAACCCAGAAGCTGTACATCACAGATCAGCCAAGAAAAGAAAGTTCAAATAACTGCCATTTGTCATTCATCTCTGTGCCATGTATATGTTTTTATATTTTGTAGTTTAATTCTGTAAGTACCGTATATACTCGAGTATGAGCCGACCCGAGTATAAGCCGACCCCTCTAATTTTGCCACAAAAAACTGGGAAAACGTAATGACTCGAGTATAAGCCTAGGGTGGAAAATGCAGCAGCTACCGGTAAATTTCAAAAGTAAAAATAGATACCAATAAAAGTAAAATTAATTGAGATATCAGTAGGTTAAGTGTTTTTGAATATATATTGAATCAAGAGCCCCATATAATGCTCCATAAAGTTTGATGGGCCCCATTAGATGCTCCATATTAAAATATGCCCCATATAATCCTGCATATAGGGTAATAAGGGCCCCATAAGATGCTCCATAGAGATATTTGCCCTATATAGTTATGCACAAACGTTATGGCCCCATAAGATGCTCCATACAGACACTTGCTTCATATAATGCTGCACAAACGTTATGGCCCCATAAGATCATCCATACAGTCACTTGCCCCATATAGTGCTGCACAAGCGTTATGGCCCCATACAGATGCTCCGTACAGTCACTTGCCCCATATAGTGCTGCACAATCATTATGGCCCCATAAGATGCTCCGTACAGACACTGCCCCTTATAATGCTGCACAAGCGTTATGGCCCCATAAGATGCTCCGTACAGTCACTGCCCCTTATAATGCTGCACAATCGTTATGGCCCCATGAGATGCTCCGTACAGACACTGCCCCTTATAGTGCTGCACAAGCGTTATGGCCCCATAAGATGCTCCATACAGACACTTGCTTCATATAATGCTGCACAAACGTTATGGCCCCATAAGATCATCCATACAGTCACTTGCCCCATATAGTGCTGCACAAGCGTTATGGCCCCATACAGATGCTCCGTACAGTCACTTGCCCCATATAGTGCTGCACAATCATTATGGCCCCATAAGATGCTCCGTACAGACACTGCCCCTTATAATGCTGCACAAGCGTTATGGCCCCATAAGATGCTCCGTACAGTCACTGCCCCTTATAATGCTGCACAATCGTTATGGCCCCATGAGATGCTCCGTACAGACACTGCCCCTTATAGTGCTGCACAAGCGTTATGGCCCCATAAGATGCTCCATACAGACACTTGCTTCATATAATGCTGCACAAACGTTATGGCCCCATAAGATCATCCATACAGTCACTTGCCCCATATAGTGCTGCACAAGCGTTATGGCCCCATACAGATGCTCCGTACAGTCACTTGCCCCATATAGTGCTGCACAATCATTATGGCCCCATAAGATGCTCCGTACAGACACTGCCCCTTATAATGCTGCACAAGCGTTATGGCCCCATAAGATGCTCCGTACAGTCACTGCCCCTTATAATGCTGCACAATCGTTATGGCCCCATGACATGCTCCGTACAGTCACTGCCCCTTATAATGCTGCACAATCGTTATGGCCCCATGACATGCTCCGTACAGTCACTGCCCCTTATAGTGCTGCACAAGCGTTATGGCCCCATAAGATGCTCCTGTACAGTCACTGCCCCTTATAATGCTGCACAATCGTTATGGCCCCATGAGATGCTCCGTACAGTCACTGCCCCTTATAATGCTGCACAAGCGTTATGGCCCCATAAGATGCTCCATACAGTCACTGCCCCTTATAGTGCTGCACAATCGTTATGGCCCCATACCGATGCTCCTTACAGTCACTGCCCCTTATAGTGCTGCACAATCGTTATGGCCCCATAAGATGCTCCGTACAGTCACTGCCCCATATGCTTTTGCTGCGATTAAAAAAAAATCACATACTCACCTCTCTTCGCTCAGGACCCCCGGCACTTTCAATATTTACCTGCTCCTCGTGCGGCTCCGTCTTCAACACTGACGTTCAGCAGAGGGCGCGCACTGACTACGTCATCGCGCCCTCTGACCTGAGCGTCACAGCCAGAGGACGCTGATGACGGAGCCGCACCGGAACGAGGAGTGGTAAATATCACGCAGCGCTGCGCAGCGCTGTATACTCACCTACTGCTGGCGTTGTGCAGTCCCTGCTTCTTCCAGCGCTGCATCTTCTTCCTGTACTGAGCGGTCACAGTTACCGCTCATTACCGAAATGAATATGCGGCTCCACCTCTATGGGAGGTGGAGCCGCATATTCATTACTGTAATGAGCGGGACCATGTGACCGCTCAGTACAGGAAGAATATGCAGCGCTGGAAGAAGCAGGGACGCGCAGGGACCAAGCCAGCAGTAGGTGAGTATAATTAGATAGCCCCTGCCCCCCCTCCCCTGCCGACCCCCGGGTATGACTCAAGTATAAGCCGAGAGGGGGACTTTCAGCCCCAAAAAATGGGCTGAAAATCTTGGCTTATACTCGAGTATATACGGTATATTTGATTTGCTGTACATAGACTTTGTAATCTTTGTTATTCCTTGATTAAAAAAATACAATGTAGTATCGAAAATCATGTGGTTTTATCATAAAACATTAGATAGGAGTAATTTTCATCAAAAATTGAAAATATCTCAAAATCCTGATGTGATAGCCAAAAATGGAGTTCATATTTGTAATCAGCAGCCAAAATTTACTTAAAATATGTTTTAAAACCTTTTGCCAGAAAAATTGCGTTGACCAGTGTTATCCCTTTAAACGAGAGAGTCATACCACAGCAAGACATTAATAAATAACATTTCCCTCATGCCTGCTTTACATCAGCACCATTTGTAATATGTTATTTTATTTTGTTAGCATTTTAGGTTTAAAAATGTACCAGGAATTTTTCATTTTTTCAAGTAAATTTACAAAATGTATTTTTTTAGGGACCTATCCATGTTTGAAGTGCCGTTAGGGGTCCGTCCCATATATTGGGAAACCCCCCAAAATTCTACCATTTTAAAAACAGCACCCCCTGACATATTGAAAACTGCTGTCAGGTAGTTTATTAACCCTTCAGGTGATTTTCAGGAATAAATGCAAAGTAGCATGACAGAAATGAAAATTTGTATTTTTACCACATACCGTATATACTCGAGTATAAGCCGACCCGAGTATAAGCTGAGACCCCTAATTTTGCCACAAAAAACTCAGAAAACTTATTGACTCGAGTAAGCCTAGGGTGGGAAATGCAGCAGCTACTGGTAAATTTTAAAAATAAAAATAGATACCAACAAAAGTAAAATTAATTGAGACATCAGTTGGTTAAGTGTTTTTGAACATCCATATTGAATCAGGAGCCCCATATAATGCTCCATAAAGTTCATGATGGGAACCATAAGATGCTCCATATTAAAATATGCCCCATATAATGCTGCGCAAAGGTTGATGGCCCCATAAGATGCTCCATATAAAAATGTGCCACATATAATGCTGCATACAGTTCATTATGGCTCCATAAGATGCTCCATATAAAAATATGCCCCATATGCTGCATTACAATTTCATTATGGCCCCATAAGATGCTCCATATAAAAATATGCCCCATATACTGCATTACAATTTCATTATGGCTCCATAAGATGCTCCATATAAAAATATGCAAAATATGCTACTGCTGCTGCAATGAAAAAAAATGACATACTCACCTCTCGTTGCTGTCCACTGCTCCTCAGCTTCCGGTCTCTCCGCAGTGATTGCTCAGGCAGAGGGCGGCACACACTAACATGTCATCGTGCCCTCTGACCTGAACAGTCACAGCAAGAGGACGGGAAGACGGAGTGGCGCCAGGCGGGTGGAACGCGGACAGGTGAATATGAAATACTCACCTGCTCCCGGCACGGTCCCTGGCAGCTTCTCCCGGACAGATGGTCTCCGGCGCCTGCCGCTTCTTCCTCTGTTCAGAGGTCACCGGTACCGCTCATTACAGTAATGAATATGCGGCTCCACCCCTATGGAAGTGGAGTCCATATTCATTACTTTAATGAGCGGTACCATGTGACCACTGAACAGAGGAAGAAGCGGCAGGCGCTGGAGACCATGGGACGTGCAGGGACAGCGCCAGGAGCAGGTGAGTATGCTACAGTCATCGCTCCCACTCACCCGCCGACCATGACTTGAGTATAAGATGAGAGGGGCACTTTCAGCCCAAAAAATTGGGCAGAAAATCTCGGCTTATACTCCAGTATATACGGTAAATGCCTCTAACATCTGAACAGATTACTATAGCCGTCAGACTCCAAGGCTGCTGTTTGGTCTTGAATTGCTATGGCAAATATCAGGACCACAAAATCATGATCTGAGGGCACCAATTGGGATAAAGAGGAAGCCCCCACACTCTGTTAACCATTTATAATGATGTATTCACTATTGACAGCAGCATCTAAGGGGTTAAACAGATTTGGACAGTGCAAGCACTGATTGTGGCTGATACAGAAAATTGTCAGCTATAGTGGACAGCCGACAGCTGCTGGATTGTCACCTGTGTGGGGAGGCTATTTTCTTATATCTCAGGTTAGTTAAAAGGCGTATTGGCGGTCATTAAAGGGATAATTGCCTTCTCTGCTGCAAAGCACCGCACAGCAGAAGAAAGGCACCCAGACCGCGAACTCCACGAAATGAGCAGATTCACCACTGCAACCAGAGAGGTCCTTACTCCAGGCTTGGTCAACAGAGATTGCGCAATCACCAACAGTCAGCTGGTGCATCAGGTGACTATTTAAAAGATGATGGGAGTGGTCACCACCCACATCAGCTGGCCTAGCAAGTCTACAATTGCAGTATGCAGCGAGCAAGGGAAACTGACATTAACCCCTACTAGCCTGAAAGAAAAAAAAAGCCACATTTAAATCATAGAGGAACCAGAGCTGCCACGCATCCAAAAATGGATCGTGACGGAAATATTCTTCAAAACACACACACATATAGATAGATAGAATATAAGCCTGCAATTCATTTGCCGTGTACAGTAAAATTACAGCATGACAGGTTAGAATAGATAGACATATAGATGCCAGTGACACCCACACATATATATATATATATATATATATATATATATATATATATATATATATATACTGTATATTATATAGATAAATAGAAAAAAAGCCAGAGATTCACCAGCCACTTACTGTAAAATCACTGCAGGAGCCGACAGGATAGAATAGATGGATTACTATCACCCCAACTATCACCCAACTTGCTACTGCTACAGGGTAAGTGGGAAGAGCAAAGCTAAGTGCCAGAATTGGCATATCTCATAGATGCATCTATTCTGGGGTGGCTGAGAGCTGATGTTTTTAGCCTGAGGGGGGCCCCTTATTAAGCTATTATTATCAGCCCACAGCTGTCTGCATAGCCTTTGCTGGATATCAATTACAGGGGGACCCTACGTCATTCTTTTCAGGGTCCCTCCTTTTAATAGCCAGTAAAGGCTATGTATACAGTTGTGAGCTGATATTAATTGCTTGGGAAGCTACATGGGTATTACCCCATTTCCAGGCTATAAACATTGACCCCCAGGCATTGACTTTCCCTCTGCTGATTCAGAAAATTACACGGGAGCCCACACAATTTCATTCATAAAAATAATATTTTAATAATTAAACACATGTACAGTAAGCTGCACACACACTGTACTAATTGTATTTGTCATAATCCATCTCTTCTATCCTGTCGGCTCCTGCTGTGATTTTATAGTACGTGGCTGCTGAATTGACGACTTTTCTTCTGTCTATCTATGTAATATACTGTATATACATATATATGTCTGTGTGTGTCACTGACATCTATATACATATATATACTGTATATATATTCTATGTGTGTATTTCTATTCTATTCCAACCTTTCATTTTATTCTAACCTGTTATTTTACTGTATGCAGCAGATGAATTGTCGGCTTTTCAAAGAACATCGGTGTGTAAAAATCGGACAGCACTCACATAATCTGAGTGCTGTGTGAATTTTTTTTTCTCGCACCCATAGGCTTGCATTGGCGAGTCACGGTGCCAATCGCAGCCTGCTGTGAATTTACATGCACGTCAAATACGCCTGAGAAAAAAAACGCTGATGTGAACTGCCCCATACATTGACACTGGGCCGAGTGCTATGCAATGTTTTCTCACATAGCACTTGGCCGTATTCTACAGTAGTGTGACTGCGGCCTATTTGTAAAAAAAAAAAACAACTAAGCGCTACAGCTCAGACTCTAAAGGCCTCAGCTAGCATGTTAAATATTCAAGTTGATGACAGTACAATTAGAAAAAAACCTCAACAAGTATGGTTTATGGCATAGATTATCAGGAGAAAACTTCTACCTGAAAAGTACATGGCACCAATCACACATTAACAGTTCCCAGTGTACAGGTATTTCCAGTGACATTATACACAGGAGCTTTGTATATAGTGTCAGTGTACAGGTACTACAGTGATCACCAGTGACATTATACACAGGAGCTCTTTATATCATATAGTGTACAGATAGTACAGGGATCACCAGTGACATTATATGCAGGAGCGCTGTATATGGCGTCAGTGTACATATAATACAGTGATCACCAGTGACATTATTCATAGGAGCTCTGTATATGGTGTCAGTGTACAGATAATACAATGATCACTAGTGATTTTATACACAGGAGCTATGTATATAGTCTCAGTATATAGGTAATACAGTGATCATCAGTGACATTATACACATGAGCGCTTTATATAGTGTACAGGTAATACCGTGATCACTGGTGACATTATACACAGGAGTTCTGTATATAGTGTCAGTGTACAGGTAACACAGTGATCACTGCTGACAATATACATAGAAATTTCCCACAGTGAACTGCGGTGAACTCTGAGCTCAGCGCTGCACTGTGAGGGTATGTCTCCACGTTCAGGATTGCATCAGGATTTGGTCAGGATTTTCCATCAGTATTTGTAAGCCAAAACCAGGAGTGGAACAATCAGAGGAAAAGTATAATAGAAGCATATGCACCACTTCTGCATTTATCACCCACTCCTGGTTTTGGCTTACAAATCCTGATGGAAAATCCTGACCAAATCCTGATGCAATCCTGAACGTGGAGACATACCCTAAGACTTTCTCACTCTGCTAGCGGAGATCTCACCGAGGTCACTGCAGTTCAGCCCGGCTGGGAAAGCAGCCTCAGTGACCGGCAGTAACCTCGATGATGTCACCGTTAGTCACTGATGCTGCGCTCACAGCAGCTCATTCATCAGTGGTTCTCAACCTAGACGGTCGCATCTTGGCACCGTCCAGGTTGAAAAATGTTTATCCCCCAGACATGGACTGTGGCGTGGGACAGAATGACGGACATGTGAGGGATAGTGTTGTTTTTTTTATTTTTATTTTATTACAGGAGATGAGGGATTAAATGGAATGAGCGTTAGGTGAGTATAATTGTGTATGCTATTTTTAAATACAAAAGTAAAAGTGTGTTTTATTTTATTTCTAATAAAATACTTTATTCTGGCTGTGTCTTTATTTACAATATAACTATAGGATTAGTAATGGATAGGTGTCTTATAGACGTCTCTCCATTACAAAGCCATGGGCTTGATGTCACCTGATAATACAAAGGTGACATCAACCCCACAAATTTGAACCCCACTTGCCACCGCTACAGGACAAGTGGGAAGAGCAGGGCAAAGCGTCAGAATTGGTGCATCTAATAGATGCGCGTTTCCTGGGTGGCTGTGGGCTGCTATTTTTAGGCTGATAGGGGGCAATATCCATGGCCCCTTACCAGCTTGAGAAAAAGCAGCCTCATGTTGTCTACTTCAGCAAAGCTGTTTGTCAAAAATAGGGAAGACCCCACGCCATTTTTTTTTAATTATTTATTTAAATAATTAAAAAAATCAGAGTGGGTACCCCACTATTCTTGATAACCAGCATTGCTGAAGGTGACAGCTGAGGGTTGCATCCCCCAGCTGTGAGTTTTGCTGGTTATCAAAAATACAGGGGAAGCCACGCCATTTTTTATTTAAAATTATTTACAGTGCAGGCGCCGGTTGATGAATACCCCCATTTTTGGCCAGATTTTCATCAATATACTCCTTTAAGGCTTGAAGCTCAGGTGCCGCCAAAGGACGAATACGCACTAAATTATAAGCCCCACGAAGATCCAGCTTAGAGAACACCTTAGCGTGGCGGACTCTTTCCAGTAATTCGGGAATCAGAGGCAAAGGGTAACGGTTTCGTACGGTTACCTTATTGAGTTCCCGATAGTCGACACAGGGTCTCAGGGCCCCATCCTTCTTCTTTACAAAAAAAATGGGTGCCCCTGCTGGTGAGGAAGAAGGACGTATGAAGGGTAAACTTTATACGACCGATCACAGCTGCTGGCTCACGCTGTCTTTTGATAGCATGGGAACCG
This sequence comes from Ranitomeya variabilis, assembly GCF_051348905.1. Classification (NCBI taxonomy): domain Eukaryota; kingdom Metazoa; phylum Chordata; class Amphibia; order Anura; family Dendrobatidae; genus Ranitomeya; species Ranitomeya variabilis. The sequence continues at coordinate 93,511,724 of NC_135237.1, forward strand.
CAGTAGTCTGACCGGCAGTGATGATTTCTCCGCCGTCCAGAAGCACATAACAGCGCGACAAACACCTGGTGTTTCGGGGCCAAACCCAAACAGCATCACGGACTTCCTGGTGAAGTCCATGTTCGGTATCCGTGCCCGAACAGTAATTGTTCGGTATGGACGCAGAACTTTACTGTTAGAGTTCGCCCATATCTACTGGCAAGCACTCATTGCCAGAGCTAGCTTCATGCTGCATGGTTAGGAGATGGTGGTTTGTTGTTGTTTGAGAAGGCATTGGGTGGATTTAACTGAGACAGTTGCTTGATTTCGCTTGTATGCTAAATTCCCCTCCTTCTATTACATTGGTTTTACCCCATCCTTCACTCTCCGGTATTTACCTCTGTTGTTTGTGTGAGTATATTTGTATGAGTGGTATTTTCCTTTATCCCTGTTTGTATTACCTTGTTAGTCTGGTTGGTGCATTATGGTACACTACTATTCCCCTCTTCCCTGGGTGGGGAAAGGGTACAGACTGAGGACGGATTCAGGAGCTAAGGCAAGGTACGTGACCCCGATGTCTTCACCATCAGAAGTAATCTGGGGAACAGTGTGAGCTAGGGTACCCCTAGTGCTAGGGACAGGGAAGGACCCCTGATCCTGGGACAGGCAACAGAGTCATGACAGGAGCTTTGTATATGGTGACAGTGTACAGGTAATACAGGGATCACCAGTGACATTATAAACAGGAGCTCGTATATGCTAGTTAGTGTATAGCATAAGTGTACAGGAAATACACTGACTCACTAGTGACGTCTCTAGTTGAAGTCCTTCATCTTCGCTTTTCTTCTTCATCCAGTGCAGACCGCCTTCACTTCTTCCAGCCACAACTTGTCTCTGCAGAAAAAAACACACAGTTATCTACAGGATGTTTGCAGATCACATTCTCCACTACGCAGCTGAATACAGACGTGCACCCACCATTTGTATATCAGTTATTATGCAACCCATCATTCCAAATATAAATATAAATACCCTCTATTCATTATCAACTGCTCTCCCCCACCCTCAATTCTTCATCATTTGCTCACCCTCAGTTCATCATTAGTTGCTCTCCCCACCACCCCATGCTCAAGTCATCATTTACTGTTCCCCATCCCCACCTTCAATTCATCATTTGCTATCCCTGTCCCCATCTGCAATGCATCATTTGCTGTCCCCCATCTCCCACCTTCAATACATCATTTGCTTTCCCCATCCCCCACCCTCAGTTTATCATTTGCTGTCCTCCATACCCCACTCTCAATTCATCATTTCTTGTCCCCCACCCACAATTCATCCTTTGCTCTCCACAAGCCCCCACCTTCAGTATATAATTTACTGTTCCCTGCCCCCACCCTCAATTCATCATCATTTGCTCTCCCCATACTCATTTAATTTGTTTTAATAAAAAGTTTTCAAACTTATTTCTTATACAATTCCCTGCAGCTCCTCTTCTGGTCTGGTATCCTGGTGCACGTAGATGCCTTCGTACATACCTGGAGTATGTACATGCATAGGCGCCATCACCAGCATGTCACAGAAGAGGCACAGGGAGCTCCTCTCGAGCTGTGTGGCCATTGTGTTTTGATGGCCGTGGAGCTCCAGGAAAGCTCCCAACAAAGAGATCTGAGCTGCCAATGGATGTGTGCCTGCGCCCAATGTATTATTATACCCTGCGGCCTGGTGAGCAGAAGCACACCAGGTGCTAAGGGGCCCCATAAACCAGTAAGTGCAGTAATGCCCTGATTGTGGCACTGGAGGTTAGCATGGCTGGGGGACAATGTGGAGATGTAGAAAGTGTAATGGAAAATTAGAGAGGGGACAGCCATAGTATAAGCCTTGGTTCATAAGGGCAGATGGCGAGGTGATTATAGTTCATAAGGGCAGAAAGTGTTGAGGTCATATTCCATAGAAGGCTTATTTATGTCATTATATGAACAGATATTTTTATACAAAGGGCATTTTAATAACACTCTTATTTTTAAGGGCACTGTGTGGGGATGTGCTGCAAAATACCAGAGAAGAGGGAGGTCTGTGGCTGTGAAAAGTTATCATGTCATCTAGACAAGATGGAGATGAAAAGAAAGAGGGGACTCTAGATAAGATGTAATTTATAAGTTACCTGGATATAAATGTTTATTTGTGATACTGACTAGTGACTACTTTTCATCAGTCCTGTGGTTCCTGTATGGTCCGCAGTCTGATGATGGCTGTTAATGGCAACAGTATCTTCTTACCATTGTTAAGGACATACTGGGAGTTGTAGGTTCATGTAAAGGTACCGTCACACTTAGCGACGCTGCAGCGATACAGACAACGATGCTGATCGCTGCAGCGTCGCTGTTTGGTCGCTGGAGAGCTGTCACACAGACGGCTCTCCAGCGACCAACGATGCCGAAGTCCCCGGGTAACCAGGGTAAACATCGGGTTACTAAGCGCAGGGCCGCGCTTAGTAACCCGATGTTTACCCTGGTTACCAGCGTAAAATGTAAAAAAACCAAACAGTACATACTTACATTCGCGTCCCCCGGCGTCCGCTTCCTGCACTAACTGAGTGCCGGCCCTAACAGCAGAGCGGTGACGTCACCGCTGTGCTGTACTTTCACTTTCACTTTACGGCGCTCAGTCAGTGTGGGAAGCGGACGCCGGGGGACGCGAAGGTGAGTATGTACTGTTTGTTTTTTTACATTTTACACTGGTAACCAGGGTAAACATCGGGTTACTAAGCGCGGCCCTGCGCTTAGTAACCCGATGTTTACCCTGGTTACCAGTGTAAAACATTGTTGGCATCGTTGCTTTTGGTGTCAAACACGACGATACACGCCGGTCTGACGACCAAATAAAGTTCTGAACTTTGTTCAACGACCAGCGATATCACAGCAGGATCCTGATCGCTGCTGCCTGTCAAACACAACGATATCGCTATCCAGGACGCTGCAACGTCACGGATTGCTAGCGATATCGTTTAGTGTGACGGTACCTTAATACAATTGTTTATTGGGCTGACTTGATATTACAATTAATCGTAAATAGCTTGGTTCTTGTCTTAAAGTATTCTTGGTTCTGATCATGTATTGTACTTATGGTTGTTCTGGTGATGTATTCATGTACTGATGGAGGTTCTGGGGATGTATTAATTTACTTATGGTGGCTCTGGTGATGTATTCAAGTACTGATGTTGGGTCTATTGATGTATTCTTGTGCTGATGGTGGATCTAGTGATGCATTCATGCACTGATGATGGTTCTGGGGATGTATTCTTGTACTGATGGTGGTTCTGGTGATGTATTCGTGTACGGATAGTGCTTCTGGGGATGTAATCATGTACTGATGGTGTTCTGGGGATGTATTAATGCACTGATGGTGGTTCTGGTCATGTATTCATGTACTGATGGTGGTTCTGGTGACGTATTTATTTACCAATGATGTTTTTGATGTCATATTTATGTAACTGTTGTAAGGCAGTGACCGGTGTCATATGCGAGGGTCACTATGTATCCCCCAGGATGTGCTTAGAAGCATATTAGATCCGCTGGAGTGCCCTGTGCTCACAGCAGGTTTGCCTGTGAGACACAGGGAAGAATAAAAGTGAGTGTGAACTGGATCAAGTTATTTGACCCAGGAATTATTCAGGAAAACCCGGTATGGGCTTTTATTTTTTAAATGGACTGCAGGAAGGCAGTGGGGCCGGTCCGTTTCCTCCAGCCCAGGTCTTATAGTGGCCCATGGCCATAGAATCTGGAGCAAAGATAAAAAAAAACTGCAAGAGAGTTTGGGTGTGTCAGTGTTGGTCTGGGAGTCAGACCTAGCAGGAGCTTTATGAGGAGCTCTGTCCGTGTGGTGCAACACGGGCCAGGCAAAGCCTAAAAAGCCTGACACCCCAGCGTACACGGTGGTGTATTACGTTCACGGCAACGGATTGTGGACTGTCGTTATTTTTTTCCTGGCTGCATACTGAAAGACTTGTTTGCTTATTTTTTCCGGTTTGTGAGTATGCTGTGAAATAAACAAGACTTTGTTTGAACTTTATATGGGTCACTGCCTATTCACTGCACAGCAAGGACATCGCTGCATCACATTTGGTTGGAGAAAGCGGAGCAGTGTGAATTAAGGCATACCCCAACACCATTTGCATGTCTGTTATTAAGCCTGCTACATTACAAATCAGGCCTACAGACAAAATGGAGGAGATTCTGAGGCAGCTGGTCCTCACACAGCAACAACAGCAACAAACTAATAACCTGTTGCTGCAGCAAATTACAGCCCTGCGTGAGGCACCTCCAGCACCGACCCCGGAACGTCGCGATGCCTGAGACAAGGTCCGCTCCGCTTTGAGGAAATTGAGTCCGGAAGATGACGTGGAAGCTTTCCTCACCGTCTATGAGCGCACGGCAGAGCGGGAGAATCTGCCAGCAGCACAGTGGGCTGAAGTTGTGGCTCCGTTCCTGAGGGGTGATGCACTAAAGGCCTAATTTGACCTCAGTCGGGGTGAGATCCTTGCCCGACTGGGGGTTAATACTTGTGAGAGCTCAACGGGTGTTTTCTTGGACTTTTGTGGAAGCCCAGCCTGCCCGGTCTCAGATTTTTGACTTACTACAGCTTGTGAAACGGTGGCTCCAACCTGAGACTTTAACCACAAGTCAGATAGTGGAGAGGGTGGTGGTCGACCGACTGGTGAGGGCTCTGCCTGCAGCCATACAGTGTTGGGTGGGTCAAGGGGACCCGGGTACCCTAGACCAAGTTGTAGGTCTGATAGAGTGATATAAGGCCACCCAGGACTTTATACGGGACACTGCTCCACTTCGGCTGTCACGTAAGGCTCCGCCAGCTCAGGAGTCTGAGAAAAGTCCACGAACCTCCACTGGGACAAAACCAGATCGAGTCCGTGCTGAGGGGTTGTCTCGGAAAGAGAGTGACCACAGACCTGTGTCCCCTAAACTGGCCCCAAGGTTACCTCAGGCCACAGTCATTACGTGTTGGCGATGCCAAGAACCTGGACATGTGGTTGCTAATTGCCCTCTAACAACAGAACCCATGGACTGTGGGTATACCCGTCGGGTGTCTATGTATGCCCAGCCAGTCTGCATTACCACTACAGACCCTGCCGGTACCGAACCTCAGCTGTGTAGAGTACTCGTTAACGGGTACCAGACGGATGCTCTCTTGGACTCAGGGAGCTTGGTGACCCTGGTACACGGGTCCCTGGTTGCTGGGGACAGTCCTAATGGACGAAAGGTGGGGGTAGTGTGCATACATGGGGACCTCCGAGAGTACCCGACTGCGGAGGTCACTTTCTCCACCCCATGTGGAGAGATAAAACATGTGGTGGGCGTGGTAAAGACTCTTCCGTATGGGACTGTGATCGGTAGAGACTTGCCCCTGTTCTGGTCCCTGTGGGAGAACACAGTTAACCCTCTCAGGGTAAAAAGCATTCCAGGTGCAGAACCTGAAGATCCCGAGTCGGGGATACCTGCCGTAGGGGTCGCCACGATAGGGACAGTGTGTAATCCCGATAGGTTTCCCCTAGAGGTGTTGGCAGGAGAAGTGGAAGAGAATCCACCAATTCCTGAGCTGGAGGTGTCACCTGGTAAGTTTGGGACTGCCCAGCTCCAGGATCCCACTCTGACCCGGGCAAGGGAAAGAGTAATCGAAGTGAATGGGGTGGCACAACAACCTGGTGCAGAAAAGGAGTTTCCCCAGCTGATGATCAACCAGGAGTTACTGTACAGGGTTGATAAAATTCGGGATGAGGTGGTGGAACAACTGGTAGTGCCCCAACCCTATCGTCGGGCGGTGCTCGACATGGCTCACACTCACATGTTGGGGGGGCACTTGGGGGCCAAAAAGACGTTAGAGCGCATATTACAGAGGTTTTTTTGGCCTGGTGTCTACGCTGAGGTTACAAAGTACTGTGACACATGTCCTGAGTGTCAACTAACCTCACCCACCACGAACTACCGGAGTCCATTAGTGCCTCTGCCCATCATAGAGGTACCTTTTGAGCGGATAGCGATGGATCTGGTAGGACCAATAGTAAAATCCGCCCGGGGCCACCAGCACATATTAGTAGTCGTAGACTACGCCACCCGGTATCCAGAGGCGATACCGCTCCGGCACACTTCGGCTAAACTCATAGCCCGTGAACTGTTTGCCATGTTTTGTCGCCTGGGGCTTCCCAAGGAGATCCTTACAGATCAGGGAACCCCTTTTATGTCTAAAGTGACTAAGGAGCTATGTAAATTGCTCCAAATTAAACAGTTACGTACGTCAGTGTACCATCCACAAACCGATGGGTTGGTCGAGAGGTTTAATAAGACCCTCAAGGCCATGCTCAAAAAGGTGGTCGCCAAGGATGGGAAAGATTGGGATATGTTATTGCCATATTTAATGTTCGCCATACGCGAGGTACCGCAGGCGTCCACGGGGTTCTCCCCATTTGAGCTATTGTATGGCAGACACCCAAGGGGACTGCTGGATGTAGCCAAAGAGACGTGGGAACAGGAGCCCACTCCACATAAAAGTGTAATCGAGTATGTGACAAGTATGCAGGATCGGATTGCGCTCGTGCAACCCATAGTAAAGGAGCATCTGTTGGATGCCCAGGCCGCTCAGAGCCGTACATATAATAAAAGGGCCACGGTCAGGACCTTTAAAGAAGGAGATCGGGTGTTGGTACTAGTACCCACCCCAGAGAGTAAACTCATGGCCAAGTGGCAAGGGCCTTATGAGATACAGGGGAAGGTGGGGGAAGTGAATTACAAAGTGTACCAACCCGGGAGAAGAAACCCCGAGCAGCTGTACCATGTAAACCTGCTAAAGGCCTGGAAGGACTGCGAATGTTTGGTCACAGAAGCAACTACGGTCATACAGTCGGAGGTCCCTCTGGCACTCGCCAAGGACACAGCCGGGTGTGAGGTAAAAATGATGACCTCACAAAACAGCAGCGGCGGGAGGCACGAGCTTTGGTACAGCAGAATATGGATGTATTCTCAGAGCTGCCAGGGCGAACCTCAGTGATTCAGCATGACATTGTCACTGAGCCCCGGGTAAAGGTGCGAATGAAACCCTACCGAGTGCCAGAAGCCCGAAGGCAAGCCATCGCGGCCGAGGTAAAGCAAATGCTTCAGTTGGGAGTCATTGAGGAGTCCCGAAGTGAGTGGGCTAGCCCCATTGTACTAATACCAAAACCTGATGGGTCATTACGCTTCTGTAATGACTTTAGGAAGTTAAATGAAGTGTCAAAATTTGACCTGTATCCCATGCCATGGGTGGACGAGCTGATTGAGAGACTGGGGAAGGCACAGTTCTTCACCACGCTGGATCTCACGAAAGGTTACTGGCAGGTTCCCTTAACAGAGTCAGCGAAAGAAAAAACTGCTTTTATAACCCCAGAGGGTCTCTTTCAATACGTTGTCTTACCTTTTGGGTTACATGGGGCTCCGGCCACATTCCAGAGGCTGATGGACATTGTGTTAGCGCCACATAGAAATTACGCGTCGGCCTATTTGGATGACATAGTCATCTTTAGTACCGACTGGGATACCCATCTGTCCCAGGTACAAGCAGTGCTGGAGTCTCTTAGAGCCGCAGGGTTAAAAGCAAACCCAAAGAAATGCGCAATAGGTCTCACGGAAGCCCGGTACTTAGGATACGTGATCGGCCGAGGGGTGATCAAACCTCAAGTGAACAAAATTGAGGCCATTCAAAACTAGCCCAAGCCCTTAAGTACCAAACAAGTGAGGGCATTCCTTGGCATCATTGGGTATTACCGTCGATTTATACCCAATTTTGCTGGCAAATCGGCTTCCCTAACGGACCTGTTAAAATGGAAGAAAACGGTGATGGTCAAGTGGAATCCTCAAGCAGAGGAAGCCTTCCAGTCTCTGAAGTCAGCGTTGTGTGGACAGCCGGTCCTCATCAGCCCCGACTTCAAGAAAACCTTTATTGTGCAAACCGATGCCTCAGAGGTAGGCTTAGGAGCGGTGCTGTCGCAATAGGTGTATGGGGATGAGCATCCAGTCACCTATTTAAGCAGGAAACTGACCCCGGCAGAGAAAAATTATAGCGTAGTGGAGAAGGAGTGCTTGGCGATTAAATGGGCCTTGGAGTCCCTACGCTACTATTTGCTCGGGCGTCAGTTTTGGTTGGTAACGGACCATTCACCCCTTGTCTGGATGAGAAATGCAAAAGAGAGGAATGCCCGAATCACCAGATGGTTCTTGTCCCTACAAAACTTCAGCTTCTCTGTGGAACATCGGGCTGGGAAATCACAGGGAAATGCGGATGCCCTGTCACGGGCACCATGTATGCTGACAAATGTTCAACCCCACAAGTCTGAACAGGGGGGGGGGGGTATGTAAGGCAGTGACCGGTGTCATATGCGAGGGTCGCTATGTATCCCCCAGGATGTGCTTAGAAGCATATTAGATCCGCTGGAGAGCCCTGTGCTCACAGCAGGTTTGCCTGTGAGACACAGGGAAGAATAAAAGTGAGTGTGAACTAGATCAAGTTATTTGACCCAGGAATTATTCAGGAAAACCCGGTATGGGCTTTTATTTTTGAAACGGACTGCAGGAAGGCAGTGGGGCCGGTCTGTTTCCTCCAGCCCAGGTCTTATAGTGGCCCATGGCCATAGAATCTGGAGCAAAGAAAAAAAAACCCTGCAAGAGAGTTTGGGTGTGTCAGTGTTGGTCTGGGAGTCAGACCTAGCAGGAGCTTTATGAGGAGCTCTGTCCGTGTGGTGCAACACAGGCCAGGCAAAGCCTAAAAAGCCTGACACCCCAGCGTACACGGTGGTGTATTACGTTCACGGCAACGGATTGTGGACTGTCGTTATTTTTTTCCTGGCTGCATACTGAAAGACTTGTTTGCTTATTTTTCCGGTTTGTGAGTATGCTGTGAAATAAACAAGACTTTGTTTGAACTTTATATGGGTCACTGCCTATTCACTGCACAGCAAGGACATCGCTGCATCACACTGTGATTGCTCTGGTGCTCTAATTATTTACTGATGATGATTTTGACTTTGTGTTCATGTACTGATGATAATTCTGGTGATGAATATATCATGACACTCATCACTACTACACGAATACAGCACCAGGACAACATCACTACATGAATATGTCACCAGAACAGGAATACATCACCAGAACCACCATCAGTTTTGTGCAACTTTTATTTGTTGCATGATGGATGCAAAAACCATCAGACTTATCCTTTTATCTATAATGTGGGTCTGTTTATTTTTCATTAGGTTAACTGCCAAATGCTTAAACACCTTAATTGAAACTCATGAACTGTCAAAAGTACATAAATATGGCACCAGAAACATGATCAATGAATAAATATGTCACCAGAACCACTATCAGTGCATGCATACATGACCAGAACCACCATCAGTACATGATTAGGGCTATTTTTGGGTTCTACATTTAAAATATAGGACGTCAGGGATGAATATTGCTATTTTCCCCTGTATTGTGTAAATGATTGATTCTACATCTAACTTTGAAATTGCACTCCCTCTTAAGTCACATCCCTAAAGTACATCACTTTTTTTAACTTTTGATGACATTTTTTTTTTAAAAAAGATACAATTCTAGTGGAAGTGGTCACCAGAGTTTGCTACCTAACCCATCGAAGGGAAGGGGGATGACCATTATGGGTCCTGTTACCTTTGTCTCTGAGCCATTCCTTTGCTTTGGGGTGGTGGGGGCGCCATTGGCTTCATTTATCTAGAGCACCAAAATACTTTGTCCTGTCCCTGTGTACATGATTCATTTGAAGCTGAAGAAACTTATACAGATTATTTTGACCACAATGATCATCATTTTCCAGATTACAGTGAATGCCACTGATGTCTTCCTATCAGAATTATGAGCTGTAGACATGGAACACTTATAATCATAATGATTTTTATGGCTTTGCAATGTGTCCATAAAAAATGTTGCCTCAACCGTGATTTTTTGATAAGTTGTCCAGAAAAAATAAAAAGTCAAGTTGGCAACCCTGATAGAGTCCTGCAGATTGATGTGACAGAAGAGGCGCTCGTCTTCTCACCCTCTTTCCTTTTCCAATGAATTATACATGAGCGTGTAATAAAATCCTGCGGTGGAGGGCACAGGGTATATGTCTGTTACCATGGCAGCCCGCCAATGTGTGAGCAGAACTCCTGCCACCGAGATGAACATGAAAGGCTCATTCCACAACAAAATGTAATTTGACTACAATGAATTTTAAATGATAAAAGTACCATCGAAAAGTGTGAATCTTAGTATGTGAAGGCAAATTAAAGGGCTTGTCCACTACCTTGAAAACCCCTATTTAAATGAAGTTGTTCCACTTGTAAAACAGAAATAACAGATACTCCCCTCCGACATCGGCACCGTTGCAGCCAAGACGACTGTTCTGTCCTCACTAAATGAGACAGGCCCAAGTAGCTATCCAGTCAGCTAAACCGCTATACCGGGGTCCAATAAGGAGACTGTGGTTGAGTCTGTGCTTTATTAAACGTATTGGTATATTGATGCGGTGAAACTGTGAACAATGATATACATAGAATCAGTGCATGGTAGGGAACAAATACATACTACACATGATAAACGTTATGCATTACATTTAGAAGGCTAGTAACTGAACTAGGAGTGCAACTGGTTAAGCTAGGCTAATATAGAGCAGAAATATCTAGAGAAAAACATAAAGACATACCGGCAATGCAATCGCAAGGGGAATGAAGTGTAAGCGTCTTTCCTGGAAGGCAAACTAGAGGAAGTGAATGAAAACTGGAGGGAAATGTGGGCTGAGCTACCATAATGCATTGCAAAGGAGGATCAGACATAAAAAATACATAGCAGAAAAATAGAACAGTCAACATATCTCTGACCGCTAGAGGGAGCCAAAACACTACAGATAAAGGTATGAATATATCAAGTCCTGTATACTGGCTGAGAAACTGCAAATTATACAAACAGATAATGGAGGTAACAATTTAGATGGCGGAGACAGAACACTCCCCGTCTGACATCAACGGATGTCACTACTCCTTTCTTCCGAAGGCAACAATAGGACCAGTTCAGATACCGGTCTGGAAAATGTCTTAGGTTCATTCCCTTTGGTCATCCTTAGTTCAACTTTGCGGACATTGCCATCCTTGCTGGGGAACATTGCGGTAACTAGACCAAGTGGCCACCGGTTCCGGTGAATTTGACAGTCCTTCACAAGAACAAGGTCACCTACGTTCAGATTAGGTTTAGTAGATTGCCACTTCGTACGTGGCTGCAGGGTAGACAAATATTGTTTGCGCCACCTGTCCCAGAAAGTATTTGCAAGACTTTGTACCTGTCTCCATTGGCGCTTGTAGAGGTCCTTAGCGTCGAATCCTCCTGGAGGGGCACTGGACAGTCCCGTTTTCTGGGTAAGTAGAGTAGCTGGAGTCAATAGCAAGGGCTCCTCAGGGTCGTTAGGAACTGGAACCAGGGGTCTTGCGTTAATTATAGCTGCAGCTTCTGCCATGAAGGTGATGAGGCTTTCATGGGTGAGCCTCGCTGTTCCTTCTTGAAGAAGAGTGGAGTCAAGAATCCTCCGTACTAGACCAATCATTCGCTCCCAAGATCCTCCCATATGTGAAGAATGAGGTGGGTTGAATGACCATGTGCAACTTTGGTCACTGAGGAACCTCTCAAGAGTCTTATAGTCTAGATTTGAAGGTATTCCCAATTCCTTTGCTGCACCGACGAAGTTGGTACCTCTGTCTGAGTGTATGTGCTTGATAGGACCACGGATGGCAATAAAGCATCTTAAGGCATTGATGAAGCTTGACGTGTCGAGGGACTCAATGACCTCTATGTGGACGGCTCTGATTGACATGCAAGTGAACATGACTGCCCAATGTTTACTATTGGCTTGGCCGCCTCTAGTACGACGTGTAACAACTAGTGTTGAGCATTCCGATACTGCAAGTATCGGGTATCGGCCGATACTTGCTGTATCGGAATTCCGATACCGAGATCCGATATTTTTGTGATATCGGGTATCGGTATCGAAACAACATTAATGTAAAAATGTGTAAAAGAGAGAATTAAAATAAAAAATATTGCTATACTCACCTCTCCGACGCAGCCTGCACCTTACCGAGGGAAGCGGCAGCGTTCTTTGTTTAAAATTCGCGCTTTTCTTTCCTTTACGTGAGTCCCGGCTTGTGATTGGTTGCGTGCCGCCCATGTGACCGGGACGCAACCAATCACAGCAAGCCGTGACGTAATTTCAGGTCCTTCAGGATTTTAAAATTACGTTCCGGCGTTGTGATTGGTTGCGTCGCAGTCACATGGGCGACGCAACCAATCACAGCAAGCCGTGACGTAATTTCAGGTCCTTCAGGATTTTAAAATTACGTCCCGGCTTTGTGATTGGTTGCGTCGCAGTCACATGGGAGACGCAACCAATCACAAGCCGTGACGTCACGGGAGGCTGGACACGCGCGCATTTTAAAATGGGCGCGTGTCCAGCCTCCCGTGACGTCCCGGCTTGTGATTGGTTGCGCCGCGATCAACCAATCACAAGCCGGGAGGCTGGACACGCGCGCATTTTAAAATTTTAAAATGCGCGCGTGTCCAGCCTCCCGGCTTGTGATTGGTTGACCGCGGCGCAACCAATCACAAGCCGGGACGTCACGGGAGGCTGGACACGCGCCCATTTTAAAAAGCGCGCGTGTCCAGCCTCCCGTGACGTCACGGCTTGTGATTGGTTAATGGCGGCCATGTTGCCGGGACGCGGACCAATCACAGCAAGCCGTGACGTAATTTCGTCACGGCTTGCTGTGATTGGTCCGCGTCCCGGCAACATGGCGCCGTGACCAATCATAAGCCGGGACGTCACTGGAGGCTGGACACGCGCGCTTTTTAAAAAGCGCGCGTGTCCAGCCTCCCGTGACGTCACGGCTTGTGATTGGTTAATGGCGGCCATGTTGCCGGGACGCGGACCAATCACAGCAAGCCGTGACGTAATTTCGTCACGGCTTGCTGTGATTGGTCCGCGTCCCGGCAACATGGCCGCCCTGACCAATCACAAGCCGGGACTTCACGTAACCAAGTAAAAGCGCGAATTTTAAACAAACAACGCTGCCGGTTCCCTCGCTGAGGTCCAGGCTGCGTCGGACAGGTGAGTATAGCGATATTTTTTATTTTAATTCTTTCTTTTACACATTTATATGGATCCCAGGGCCTGAAGGAGAGTTTCCTCTCCTTCAGACCCTGGGAACCATCAGGAATACCGTCCGATACTTGAGTCCCATTGACTTGTATTGGTATCGGGTATCGGTATCGGATTGGATCCGATACTTTGCCGGTATCGGCCGATACTTTCCGATACCGATACTTTCAAGTATCGGACGGTATCGCTCAACACTAGTAACAACTGACCAAGGCCCAAACACATCGAGACCAACACTGGTAAAGGGAGGGTCTGGGCTGAGTCTATCTGCTGGTAGGTCAGCCATCTTTTGAGTTTGAGTCGAACCACGAAGCTTACGGCAGGTAATACATTTGTAGATGACACTACTGATGAGTCTCTTTGCACCAACGATCCACACACCGGCAGACCTGATGGCTCCTTCAGTAAATAGTCTTCCTTGGTGCTTGACCAGATTGTTGTAATGTTGTACGATTAGGTAGGCAACATGACATTTTCCGGGAAGTATAAGAGGGAATTTCTCCACAAACCCCATCTCAGCTTCTTTGAGTCGGCCTCCTACTCTCAGTAGGCCACTGTTGTCGATGAATGGGTCGAGTTTTCTCAATACGCTGCTCACTGGTATTGGAGCTTTGTTGATAAGACACTGGATTTCTGCAAAGTAGGTTTCTCTTTGAACAGTGAGGATGATGTGATTTCTAGAGAACTCTAAGTCGGAGGTAACATAGGTATTTTTACAAAGATGCCAACCTTTACATTTTTCTGTGCCACAAGTTCTGGTGGTCTTGAATGAGCGAGCTATATGAGTCAGGCAGGTAATAGCTCGAGTAAGTGACTTCCAACTTGAGAATCTGTCGAACCTGCAAGATCCAAGCTGGATAACAGAGGTCATTGTATGAAGTGTAGACACCTGAGGGCGGATTTCAGCATCTGAGTCCTCTCCTACTAGTTCAAAGGTGTCTGGAAAACATTCCTCAATGTACAATAGTTTTGGTCCTGACAGCCACGTTGTGCTTCCTAGTCGACTTGCGTCAACTGCTCTAGTTGCATGATCTGCAGGATTCTGGTCTGTGGGTATGTAATGCCACTGCTTTGGATGAACTGATCTCCTGATTCGTAGCACTCTGTTATTGACATAAACATAGAATCGCCTGGTTTCGTTGTGGATATATCCCAGGACTACTTTGCTGTCTGAGTAGAACGGCCTGTGTCAGGTCGATATCCATTTCGGATGTGATGAACTCTGCTAACTCAATGGCTAGGACTGCAGCACAAAGCTCTAACCTGGGTATAGTGTGCTCTGGTTGTGGTGCGAGTTTGGCCTTTCCCATAATGAAACCAATGTGGCACTGACCTTTGGAATCTACAGTTCTCAGGTAGGCAACAGCGGCAATTGCTTTGACAGAAGCATCTGCAAATACGTACAGTCTTTGGCTTTGTATTTCAGTAGATGGCACAGGGGCGTATGGTCTTGGCACATTCAGGTTGGAGAGTGCCGCTAACGAGTTCTTCCACTCTTCCCACTGGATCCTCTTATCAGGTGGCAGAGGTGCATCCCAGTCAGATGTTTCCCTAGTTAAGTCTCTTAGTAGGGCCTTGCCTTGTATAGTAACAGGAGCTGCGAAACCCAAGGGATCGTACAGACTGTTGATGGTAGACAGGACGCCTCTACGTGTAAAAGGCCTTTCTTCCTGGTTGACCTGAAAGGTGAAAGTGTCTGACTGTAGATTCCAGAGAAGCCCGAGGCTGCGTTGCATTGGTGCGGGGTCTGACCCCAGGTCCAGGTCTCTGAGACCATTACATAGGTCTTGAGAAGGGAATGCTTCCATGAGTTCTTGGCTTTTTGAGGCTATTTTATGAAGCCTAAGGTTCGAGCAGGCAAGCATGTCCTGGGCTCTCCTGAGAAGACTGATGGCAGTCTCAATTGAAGGCATTGCTTTGAGACAGTCGTCGACATAAAAGTCCTTTTCTATGAATCTTCTGACATCTTCTCCGTATTCTGCTTCTCCTTCCTGAGCTGACCTTTTGAGTCCGTAAATGGCGACGGCAGGGGAAGGACTGTTGCCGAAGATGTGCACTCTCATGCGGTGACTGTGACTTCTTTAGTAGGATCATTGTCTCTGTACCAGAAGAATCTTAGGAAGTTCCTGTCTCTCTCTCTCACAAGGAAACAATAAAACATTTGCTGGATGTCAGCGATGAAGGCAATGGAATCCTTACGGAAGCGCATAAGTACTCCCAGCAGTTTGTTATTGAGGTCTGGTCCTGTTAGTAGAACGTCATTTAGGGAGACATCATTAAATTTGGCACTGGAATCGAACACGACTCTAATCTGGCCTGGTTTCTTAGGGTGGTATACTCCGAACATGGGTAGGAACCAGCATTCTTCAGAGTCTTTGAGAGTGGGAGCTAGTTCTGCGTGACAGTTTTCAAAAATCTTTGACATGAAGGAGAAAAAGTGATCTTTCATCTCTGGTTTCTTTTGCAGATTACGTTTGAGAGAGGAGAAACGTTGTAATGCCTGATTTCTGTTGTTCTGTAGACGTGGTCTGTGGGTTTTGAAGGGAAGAGGTGCGACCCAGCTGTTGGTCTCATCTTTAACGAGTCCCTTGTCCATTACCTCTAAGAACAACTTGTCCTCTACCGACATTGCCACTTGGTTGTCCTGTTTAGTTCTCTGGAAGACTGTGCACCCTAACTGATCCTCATAGCTTCCCGACACTATACTGCTGTCGTGAGTAAAGTCTATTAAATGATTGGGCAGTTGGATGCTGTGTGGCAGTTCCCTGACATGGAACTCATTGTTACAAGGTTGAAACAGAGATGGTCGTCCTTTCTCCAATGTATTTGTCAGCATGCTTGTTACAGAGGATGGGGCGTGCATGCGTCCAAAGCATACGTTGCCAATTATGACCCATCCTAGGTCTAGCCTTTGGGCATAGGGAGCATTGTGGAGTCCATTGATATGACGTCTCACTTTATGAACCTGCAGGATATCTCTCCCCAACAGCAGAATTATCTGGGCCTGATGGTCGAGTTCTGGTATAAGGTGTGCTATTTGCTTTAAGTGAGCATGATGGATTGCTACATCTGGCGTAGGGATTTCAGATCTGTTGTCTGGGATCTGGTTACATTCGATGATCGTAGGTTGTGGTAGGCAGAATTGTCCGTCTAATGACTCGATTTGGTAGTCTGTAGCTTTCCTGCCCGCTGTTGTCACAGTACCTGCACATGTCTTTAATGAGTAGGGAGTGCTTGGCCCTTTGATGTTGAATAGGTCAAAGAAAGTTGATCTAGCCAAGGATCGATTACTTTGATCATCCAAGATAGCATACAGTCTCACAGCTTGGTCTCTATGGCCCTTCGGGTATACTCTGACGAGGCATATTTTTGAACAGGACCTACTGTCTATTGTCCCTTTGCAGACCTCGGTACATTGTGAAGTGATCTCTGGCGTAGCTGTATCAGTGTTCCTTTCCTCCCCGCCATGCTCACTGTCAGCTGGCGTGTTTTGTGCACTCCATGGAGCCGGGCCAGGGTGTAGAGCAGTGTTATGGTCTGTGGTGCCACATTCTGTGCATTTTACACTGACCTTGCAATCCTTGGCGAGATGAGTTGTGGATGAGCAGCACTTGTAGCAGATACCGTTCTCTTTCAGGAAGCTTCTGCGGTCTGGCATAGATTTTCCTCTGAAGGCTCTGCATTTCAAGAGAGGATGAGGCTTCTGATGAAGTGGGCACTGCTTGTCAGGGTCCTGCACCTTTGTCTCTGATTGGGAGCAGCCAGCAGACCTGTAATTAGAACCTGGAGAAGAAACATAAGTCTTGTGTACTGCCACAGATGTTCTGCGTGGATTTGCAGGTGGTGACGGTGTGGCATATGGCATTGCAAAGTCAAAGCTGGGATCGTTTCTAATTCTCGCTTGTTGGTGTATAAAGTCTACAAAAACGGAGAAGGGAGGAAATGGAACACTGTGTTTGTATTTGTACGTGGAACCATGTGTGAGCCACCTCTCCTGTAGATTGTAGGGCAACTTCTGGACTATAGGGTTAACACCTCTGGCTGTGTCGAGAAATGCAAGTCCCTGTAGGTCGTCCTCGTATTTGGCAACTTGGACTTCCTTTAGTAGGTCGCTTAGCTCTCTAAGTTTCTGGAGACCTTTGTTAGAAATTTTAGGAAAGTCATCGATTCTTTTGAACAAGGCTCTTTCTATTACTTCTGCTGAGCCGTAACACTCATCCAGCCTCTTCCAGATCTCTTTGAGGCCGGTCTCAGGGCGGTTTATATTAATGTCTCTGATCCTTACTGCGTGTTTGACTGACTCTCCTCCCAGGTATTTGACTAACAGGTCTATCTCTTCCCTGTGTTGTAGCCCCAAGTCTCTAATGACATTTTGGAAGGAAGCTATCCGAGCTCTGTAACCTTCAGCTTGGTCAGTGAATTTCATGAGTCCCTTGGCAACCAGTTCACGTCGTGTGAAGAACTTGGCAAATTCTGTTGTGAACCGGTTGTCGGTGGAGTACACTGGTGATGGATCGCCCTGATAGTGATGTGAGGTGCGTTCATACCTGTTAGTGTCCTCAGGGTGGCGCCAGCCGGTGTCGTATTGCTTCGGTCTGACGTACGGTGTGTCAGCAGGGTGATCCACGTTGGTTACCTGGTGAGGGGCAAGGTAGTCATTAGCAGAGTTGTTTTGTCTCACGTTTTCAAGTTTGTTTCTGTCCTGGAGCTGAGCCTCGTGGTGACTCTCGCTCACTTCGCTGGAGACGTCGTATTCTCGTTCTGGTGCTGGTTCAGAGTTATAGTTTGGATCAGGAAGTTCATTAACATACTGAGATGTGCGTTGTGGTGTGTCTTGTAGTGGAAACTCCAGACTTGACGTACTGCTTTGGCTATGCAGCTTGGGGCTTTGCGCGGCTTCTAGCGATTCCGCTTCAGCGAGGGCTGCGGCAGCTTCCCTTTTTGCTGCTAGGCTTTCTAAGGCGGCATCCACACGTGCCTTTTCTAACTGCATCCTTCTCTCTTGGTCATCTAGGCGTGCTTTTTCTAATTTAAGTTTCATCTCTTGATCAGCAAAGCTTGCTCGCATTTTGGCGGCTTCGGCATTTGCGCGGGCAATGGCGACCGCGCTGCTGATGGATGTTGTCTTTGAGGAAACGGAAGTAACGGATCTTGTTCTATGCGATTTGTGAGACATGGTGTCTTGGGAAAGTGCTTGGCTGTGCAGAGATTGCTGTAGCTGTATTTAGTTTCTGAGTAGCCGGTGACTTGAATCCCACTAGTTGGATGGCTGCCGTTTCACTGTTCTGTCCTCACTAAATGAGACAGGCCCAAGTAGCTATCCAGTCAGCTAAACCGCTATACCGGGGTCCAATAAGGAGACTGTGGTTGAGTCTGTGCTTTATTAAACGTATTGGTATATTGATGCGGTGAAACTGTGAACAATGATATACATAGAATCAGTGCATGGTAGGGAACAAATACATACTACACATGATAAACGTTATGCATTACATTTAGAAGGCTAGTAACTGAACTAGGAGTGCAACTGGTTAAGCTAGGCTAATATAGAGCAGAAATATCTAGAGAAAAACATAAAGACATACCGGTAATGCAATCGCAAGGGGAATGAAGTGTAAGCGTCTTTCCTGGAAGGCAAACTAGAGGAAGTGAATGAAAACTGGAGGGAAATGTGGGCTGAGCTACCATAATGCATTGCAAAGGAGGATCAGACATAAAAAATACATAGCAGAAAAATAGAACAGTAAACATATCTCTGACCGCTAGAGGGAGCCAAAACACTACAGATAAAGGTATGAATATATCAAGTCCTGTATACTGGCTGAGAAACTGCAAATTATACAAACAGATAATGGAGGTAACAATTTAGATGGCGGAGACAGAACAACGACACCAGGTCTCCAGTGACCTTCAGCCTAACAGTGACCCTTGTTAGGCTACTTAGCGCCCTCACTTCTCTGTGTCCAAAGGAAGTGAGAGCGCACACCCAATAGTGGCTGCTGATTGGCTGCAGCGCTCACATGGCAAAACAATGTCACAGGAGACCAGCAGCATCGGTGCAGAAGTTGAGAACCTGTTATTTTTTTTGGTTGTTGTTTTTCCCACTTTTTTTTATATAATATTCATATAAATATACATTAATATCAATAAGTTAAAGGGGTTTTTCACATTTATTAAAGTGGACCCCAAATGATTAACAACTCCAGATAGTACTTACCCTTCATCACTTCTGCTCTGGCTTCCCGCTGCTGCTCCGGTCTCTGTGTTTTGGCTGCAGCTTTGACGTCACATCAACAGCTCACATCACCGCTGCAGCCAATCACTAAGCTACCTACATCAGCAGTAGATTTTTCTCTGTATGTTCTCCAATGTTCACCTCTCATATCATCTTCTTTTTGTGGATAATCTTATGTGAATCATGGCCAAAATTTGGTTTCAAAATGGCTGGTTTCAGTGGATTGTAGCTCTACAACCCAATACTTCTTTGAGGTATTTAATTTGGATCCGCAAAGTAAATTCCATTATCTCAACAACAAAAAATCACTGGCAACTGGATACTCTTTTAAGGTCCTCAAATCTCGCTTCCCATAACATCTGAACAAAGTTTGTAGTCTTAGCACATTCACAAGAGGTCTTATCTCTGCTATCTACGGCATTTTGAAGATCTGTAGTCAACTTTTAGTGAGCCATGAATCCACAAAATTCTAGCATTAGTTGTATGTCCAAGGAACATTGTATACCTACAAATACAACCTACAACTATTGACATTAAAGGGAACCTGTCACCATGTTTTTGGAAGATGGGATAAAAATAGCGTTAAATAGGGGCAGAGGTGGGCGTTACATTAGTGTGTTTGTTATGCGTTTATTACCCACCTAAGTTGCCGAAATACCTTTGCAAAGTCTCCGTTTTCGCCTGTCAATCAGGCTGGTCTGGTCAAAAGGGCGTGTTGTCTTCCCCCAGATTTTGCGTAGTTTTCCGTTGGTGGCGTAGTGGTGTGCGCATGCCCAAGGTCCTGAATCCTCTGCCAGGGGATTTAAAAGAGCGCGCTGTTCGTTATTTCATTGGTGATCGGTGGGCGCGGCCATCTTCCTTTGGCCGCGCGTGCGCAGAAGCGGCGCTCTGCTGGCCGCGGCTTCAGGAAAATGGCCGCAGGATGCCGCGCGTGCGCAGATGGATATCGCGGCGGCCATTTTCCTGAAGCCGCGGCCAGCAGAGCGCCGCTTCTGCGCACGTGCGGCCAAAGGAAGATGGCCGCGCCCACCGATCACCAATGAAATAACGAACAGCGCGCTCTTTTAAATCCCCTGGCAGAGGATTCGGGACCTTGGGCATGCGCACACCACTACACCACCAACGGAAAACTACGCAAGATCTGGGGGAAGACAACACGCCCTTTTGACCAGACCAGCCTGATTGACAGGCGAAAACGGAGACTTTGCAAAGGTATTTCGGCAACTTAGGTGGGTAATAAACGCATAACAAACACACTAATGTAACGCCCACCTCTGCCCCTATTTAACGCTATTTTTATCCCATCTTCCAAAAACGTGGTGACAGGTTCCCTTTAAATATAAATGAAATTAAATTTATTTTCTCACAAACATTATCAATAA
This sequence comes from Ranitomeya variabilis, assembly GCF_051348905.1. Classification (NCBI taxonomy): domain Eukaryota; kingdom Metazoa; phylum Chordata; class Amphibia; order Anura; family Dendrobatidae; genus Ranitomeya; species Ranitomeya variabilis. The sequence continues at coordinate 93,532,568 of NC_135237.1, forward strand.
AATAGTTTGAAGGAAAGGGATTACACAAAAAAATATTCAATAAAATCACATGGTGTGGGGTAATTAAATATATAAAATAGGTATAATTCTATTAATTACACCATGTTCCAAATTATTATGGAAATTACATTTTTCTCGGATTTGAAGTGAACGCCACCAGCGAAACGCATATCGGGGCACATCCACTATGTTGCCAATACAGACCTACCCCATATTCATGTGCTTTGTATATTTCTGCTCCCTTCACCAATTTACAACTTTCTGCTTATGCACAGTGTACACAGAAAGCTTCCAATAAGTGGTGTGGGTGGGCATATACAGAGCTCAGCATTCAGAGAACTGCAAGATCTGCAGCAGTTAAAACAGTGATTTATCAAAAATACAACAAGTGCCCCAGTAAGTGATACATCGCTGGAACCAGGGTCTCTGTTCCATTATCATCCTGATTTCAGGAGGGGTAGCAAAAACCCAGCAACCGATTCCCTTTAAATAAGCTTTTTCTTTCTAGATTTCTAAGCATGTGAAGACACAGTGATAATTGTGCAATCAGCCACAGATGCAATCCAAACAGCAACACTGATTGCAATTTTAAATAAAAAATTATCACAATGGTATTTACTAGGCAAAGCAAACACTTTATACACTTAGCTGAAGTACCGTATATTGCTATCGTTTGTTACACTTCTTTGATTTATCAAACATTTTTCCATAAAATCTTTAATTTGAAAAAAAAAAAGTTTTATTATAAAGCATTCTGCATAAAAATATTTGTCCATACTGTGCCCTAAATAAGCCTCCTATGGTATATGGCCACCACACTGTCTGCCTTTATGAGCTATATTTGCCACACTGTCTGCCTTAATAAGCTAAAGTTTACACATCATCTGCTACAACTGAAAAACTGTCCATTCCTATGAACTACGGCATATACCAAGGCTGACCCCTCTCCACTCTCCCTTTCTCTCTCTATATCTCCACACTTTCCCCCCACCATGTTAACCCCCACATACTGTGCTCCTATTTCAAGCATGCCCTTCTCCATATTCATGCTTTGCCCCCTTTTCACACTATGCCATCACACTGTCCTCTCCAAACTGTGCCCCTACTCATATTGTCCCTCTACACAGTATTATGGTCACCACAGACTCCCATACGCAGTATGATGTCTATCACAGCACCCCACATAGTATGATATCCACCTCAGTCCCCCTTATAGTATGATATCCCCTACAGCCCCACATATAGTGAAATGTTCCCCACAGCCCTCCATTCAGTATAATGCCCACCACATACTCCATACAGTAAGATGGCTTCTACAATCCCTCATACAGTATAAGGTTTCCCACAGCCCCTTACTCACAGTATAATGACCCACACCGCTTTCATACAGTGTGATGTCCACGACATCCTCCCATACAGTATGATGTCCATCACAGCACTATATACAATATATAGTTACATAGTTATTAAGGTTGAAGGAAGACTTTAGGTCTATCTAGTTCAACCCATAGCCTAACCTAACATGCCCTAACATGTTAGGTTAGCCCTAATATGATGTCCACCACACCCCCCATACACAGTATGATGTCTTCCACAGTCCTCATATACAGCACAATGTCCACAACAGTCCCCCATATACAGTATGATGGCCCTACACAGCCCCCTATCCAGTATGATGTCCATAACAGTCAGTCATATACAGTATGATGGAACCCACAGTCCCCGTACAGTATGATGGCCCCTTGTGTATAGTGTAATGTCCCTGACATGCAGTATGATGTCCACCACAACCCCCATACAGTATAATGTCCATCACAGCCCCTTTAACAGTATAATGCCCCCAAAGCCTCCTTATACAGGTCACCACAGCCCCCAGTATAATGTCCCCCAACAGCCAACTGTATAGTGTGGTCTCCATACAATGTCACCAAACGTTCCGCATATAATATGATGTCCCCCAGAGCCCCCGTATAATATATCTACCACAACCCCCCCCATACAATATGGTCACCACAGCCCCTATATAGTATAACGTGCCCCTCTGTAAAGTATGGCCTCCAGTATAATGACCCACAGCACTGCCAGTGTTTTTTTTTTTTTAAATTAATGTGAAAAACTATGAGAAGTTGGTTAATCTCATTGGGACATTTTTTACTTCAATTGGCGCTTGTTTTTGAAATTGTAAACTACCGGTATGTAAGTCTGTCTATGGTATTTTGTATTTAATGTTGAGGTTCTCTTGATGTTAGCTCAGCTTCAAAATTACTTGAGAATGAACCACATGGTCAACCCTGAACAACATCTTCTGGAATTACATCAGCAGTGCAGACTGCTACTCCTATTATCCTCCCACTACTTGATGAATAAAGAATGTTATATAAACATTCTCCAAGAACAAATTCACCCAACAATCCAGGAGCAATTTGGTTATGAACTATGTTTTTTTCCAGCTTGATGGAGACCTTGGCACAAGCAGGGACGGACTGGGAATGAAATTCAGCCCTGGCATTTTAAATCACACATGCCCATGCTGTCCCTACCCCTGAGCCCCAGATAAGGATATCTATTACTAATATTACCCTGCCTGGAGGAAATCAAGATTTCCAATATTTCTAACAATACTGCTATATACGTTTGAATATTAACAATACTGCAATAACAATATTGTAATATAACAAATAGCAACAAACCATAACCAAATATTACCAGCATATACGAGTACAGTAGTGCTTATACCACCATATGACTTCAGAATCCTCACAGAACGCACTGTCAGGACTCTCCAGCGCCAGCATTGAGAGCAGCCGTCATGTGACCACAAGTATGAGATTTCCACACCTCTGGCCACATTCTGACTAAACATACTTTGTTTTGCTAAATTCACTTGTATTGAGCGAGCCATGCACATCTAGTCAGCAAGTGATTGCATTACTTCAAATTGCGTACTTGTGGACACATGATGGGCTGTTTCCGTTATCAGAGAATCCTCACAGCGAGCGATGCACACACTATGAAGATTCACAAGTCTGCAGTCACACAGATAAGAAAACAGGGAACTAGAAGAGGTAGAGGGTGCATCTGGCTGTACGTCAGATATAAAGGAAAAGGGGGGGGTGCAATGCCTAGCCCAATAATATATGAAGTACCAAAACAAGAAAAAGGATTGGACTAAAACAGGCACGCACAACCATCTAATATGAAAATATGGACAAAAACCTTTTTATTCAACATCACATCAAATATAAAAACATTTAAAACAGGTGAAAACACACAACACCCCCATGTAAATCTGTAACCGCAATACTCACATAGATCTGAAATATAGATGCTGGCAAATACTCCACTAAATAAGTGTATATACCTAGGACCGCCTGAGAACCTGTACATAAACCATGACTGTGGGAAACCTAGAAAATAAGCCTGATAGTGAGCCAGGCAAAGGAAATATATATATATAAATATGTGTAATAGTGCAATGCTGCATGCACTTAAACCCACAGTAACCCTTTAAAGAAGGGTATGGTGCCTGGGTGTAAAGGCAATCACAACGCTGGCTGCACAGTGCTCCTATGTATAGGAAGAGGCAGAAAATGTGCCGTGAATACTCAACTGAATAGAATCCGGAGCAAGCTGTGGCCGCGGTTTGGCTGAAATAGAGAGTCCAGGCAGGTACGCAGGTAGGTGGAGATCAATATGCCATGGAAGTGGACAAGAAGGGGGGGGGGGTTGAAAAAGAAGAACCCCACGCGTATCGCCGCCGCAGCGGCTTCGTCAGGGGAAGTGATTTGGATGTAGAACCTAATCGGTTTTTATATTGGCATAATTAGACATGGGTGCTTACCGGTGTGCCATTCATGGCTGGAAGGCATGGGCGGGAGGAGACGCGCCGACCGTAAGTGAAGGAGGAAATGCGGCAAAGGTGTAAAGAGATCTCCATGGAGACGGAATGCGCGTGCGCAAAATGCGGCTCACAATGAGCCGCATTGCGCATGCGCGGGAGCCGAACGGCATGCAAAGCAGGAGAGAGAAAAGGGCAAGCCAGGTGTGGAGGCCGTGCCGGAACATAGGATAAAAAAGGGCATTGGTAACAAAAGAGTAATCTGTCTGGAGAAGAGACAGTGGATGATTAATACAAGCAGAGAAATAGACAACATACTGATATATATTGGTACATATAAAGAAAAGGACAATATTCTGACCTATGGTAATCCCCAATTATGGAGATAAAATTGCAATACGTCCATAGTTCGTGTCCAGTCCCAAACCTATAAACTAAAGGACATGAATGTGCACATCATTAGACATGCAACAACTATGTCCCCTGTCCAAGTACAGGAAGGTATCCGGATTTCATGTGCCCTTAAGTCCGTCATGCGAGTGTACTCCCAGTAGAAGAATAACCATAATCTGTATTCCTCCATCTCAGGGCGTGAAGAGGACTAGTTGAAGGGTCCTCCAGGAAGTGATGATAATTGAAGCTCTTAAATATCCACAGGTCATGTACAGAAATTTGGAGATGATGCCCAACACACATGCAGACACAGAGCCGTGGATCCAGGGAAGTGAGAAGCAACGTCAAGAGAGGTAATGCTGAATTCACATAAGAGCGCAGAACCAAGGATCCAAGGAAGTGAGTATCCACACAAAATGGGACTAAAAAAATGAAAAGAAGAAGAAAAAAATGAATGAAAATGAAAAAAGTAAATAGAAAAGTTCAGAATAAACATACATATATACACATATATATATATATGCACACGTATGTATGCACACACATACATAAATAAAAATAATATGTAACATGAAAGAAAAAATGAAGAATATAATGGACCCATAGTGACAGTAGCACATCAGTTGCCCAAAAAACCGGTGAAGAGAAGTTCTTCATTCAAACCGGCCGCGGCAACTGACTGCAATCCAAAAATCCATCTGGACTCAATTTGAAGAAGGAGTCTACGTCTATCGCCACCTCGCTCACTGAGGGTAAGTTTTTGCAGGCCCACCAATCTCAGATTGGTTGAAGAGCCTCCATGTTTATCCAAAAAGTGCTCGGCCACCGGGGTGAGAATCTTACCCTTTTTCTGATCCGAGATTGCGAGATGTATTGTTGATATGTGCTTCTGTGCACGTTTCCTAAGCTCCTGTGAGGTCTGTCCGACGTACACCATCTCACAAGGGCAGATAAGAGCATACACCACATCCTTGGACCTGCAATTAATGTATGCCTTTAAAGGGTGTTTGTCATGAGACGTAGGATGGGTAAAGAAATCACGGGTCGGAACCATGTGGGGGCAGATGTTACAATCTCCGCATGGGAAGGAGCCCTTAAGATTAATGCCCCTGTTTAGTCTCACCGTAGGTCTTTTAAAATGGCTCCTGGTGAGTATGTCTCTCAAATTTGGTGCCCGTCTCGCCGTCATGAGAGGTCTTTCACCCGTTATCTCCATTGTTTGGAGATCTGTTCGTAGAATTGGCCAATGTCTGAATAAAATATTACTGACCTGTTTCCAATTGTCCTTGAAATCAGTAATGAATCTGGTATAGGTGTCCTGGTTCCGTCTCCCGGGGGATAAAAGTGACCTCTGATCCTGTCCTCGAGCTCGCTGGTACGCTGCGGAGATAACACGTTTAGGGTAACCCCTCTTCTTAAAGCGATCCGATAGATCACGAGCCTGGACAGAGAAATCGCAATCCCGGGTACAATTACGCCTCACGCGTAGAAACTGTCCTGTAGGCACACCTACCTTGGTGTGCCAGGGGTGGAAACTGGAAAATTCCAAAAGAGCATTTGTTGCCGTTGGTTTACGAAATAAATCCGTCGCCAGATGATTCTCATGTGGAAAAACCCTCAAGTCCAGGAACGTAATTTCACTTGCAGAGACGGAGTAAGTAAGAAAAATATTAAAAGGGTTGGAATTCAAGACATTAAAAAACTCTACACACTCATCCTCTGTGCCCTTCCAAAGAATAAATACATCGTCTATAAAGCGAAACCAGGCGTGGACGTGGGCAGCGAACGATGGTAAAGGATAGACAATTGTCTCTTCCCACCAGCCTAAAAAGATGTTAGCGTAGGCTGGTGCACACTTCGCGCCCATCGCCACGCCTGATCGCTGTAAGTAATAGACTCTGTCAAAAAGAAAAAAATTATGATGTAAAACAAAAGTTAAGAGGTCGAGCAAAAAGGAGTCATGTCCTCTGTCGGTGGAGCAATCTTTGTTCAAAAAGTATGCTACCGCTTCAGCCCCGTCTTTATGGCCAATATTTGAGTACAAGGACTCGACATCACACGTGATGAGCAAAAACTCAGCGGGAAGTTCGATCTGGTCACACAGTTCAATAAAGTGTGAGGAGTCACGGACAAAAGACGGAAGAGAAGAGGCGACAGGCTGGAAAAAGAAATCCAGATACTCACCAGCTCTTTCACACATGCTTCCGACACTTGATACAATAGGTCTACCAGGAGGCCTAGTCCTGTCTTTGTGTATTTTTGGCAGCATGTAGAATGTCGCCGTCACTGGATTTTCCACCCATAAATACTGTTTCTCATGTGGAGTGATGATGGCAAACTGGAGAGCCCTGCAAAGAAGTCGTTCAAATTTTGAATGAAAAACAGCAGTGGGGTCAGATGGAAGCTTTTGATAATATTGCACATTACTAAGCTGGCGCTTAGCCTCAGCTTCATAAAGACCAATAGACCACAACACCACGTTACCCCCTTTGTCAGCCTCTTTGATAGTAAACTCATTGTTATTTTGGAGAGCGGTGAGGGCTCGTCTTTCGTCCACATTCAAGTTGGAAAGGCCACTTACCCGAACCGGCATGGCCAAAATGTCCCGTTTGACCACCTCAAAAAAGATTTTAATGGCCGGCACCAGAGAGAAAGAGGGTGTTTTAAGAGATTTCATCCGATGGGGAAACTTCCTCCTACCGAGTCCCGACTCATTCTCCTCCAATAGCGCCAATAGGTCCTGGAAAGTTTGATGTTCATCTGTAGGAATAGTCTGCAAAATGTCGGGTCTCCTGTACATGACCTGGAAAGTTAACTTCCTACAAAAAAGATAAAGGTCTTTTATGAGTGTAAACTTATCCACCGCATGTGTAGGTACAAACGAGAGACCCCTCTGAAGAACAGACAGCTCAATAGGTGTAAGAATATGTTCAGAGAGGTTAATTACCTGTAGTGTAGTAAGGTTGGGCTCGCAGTCATGAGAGTCCAAACAAGAAGAATCCGAGTCCCCTACTTCCGTCTGGTGGGATATCTATGACGGTAGGGGGACCTGTGACCCCTGTATCGGGTCATTCTTTTTTGTATGTTTCTTCCGTTTTCCGCCGCGTCTGGTCCGCGGTCTATTTCGCTTCCGCTTGAGGACAAAAAATCACTACTGGAACACTCCTCCCTATGAGGGGGAGTAGGGGCCCCTGATGGAGAAGTGTCTCTATTACGTCTCGGACGACGGGCATTGCCCGTGTGCCTCCACTTATAGGCCGTTTTGTGTTCAAAATCCATCTTGTCTCTTAGGAACTTTTTGCTTTTACGTTGTGTGACCTCTGCCTCATATTTGTCAAGTGTCTCCTTCAATTTATTTTTAAAGGTCATGACCTGAATTTCATCGAAACCCGCCAACTTGGACTCTAACTCTTTAACCACGGTTTTAGTGGATGCAAATAAAGTTCTGTCGTGCTCAAGTAAAAGATTTATCAAAATGATCGAGCACCGAGTCAGTCCCTGTTCCCAATGTTGTTGGAAGGAGTCGGAGGTTTCCCAGGCCGGAAAAATTGATATGCGGAGCCCCCTAGGAATGTAGCCGGACTTAATATATTCCTCCAAGCTTCTCATGTTCCACCAGAGCCTAACACATGTTTTGTGGGCCCTGGTTAAATCAGAACAGAGTGCCGTGAAGGCATTCCCCACCTGAGGGGTAGAAGTTTCCACTGTCTCAAAAATACTGGAGGACTTGGCCCGCCAAGACGCCTCCCTGGCCTCCCAATCCATGACAACACTCCAGGTATAAAATCACCCACAACAAAAATATAACTATATATCTCACTAAATATGCAGAGATACCGTACAGCAACACCACCCAAATCGGTGTGTGCAACCCTCAAAGAAATGTCCTGGAACACAGGGCTAGATAATAAGTGGGAACTAGAAGAGGTAGAGGGTGCATCTGGCTGTACGTCAGATATAAAGGAAAAGGGGGGGGGGGTGCAATGCCTAGCCCAATAATATATGAAGTACCAAAACAAGAAAAAGGATTGGACTAAAACAGGCACGCACAACCATCTAATATGAAAATATGGACAAAAACCTTTTTATTCAACATCACATCAAATATAAAAACATTTAAAACAGGTGAAAACACACAACACCCCCATGTAAATCTGTAACCGCAATACTCAGATAGATCTGAAATATAGATGCTGGCAAATACTCCACTAAATAAGTGTATATACCTAGGACCGCCTGAGAACCTGTACATAAACCATGACTGTGGGAAACCTAGAAAATAAGCCTGATAGTGAGCCAGGCAAAGGAAATATATATATATATAAATATGTGTAATAGTGCAATGCTGCATGCACTTAAACCCACAGTAACCCTTTAAAGAAGGGTATGGTGCCTGGGTGTAAAGGCAATCACAACGCTGGCTGCACAGTGCTCCTATGTATAGGAAGAGGCAGAAAATGTGCCGTGAATACTCAACTGAATAGAATCCGGAGCAAGCTGTGGCCGCGGTTTGGCTGAAATAGAGAGTCCAGGCAGGTACGCAGGTAGGTGGAGATCAATATGCCATGGAAGTGGACAAGAAGGGGGGGGGGGTTGAAAAAGAAGAACCCCACGCGTATCGCCGCCGCAGCGGCTTCGTCAGGGGAAGTGATTTGGATGTAGAACCTAATCGGTTTTTATATTGGCATAATTAGACATGGGTGCTTACCGGTGTGCCATTCATGGCTGGAAGGCATGGGCGGGAGGAGACGCGCCGACCGTAAGTGAAGGATGAAATGCGGCAAAGGTGTAAAGAGATCTCCACGGAGACGGAATGCGCGTGCGCAAAATGCGGCTCACAATGAGCCGCATTGCGCATGCGCGGGAGCCGAACGGCATGCAAAGCAGGAGAGAGAAAAGGGCAAGCCAGGTGTGGAGGCCGTGCCGGAACATAGGATAAAAAAGGGCATTGGTAACAAAAGAGTAATCTGTCTGGAGAAGAGAAAGTGGATGATTAATACAAGCAGAGAAATAGACAACATACTGATATATATTGGTACATATAAAGAAAAGGACAATATTCTGACCTATGGTAATCCCCAATTATGGAGATAAAATTGCAATACGTCCATAGTTCGTGTCCAGTCCCAAACCTATAAACTAAAGGACATGAATGTGCACATCATTAGACATGCAACAACTATGTCCCCTGTCCAAGTACAGGAAGGTATCCGGATTTCATGTGCCCTTAAGTCCGTCATGCGAGTGTACTCCCAGTAGAAGAATAACCATAATCTGTATTCCTCCATCTCAGGGCGTGAAGAGGACTAGTTGAAGGGTCCTCCAGGAAGTGATGATAATTGAAGCTCTTAAATATCCACAGGTCATGTACAGAAATTTGGAGATGATGCCCAACACACATGCAGACACAGAGCCATGGATCCAGGGAAGTGAGAAGCAACGTCAAGAGAGGTAATGCTGAATTCACATAAGAGCGCAGAACCAAGGATCCAAGGAAGTGAGTATCCACACAAAATGGGACTAAAAAAATGAAAAGAAGAAGAAAAAAATGAATGAAAATGAAAAAAGTAAATAGAAAAGTTCAGAATAAACATACATATATACACATATATATATATATGCACACGTATGTATGCACACACATACATAAATAAAAATAATATGTAACATGAAAGAAAAAATGAAGAATATAATGGACCCATAGTGACAGTAGCACATCAGTTGCCCAGATAAGAAAACACTGACCGCAATTCCAAACAGAACACTGGGCTGAACACGCTTTAGTGTTAAAAAATACAGAGTGAAACTTTATTTATTTGTTAGTTTGTATGGAGATGGCTCCATGTGAAATTTTGGGTCCATTGGTCAGGAAATTCCCCAGATCTCAAACCCATTGAGAACCTGTAATCAATCCTCAAAAATTGGGAGGACAAAAAAAACACAGAAATTGTGATAAACTCCAAGCACAAATTATGCAAGAATGGTTCATCATCAGTCAGAATTTAGCCCCTAATGAATCCCTTACCCACTCATTACCTGCCTACCAGCGGAGGTTGGCACCCTAGTTGAAGTTGACGATGTGGGCCCCCATTCAATGGCAGCTCTTCCTATATAACTCTAGACTAGACAAATACACATACAAGGAGTACGGAAAGTATTCAGACCCCTTTAAATTTTCCACTCTTTGTTTCATTGCGGCCTTTTGATAGTCTCTCCAGAGATGCTCCATTGGGTTTAGATCAGGGCTCTGGCTGGGCCAGTCAAGAATGGTCACAGAGTTGTTATGAAGCCACTCCTTTGTTATTTTAGCTGTGTGCTTAGGGTCATTGTTTTGTTGGAAGGTGAACCTTCGGCCAAGTCTGAGGTCCAGAGAACTCTGGAAGAGGTTTTCATCCAGGACATCTCTGTACTTGGCCACATTTATGTTACCATCAATGACAACCAGTTATCCTGTCCCTGCAGCTGAAAAACACCCCCATAGCTTGATGCTGCCACCACCATGTTTCACTGTTGGGATTGTATTGGGCAGGTGATGAGCAGTGCCTGGTTTTCTCCACACATACAGCTTAGAATTACCACCAAAAAGGTTTATCTTCATCTCATCAGACCAGGGAATCTTATTTCTTATAGTCTGGGAGTCCTTCATGTGTTTTTTAGCAAATTCTATGTGGGCTTTCATATGTCTTGCACTGAGGAGGGGCTTCCGTCGGACCACTCTGCCATAAAGGCCCGACTGGTGGAGGGCTGCAGTGGTAGTTGACTTTGTGGAACTTTCTCCCATCTCCCTACTGCATCTCTGGAGCTCAGCCACACTGATCTTGAGGTTCTTCTTTACCTCTCTCACCAAGGCTCTGCTCCCACGATTGCTCAGTTTGGCTGGACGGCGAGGTCTAGGAAGACTTCTGGTGGTCCTAAACTTCTTCCATTTAAGGATTATGGAGGACAATGTGCTCTTAGGAACCTTCAGAAGCAGAAATTCTTTTGTAACCTTGGCCAGATCTGTGCCTTGCCACAATTCTGTCTCTGAGCTCCTTGGCCAGTTCCTTTGACCTCATGATTCTCATTTGGTCTGACATGCACTGTGAGCTGTGAGGTCTTATATAGACAGCTGTGTGCCTTTCCAAATCAAATCCTATCAGTTTAATTAAACACAGCTGTACTCCAATGAAGGAGTAGAACCATCTCAAGGAGGATCACAAGGAAATGGACAGCATGTGACTTAAATATGAGTGTCTAAGCAAAGGGTCTGAATACTTATGGCCATGTGGTATTTCAGTTTTCTTTTTTAATAAATTTGCCAAAATTACTATATTTCTGTTTTTTTTTCAGTCAAGATGGGGTGGAGAGTAAACATTAATGTGAAAAAAATGAACTTTTTTGAATTTACCAAATGGCTGCAATGAAACAAAGATTGAAAAATTTAAAGGGGTCTGAATACTTTCCGTACCCACTGTACATACATGGTTGGGCTCAGCAAAACCGACACATTGCGGATTTGCTCTTGTAAAAATCTGTGTGGATTCTTCCTCTCTTGGCAGAAATCGTAGTTGAAAATCCAGGCGTTTTTTATGCGTTATTGGTGCAAATTTTCAGGTGGATTTCTATGCGGATTTGTCTGCGTTTTTGTTAGCGTTATAAAGATATATTATTTAACAAAAAAAATAGAATTGTGATGTAATTTCCTAGTCCAACCTCTTCTTTTATATTCTCCATTGAAAACCATAATATCATTACATACCATGTTTGAATATAATGTTTACACACAAAACAAATATAAGTGAATATATATATATGTAATACCAAGCCCAAGGTTTAGTAATGACCAAGTGTTAGCCAGATACCATCATTAATAAAATGGTAAATAAAGAGTTAAATAAAACACACACACACACACACACACGAAATCTGCGTGAAACGCAATGTCTGTTTAATTTTCATAAACTTTATAAGGGTAAGTTCCCACGGTCAGTAAATGCTGCGGGTTGGACGCTGCGTACATCCGCAGCGTCCAAATGTTACAGTATAATGGATGGGATTTGAAGAAATCCCATCTCCACTATGCGTACACCGGCACCCGCGGCTTCCCTGCGGAGAGACATGCGGTGCGTCTTTCCATACCACAGCATGTCAATTTATCTTGCGGAGACGCTCAGTCTCCGAAAGATAAACGTAACCGTACAATGTATTGGACGCTGTGATTCTGCACAGTTCAATGAACACATGCAGAGTCACCTGTGCTCAAAAGCCGGCAGTGCTTTGGGCAAAGCGGACATGTGCTGCGTCCAAAGCGCTGCTGGTTCCTGACCGTTGGAACATAACCTAAAAAAAAATTGCATTTGCTGAATCGTAATTTTCTTAACCAGCAGAGGGAAAGCCGACAGCTGATGTTAATATTCTGGGAAGGAGGGGCAGCATGGTGGCTCAGTGGATAGCACTGTAGCCTTGCAGCGCTGGAGTCTTAGGTTCTAATCCCACCTTAGACAACATCTGCAAGGAGTTTGTATGTTCTCCCCGTGTTTGCGTGGGTTTCCTCCGGGTTCTCCGGTTTCCTCCCACATTTCAAAGACATACTGATAGGGAATTTAGATCGTGAGCCCCATCGGGGACATCGATGATAATGTAGCGCCCCCACTGCCGCAGGGCCGAGGGGTACCCGGTACCGGGCCTCTGCTCTGGGGTTGTCACGGTGGCTAGGCCCGGTCCGTGACCCTGCCGAGGGGCGTACAGTGAATAAAAGATATGGATAATGGTGGTGATGTTGTAGTAGTGCGGTGCAGTAAATAACGAGGACACCAGGTTGCAGTCTCTTTACCTCTTTACTGAAGATCTCTGGGTCCTCAGTCCGGAACACGGTTCACAAGGCTGCGCAAGTCCGGCCGGTCCAATGGCACCTCCAGAGTTCTCTTCACAGGTGGAAATCGGTACCTTCCTTCTAGCGCTATGTGTTGTGGTCCTTCCCTGCTGTGCTTACAGAAAGTCCCCCACAACTGTTGTGTCTGTTTCTTAAGTTCCCTCACAACTCGATTAGATGATGTTCTGCTAATCCTCCGTCCCTCCCTGATGTTCTGGTTGGAACGGCACCCGTTTGACGGGTAGGCTCGGAGCTCTTCCGGGACCCTAGAGTCGCCCCTCTCCACAGGTTGCCCCCCAAGACTGCATAGGTGATTTAAGGTAGACAGCCCGCCTTAAACTGACTGTCCTGCCGCTGTTTGGAGTATTGCTTGAAGCTGAATGTTATGATACTCCCTCGGCGTTCCGGCCACCGGTAGTGCACCTCAGTAGGATGTTGCTTCGGTCTTACAGCACGACTCCTACTGGTATTTCTCCTTTTGCGTGATCTCGTTTCTCACTCAGCACAATCTATCTCGCTTCTAATCCTTCCTTGGGCACCGCCGCTATCCTGAGCAGGCACGGTCCCGTTACGTTCGTTCAAGTTGCCAAGCCTCTGTCAGGATCCCACCCCTGACAGAGACCCTACTGTATCTTCCCCCACAACACCCTCTGCCACAAGGTGTTGCCTGGTTCCAACCCAGTCAGCTTTCTGATCTAACTTCCTGCCTGACCCCCATTTTACCCACTATGGTGGGGAGTGGCCTAGTGAATAGAACCCTTAGCTCCCCCCGGGGGCCCGACTATGAAATGTATTGGTGTCTGTGATACCTGATCAGATGAACTCCTTCAGTGCCATCAGACGCACCATGGCTCCCCTTAGTGGCGGAGCCACAGTACTGCAACGACCAGGACTCTGGGGCGCTGCACTCCCCCCTGGTTAAACACAGTACTCCGGGACTGGGAAGAAAACAACAATACAAGTTAGCAAAAAGACATACAGTTTTGTTGAGTGCAATAACAATAAGCATATTTAAACAGAGCTTCCCTTTATGGGAGGTGAGGACACTTGAACGTTACAAACATGGTTAGATATCATAGCAACATGCTACAATTAACTTTTCTTACCCAACCGGGTATTCTACTAAGTGCAAAATTGTTGAACAATAATTTAACATTGCCTTTAAGGACATACACTCTGAATCCACTAAAGACCTTCTTATAATCACATTATAAGGCAATTTAACTTTTTCATTCTCCTTCTTTAAATCTGCAGGACCGCCTGTCCTAACGGCACCAGACCTACTGCCTCTCCTTTCTATGCAGGACCGCCCCGTTCAGCCCGGGCCTACTGCCTTTTCAACTACTATACACGGTATAGAACATAACATTACTTTCAGTTTAAGAGCACTGAGCCATCTCTACATGACTCCTATGAGGACTCAGGGTTTACCTTCTATCCTAATTATCTATCAACATTATCAAAAACATTTTCTATTGAACATTAAGCCTTCTCATTATCTTTCTCACTATCATGCATGCTGGACACCACGTCTACCCCTACGGGCCCACTGCATCCTTCTTCTATCTTTCACTTTCTTTCGGAGAACATCATCAACATTTCTTCACAATTAACTAGTTAAATACATATAACTTACTCATATAAACATTATCATCACTTTCTTTCATCAAACATTATTGCTATCTGTCTTAAAGCAATATCACCATTTACGTGCAACAAATGAACATCCCCTTTAAGAGGGGAACAAGTCTCTATGAGGTAGCATATCTTCTCAAGCTACCAGTCCGTACTCAGCAAAGGTTCCAGTGTGGTATCTTCACAAAGAGTCCTTTTTGAAGTAAAACCAGTAGGGAGCACCTTTAATAAGGTGCAAACTATTTACAAAAAGTTCGTATCATGCACTGTTCATGATTCTGCAGTTCTTTTCAACAATGAGGAAACAGGAAACAAAAGCAAAAGCAGAGGAAGGGGTCCTGGGCAAATAAAGGGATCCTTTTAAGAGTTAACCCTAGTCGGGTTTAAAGCAGCAAAAAGCAGGGAAACAAACAGTTAACTATGTACAGTTTCAGGTTTCCGAGGTTTAGTGGGACGGCTTCCAGGGCTGCACCTGGCACTTAACCCTTCTTGGCCTGGGAAAAGTGAGGTCCAGGGTTACACCCAGTGCTGGACAAACGCCGTTAATCCGTCTTTCATGTACAGTCAAATCATGCGCAACGATGGAGGTCTGCGCAGCTTGAGTATGGGCATTTGCTGCAGCAGAGGTAGCGGCTGCTGCAAGATCAGTCACTGGAACGGAGTCAGCAGCTGTGGCACTAGCAGTCACTGGAGTGGTGTCGGTCGTCAGGGCAGGGTCATTCTTCATACCGGCTTCAGATGCGGTCCCTCCGGTGCCGGTCTGCTCTGCCTCCGCTGGGGTCTGGAATGCTGGCTGCAGGGCCTCATGCTGCGACGTTGTCATCTCTGCTCGCAGCATCTCGCTTTCCGGCAGGGCCTTGCTTTCTGGCTTCGGAGCGCTGGAACTTCTTTCCTGCTCCGGACCAGACGAGGCTGCCGACAGATGTCTGGTGAGGCTCCCGATGATGGTCTTCTTCCACCCGGCCTCAGTGCTCAGCTGCGTCTGCGGGAGTTGGTGGATCAGCTCGTCCGCTCCGGTCTGCAGGAGGTCAGCGTCAACTATGGAGGTCTGGCTGCGGTGTCTCTCCGGGTAGCTGGGGGAGTCCTCGGCTCCGACCCCACGCTCCGGCTCCGGGCGGCTGGCCATGGCGTCCTCCATGTCGCTGACTTCTTCTTCCTGGTCCTTTTCCCGCTCTCTCCTTCGTGGGCGGTTTCGTTTTCTCTGTCTCTGCCCACCATTGAGGATCAGGAGGCGGATCTCGGCTGCTGACGGACACGTCCTCAAGGGGCCGAGATATTTAGACTGGGCGGCCATTGTCTTTCGCGCTCTTCAGCTTGTTCACGCCCACTTCCACGCCCTTCTTCTTCTCCTGCGCTCTCCTCAGCGCTGTAATGGCGGCGGTTTTGGCGCGAACTTTTGGCGGTAAATGGCGCAGCACAGTCTTTGCAATAAATCACAGTCCAAGCACAATAAATCACAGTTCCAAGGCACACATGACCTGATTCTTCAGGCTTAAGTAGATCCTGTTCGTGACGCCAGGTTGTAGCGCCCCCACTGCCGCAGGGCCGAGGGGTACCCGGTACCGGGCCTCTGAGTCTCTGCTCTGGGGTTGTCACGGTGGCTAGGCCCGGTCCGTGACCCTGCCGAGGGGCGTACAGTGAATAAAAGATATGGATAATGGTGGTGATGTTGTAGTAGTGCGGTGCAGTAAATAACGAGGACACCAGGTTGCAGTCTCTTTACCTCTTTACTGAAGATCTCGGTCCTCAGTCCGGAACACGGTTCACCAGGCTGCGCAAGTCCGGCCAGTCCAATGGCACCTCCAGAGTTCTCTTCACAGGTGGAAATCGGTGCCTTCCTTCTAGCGCTATTTGTTGTGGTCCTTCCCTGCTGTGCTTACTGTCATGAATCCCCAATGGCTAGGGATAGCACAGGACAAGCAAAGTACAAATAAATAACGGACGAGCTCTAGGGTGATGGAACCTGGGCTGACCGCTGCCCTACGCCTGACAAACGCAACTAGAGATAGCCAGGGAGCGTGCCTACGTTGGTTCTAGACGCCACGCACCAGCCTAAGAGCTAACTAGTACTCCAGAGAAAATAAAGACCTCACTTGCCTCCAGAGGAATGAACCCCAAAAGATATAGTTGCCCCCTCACATGTATTGACGGTGAAATGAGAGGAAGGCACACACATAGAGATGATATATATAGATTTAGCAAATTGAGGCCCGCTGTAAACTAGAAAGCAGAACGATACAAAAGGGGACTGAGCGGTCAGCAAAAAACCCTAATAAAAAAAAAAACATCCTGAGATTACAAGAACCCATGTGCCAACTCATGGCACATGGGGAGAACCTCAGTCCACTAGAGCTACCAGCTAGCATAGAGACATAATAAGCAAGCTGGACAAAAAAACCAAACAACTGAAAATCAGCACTTAGCTTATCCTGAAAGATCTGGGAGCAGGTAGGCAGGAACCAAACAGAGCACATCTGAGTACATTGATAGCCGGCAAGGGAATGACAGAAAGGCCAGGTAAAATAGGAAACACCCAGCCTCTGATGGACAGGTGGAAACCAAAGGCCGCAACCCACCAAAGTCACCCAGTACCAGCAGTAACCACCAGAGGGAGCCCACAAACAGAATCCACAACAGTACCCCCCCCTTGAGGAGGGGTCACCGAACCCTCACGAGAACCCCCAGGGCGATCAGGGTGAGCTCTATGGAAGGCGCGGACCAAATCAGTCGCATGAACATCGGAGGCGACCACCCAGGAATTATCCTCCTGACCATAACCCTTCCACTTAACCAAATACTGGAGTTTGCGTCTGGAAACACGAGAATCCAAGATCTTCTCAACAACATACTCCAATTCTCCCTCCACCAGCACCGGAGCAGGAGGCTCAACCGAAGGAACAACGGGCACCTCATACCTCCGCAACAACGACCGATGGAACACATTATGAATAGCAAACGATGCTGGGAGATCAAAACGAAAAGATACAGGGTTAAGAATCTCCGAGATCCTATAAGGACCGATGAACCGAGGCTTGAACTTAGGAGAAGAGACCTTCATAGGGACAAAACGAGAAGATAACCACACCAAATCCCCAACAAGAAGTCGGGGACCCACGCGGCGACGGCGATTAGCAAACTGCTGAGTCTTCTCCTGAGATAACTTCAAATTGTCCACCACCTGATTCCAAATCTCATGTAGCCTGTCCACCACCATGTCCACTCCAGGACAATCCGAAGACTCCACCTGACCAGAGGAAAAACGAGGATGAAACCCCGAATTACAAAAAAAAGGAGAGACCAACGTGGCAGAACTAGCCCGATTATTAAGAGCAAACTCGGCCAGTGGCAAAAAAGCAACCCAGTCATCTTGGTCAGCAGAAACAAAACACCTCAAATAAGTTTCCAAGGTCTGATTAGTTCGCTCCGTCTGGCCATTTGTCTGAGGATGGAATGCAGACGAGAAAGACAAATCAATGCCCATCTTGGCACAAAACGTCCGCCAAAATCTAGACACAAACTGGGATCCCCTGTCCGAAACGATATTCTCCGGAATCCCATGCAAACGAACCACGTTCTGAAAAAATAAAGGGACCAACTCAGAGGAGGAAGGCAACTTAGGCAAGGGCACCAAATGAACCATCTTAGAAAAGCGGTCACACACAACCCAGATAACGGACATTTTCTGTGAAACCGGGAGATCAGAAATAAAATCCATGGAAATGTGCGTCCAAGGCCTCTTCGGGATGGGCAAGGATAACAACAACCCACTGGCCCGAGAACAGCAAGGCTTAGCTCGAGCACACACTTCACAAGACTGCACAAAGGTACGCACATCCCTAGACAAGGAAGGCCACCAAAAAGACCTGGCCACCAAGTCTCTAGTACCAAATATTCCAGGATGACCAGCCAACACAGAAGAATGGACCTCGGAGATGACTCTACTGGTCCAATCATCCGGAACAAACAGTCTTTCTGGTGGACAACGATCCGGTTTATCCACCTGAAACTCCTGCAATGCACGTCGCAAGTCTGGGGATACGGCGGACAATATTACCCCATCCCTAAGGATACCAGTAGGCCCAGAGTCTCCAGGAGAGTCAGGCACAAAACTCCTGGAAAGAGCATCTGCCTTCACATTCTTTGAACCTGGCAGGTATGAAACCACGAAATTGAAACGAGAAAAAAACAACGACCAACGAGCCTGTCTAGGATTCAAACGCCTGGCAGACTCAAGGTAAATGAGATTCTTGTGATCAGTCAAGACCACCACACGATGTCTAGCACCCTCAAGCCAATGACGCCACTCCTCAAATGCCCACTTCATGGCCAAAAGCTCCCGATTACCCACATCATAATTGCGCTCGGCGGGCAAGAATTTTCTAGAGAAGAATGCACATGGCTTCATCACCGAGCCATCAGAACTTCTCTGTGACAAAACCGCCCCCGCTCCAATCTCGGAAGCATCAACCTCAACCTGAAAAGGAAGTGAAACATCTGGTTGACACAACACAGGAGCAGAAGAAAACCGGCGCTTAAGTTCCTGAAAGGCCCCCACAGCCGCAGGAGACCAATTAGCAACATCAGCACCCTTTTTAGTCAAATCAGTCAAAGGTTTAACAATACTGGAAAAATTTGCAATGAACCGACGATAAAAATTAGCAAACCCCAAGAACTTCTGTAGGCTCTTAACAGATGTAGGTTGTGTCCAGTCACAAATTGCCTGAACCTTAACGGGATCCATCTCAATAGTAGAAGGAGAAAAAATGTACCCCAAAAAAGAAATCTTCTGGACTCCGAAGAGACACTTTGAGCCCTTCACAAACAGAGAATTGGCCCGCAGAACCTGAAACACCTTCCTGACCTGTAGAACATGAGACTCCCAGTCATCAGAAAACACCAAAATATCATCCAAATACACAATCATAAACTTATCCAGATATTCACGGAAAATATTGTGCATAAAGGACTGAAAGACTGACGGAGCATTGGAGAGTCCAAAAGGCATTACCAAATACTCAAAATGGCCCTCAGGCGTATTAAATGCGGTTTTCCACTCATCACCTTGTTTTATCCGCACCAGATTATACGCACCGCGAAGATCTATCTTAGTGAACCACCTAGCCCCCTTAATGCGAGCAAACAAGTCAGTTAATAATGGCAATGGATACTGATATTTGACTGTAATCTTATTTAGAAGGCGATAATCTATACAAGGCCTCAGGGAACCATCTTTTTTTGCCACGAAAAAAAAACCTGCTCCCAGAGGGGACGAAGATGGACGAATATGTCCCTTTTCCAAGGACTCCTTAATATAATTCCGCATAGCAGTATGCTCTGGTAGTGACAGATTAAATAAACGACCCTTAGGGAACTTACTGCCAGGAATTAATTCTATAGCACAGTCACACTCTCTATGAGGAGGGAGCGAATTGAGCTTAGGCTCCTCAAAAACATCCCTATAGTCCGACAAAAACGCAGGGATCTCAGAAGGAGTAGATGAAGCGATTGAAATCGGAGGTGCATCACCATGAACCCCCTGACATCCCCAGCTTAACACAGACATTGTTTTCCAGTCCAGGACAGGATTATGAGTTTGTAACCATGGCAGACCAAGCACTAGTACATCATGTAAATTATACAGTACAAGGAAGCAAATCACCTCCTGATGAACGGGAGTCATGCGCATGGTCACCTGTGTCCAGTACTGCGGTTTATTCATAGCCAATGGTGTAGAGTCAATTCCCTTCAGAGGAATAGGAACTTCCAGAGGCTCCAGACTAAAACCGCAGCGTTTAGCAAATGACCAATCCATAAGACTCAGGGCAGCGCCCGAATCCACATAGGCATCGACGGAAATGGAAGACAGTGAAAAAATCAGAGTCACAGACAAAATGAACTTAGGCTGCAGAGTACCAATGGCAAAAGATTTATCAACCCTTTTTGTGCGTTTAGAGCATGCTAATATAACATGAGCGGAATCACCACAATAAAAACACAATCCATTTTTCCGCCTATAATTTTGCCGTTCACTTCTGGACTGAATTCTATCACATTGCATAGTCTCAGGTGCCTGTTCAGAAGACACCGCCAACTGGTGCACGGGTTTGCGCTCCCGTAAACGCCGATCAATCTGAATGGCCATAGCCATAGACTCATTCAGACCTGTAGGCGTAGGGAACCCCACCATAATATCCTTAATGGCCTCAGAAAGACCATTTCTGAAGTTTGCAGCCAGGGCGCACTCATTCCACTGAGTAAGCACCGACCATTTCCGAAATTTTTGACAATATATTTCCGCTTCATCATGCCCCTGAGAGAGGGCTAATAAAGCCTTTTCAGCCTGAATCTCCAGGTTAGGTTCCTCATAGAGCAATCCCAATGCCAGAAAAAACGCATCCACACTGAGCAATGCAGGATCCCCTGGTGCCAATGCAAATGCCCAATTCTGAGGGTCGCCCCGCAGGAAAGATATTACAATCTTGACCTGTTGAGCAGGGTCTCCAGAGGAGCGAGATTTTAAAGAAAGAAACAATTTACAATTGTTCCTGAAATTCAGGAAGGTAGATCTATCTCCAGAAAAGAACTCTGGAATAGGAATTCTAGGTTCAGACATGGGAGTGTGAACAACAAAATCCTGTATGTTTTGAACTTTTGCCGCGAGATTACTCAGGCTGGAAGCCAAACTCTGGACATCCATGTTAAACAGCTAAGATCAGAGCCATTCAAGGGTTAAGAGGAGGTAAGAAGCAGCTAGACAGCAATTAAGGGCTAGGCAGCAAAACTCTGAAGGAAAAAAAAAAAAAAAAAATTTCCCTTAAACACTTCTTTTTCTCCTGCTTCAGCCCAAACAATTAACACTTTGTGGGCCGGCTATACTGTCATGAATCCCCAATGGCTAGGGATAGCACAGGACAAGCAAAGTACAAATAAATAACGGACGAGCTCTAGGGTGATGGAACCTGGGCTGACCGCTGCCCTACGCCTGACAAACGCAACTAGAGATAGCCAGGGAGCGTGCCTACGTTGGTTCTAGACGCCACGCACCAGCCTAAGAGCTAACTAGTACTGCAGAGAAAATAAAGACCTCACTTGCCTCCAGAGGAATGAACCCCAAAAGATATAGTTGCCCCCTCACATGTATTGACGGTGAAATGAGAGGAAGGCACACACATAGAGATGATATATATAGATTTAGCAAATTGAGGCCCGCTGTAAACTAGAAAGCAGAACGATACAAAAGGGGACTGAGCGGTCAGCAAAAAACCCTAATCAAAAAAAAAACCATCCTGAGATTACAAGAACCCATGTGCCAACTCATGGCACATGGGGAGAACCTCAGTCCACTAGAGCTACCAGCTAGCATAGAGACATAATAAGCAAGCTGGACAAAAAAACCAAACAACTGAAAATCAGCACTTAGCTTATCCTGAAAGATCTGGGAGCAGGTAGGCAGGAACCAAACAGAGCACATCTGAGTACATTGATAGCCGGCAAGGGAATGACAGAAAGGCCAGGTAAAATAGGAAACACCCAGCCTCTGATGGACAGGTGGAAACCAAAGGCCGCAACCCACCAAAGTCACCCAGTACCAGCAGTAACCACCAGAGGGAGCCCGCAAACAGAATCCACAACAGCTTACAGAAAGTCCCCCACAACTGTTGTGTCTGTTTCTTAAGTTCCCTCACAACTCGATTAGATGATGTTCTGCTAATCCTCCGTCCCTCCCTGATGTTCTGGTTGGAACGGCACCCGTTTGACGGGTAGGCTCGGAGCTCTTCCGGGACCCTAGAGTCGCCCCTCTCCACAGGTTGCCCCCCAAGACTGCATAGGTGATTTAAGGTAGACAGCCCGCCTTAAACTGACTGTCCTGCCGCTGTTTGGAGTATTGCTTGAAGCTGAATGTTATGATACTCCCTCGGCGTTCCGGCCACCGGTAGTGCGCCTCAGTAGGATGTTGCTTCGGTCTTACAGCACGACTCCTACTGGTATTTCTCCTTTTGCGTGATCTCGTTTCTCACTCAGCACAATCTATCTCGCTTCTAATCCTTCCTTGGGCACCGCCGCTATCCTGAGCAGGCACGGTCCCGTTACGTTCGTTCAAGTTGCCAAGCCTCTGTCAGGATCCCACCCCTGACAGAGACCCTACTGTATCTTCCCCCACAACACCCTCTGCCACAAGGTGTTGCCTGGTTCCAACCCAGTCAGCTTTCTGATCTAACTTCCTGCCTGACCCCCAGTTTACCCACTATGGTGGGGAGTGGCCTAGTGAATAGAACCCTTAGCTCCCCCCGGGGGCCCGACTATGAAATGTATTGGTGTCTGTGATACCTGATCAGATGAACTCCTTCAGTGCCATCAGACGCACCATGGCTCCCCTTAGTGGCGGAGCCACAGTACTGCAACGACCAGGACTCTGGGGCGCTGCAATAATATGTGCAAACTGTAAAGCGCTGCGGAATATGTTAGCGCTATATACAAATAAAGATTATTATTATTTATTATTATTCATATTAGCTCACAGATGTTTGCTTAGCCTTTACTGGCTAGTTTACAGGGGAACTCCAGAAAAAAATTGACGTAGGGTCCCCCTATAAAATCGAACCAGCAAAGGCTAGGCAGACAGCTGCGTGCTGTTATTAATAGCCTGGGAAGGGGCTATGGATATTGGCACCCCCAGGCCGAAAACATCGGCTCTCAGCCGCCCCAGAAATAGCACATCTTACAGATGTGCCAATTCTGGCACTTAGCCTCGCTCTTCCCACTTGCCATGTAGCTGTGGCAAGTGGAGTAATATTTGTGGGGTTGATGTCACCTGTGTATTGTCAGGTGACATCAAGCCCATGGCTTAGTAATGGAGAGGCATCAATAAGACACATATCCATTACTAATCCTATAGTTATATGGTCAATAAATACACAGCCAGAATAAAGTCCTTTATTAATCTTAATTAACCATACTTACTGCATCGCCTAAATCCCTGAATCCCTCGATCTCCTGCAACAAAAATAAAATAATAACCCAACATAAATACTCCCTGTCCGCTGTAGTCCATTTAATAACAAGTGTGACCGCTCTACCTGGCCTCAGGTGATACACTGACAGGAAGAGATCCTCCCATAGTGTATCACGCCGCCATGAGAGAGTTCACTGGAGTTCGTGCTCTCACTTATGGCACTGCAAGTGATAGTACGAACTACGGTGAATTCTCTTACGGCGGCGTGATACACTACGGGAGGATCACTTCCTGTCAGTGTATCACCGAAGGGTAGAGCGGTCACATCTCCTGATGTGACAGTTCTACATGTGAGATTGTCGTGCGACACTCATTATTAAATGGACTACGGCGGAAAGGTGAGTATATGGTGGTTTATTATTTTATTTTTATTACAGGAGATCGAGGGCATCGGGGAATTAGGTGTTGGGTGAGTATGAATTTTGTATGTGATTATGTAAATGTGTGGATTTTTTTTTACACTTGGAACACAGGCGCCAGATGATGGGACTACTGCCCCATCGTTGGCTTATGCTGGCACTGCTATATGTGACAGCAGACATAGCCGGATGGGAGCAGTAGTCCCATCAGATGATGCCTGGCTACACACCCAGACCCGCACACACACACACACCTGCACATACACACAGACATCCGCACATCTTCTCCGCTCACAGTCTTCACCCACACACTCTTCCTCCTTCCTTTTTACAGTGTTTTTGGCACGCAACTTTGCAGCTAATCTGCAGACCTTTTTACACCTGCGGTTTAGCTGCGGATTTGACTGACTCAATGTAAGTCAATGGGTACAGAAACGCTGCAGATCCGCAATTAAAACGCTGAGAATCAGTGCGGAATTTTCCACAGCATGTGCACATCAATTCTGGATTCCCATTAACATTGCCTGAGCACTCTTTGTGGATTTGGTGCAAATCCACACGGAAAACCTGCTGAGGATCTGCAACGTGTGCACATAGCCTAAATCAGAGGTGTCAAACTGCATTCCTCGAGGGCCGCCAACAGGTCATGTTTTCAGGATTTCCTTAGCATTCCCCAAGGTGCTGGAATCATTTTGTGCAGGTGATTAAATTATCACCTGTGCAATACAAGGAAATCCTGAAAACATGACCTGTTGGCGGCCCTCGAGGAATGCAGTTTGACACCTCTGGCCTAAATCTTCATCTCAGTAAGGCCTCTGTCACACATCAGTTTTTTGCCATCAGTCACAATCCAGTAGCTCGTCAGATCCGTCACAGATTGTGAAAAACTGATGTGATGGATTCGTTTTTTTCAGATCCGACTAGCGGATCTGGCTAATTGGATCCTAAATAAATTGGAGCATACTCAGTTAAAAAAAATAGATTCCGTCATTTGACGGATCCGGCGCCATAGGCTTCCATTCAACGGATCAATCGCTGTCCAATTTTTTGACATACACAAAAAACGTTACTTTGTTTGTTGTATCCGGCCGCTGGAAAATTTTCAACAAAAATTCGTTCCAGCGAACAATGGATGAAATGTGAGGCCTTCCATCGCTATGAGAAAAAAAATGATCAGGTGGCATTAGGCTACTTTCACACTAGCGTCGTTCGACGCACGTCGCAATGCGTCGTTTTGGAGAAAAAACGCATCCTGCAAAGTTGCCCGCAAGATGCGTTTTTTCTCCATACACTTGCATTAGCGACGCATTGCCACACGTCGCATCCGTTGTGCAACTGATGCATCGTGTTTTGGCGGACCGTTGGCACAAAAAAGTTCCATGTAACTTTTTTTGTGCATCGTGTCCGCCATTTTTGACTGCGCATGTACAGCCAAAAGTCCGCCCCCTCCTCCCCGGACATTACAATGGGGCAGCGGATGCGTTGTAAAATTGCATCCGCTGCCCACGTTGTGCTATATTAAAGGGACTCTGTCACCTGAATTTGGAGGGAACAATTTTCAGTCATAGGGGCGGGGTTTTCGGGTGTTTGATTCACCCTTTCCTTACCCGCTGGATGCAATATTGGATTGAAGTTCATTCTCTGTCCTGCGTAGTACATGCCTGCACAAGGCAATCTTGCCTTACGCAGGCGTGTACTATGGAGGACAGAGAATGAACTTCAATCCAATATTGCTGCCAGCATGCAGCCAGCGGGTAAGGAAAGGGTGAATCAAACACCCGAAAACCCTGCCCATATGACTGAAAATTGTTCCCTCCAAATTCAGGTGACAGAGTCCCTTTAAGGCTACTTTCACACTAGCGTTTTTCGGCAGATGTCGCAATGCGTAGTTTAGGAGAAAAAACGCATCCTGCAAAGTTGTCTGCAGGATGCGTTTTTTCACCATAGACTTACTTTAGCGACGCATTGCCACACTTCGCAACCGTCGTGCGACGGTTGCGTCGTGTTTTGGCACACCGCCGCCACAAAAAACGTTACATTTTACTTTTTTTGTGCGTCTAGTCCGCCATTTTCGACCGCGCATGCGCGGCCGAAACTCCACCCCCTCCTCCCCTGACCTTACAATGGGGCAGCGGAAGCGTCGGAAGACTGCTTCCGCTGCCCCAGTTGTGCTTTTCTTTTACAGCATGTGTCGGTACGTTGGCTCGACGCACTGCAACGGGCCCGTACCGATGCTAATGTGAAAGCAGCCTAAGGCTACTTTCACACTAGCGTTTTTTTCAATACGTCGCAATGCGTCGTTTTGGCAAAAAAACGCATCCTGCAAAAGTGCTTGCAGGATGCGTTTTTTCCCATTGACTAACATTAGCGACGCATTGACACACGTCGCAACCGTCGTTCGACGGTTGCGCCGTGTTGTGGCGGACCGTCGGCTGCAAAAAATGTTGCTTGTAATGTTTTTTGCGGCCGACGGACCGCCATTTCCGACCGCACCTGCGCGGCCGGAACTCCGCCCCCACCTCACAATGGGGCAGCGGATGCGCTGCAAAAATGCATCCGCTGCCCCCGTTGTGCGGCACAGAGAACGCTAGCGTCGGTAACCTCGGGCCGACGCACTGCGACCGGCCGAGCCCGACGCTAGTGTGAAAGAAGCCTAAGACACTGTCCGTTGGGCCGACGGTTTGCGACGGCCCGTACCGACGGACTAGTGTGAAAGTAGCCTAGTTGCCAGATTGGTTTTTTTTTCAAAATTTGACGGATTGCGACTGATAGCAAAAGACTGATGTGTGAAACGGGCCTTAAGAAAATATATTTATTGTTTAGAGGCCCAAACAGAAGAAGCTGTCAGTGTCCGTCCCTGCACACACACATCTACTGCACACACTGTCCGCCGCCGGTTACCGACCATTACCACCCTGTGGTGCCCACACGTGAGCCGAGTGCATTGTGTACACCACCAGACTGCGCTCCCACAGACAGCAGCGAAGTGGTTAACGTTCCCGCCAGTAAAATCCCCGCCAGAAAGCTCGAGCCTATTGTTCTACTACGTCATCAGCACGCCACGCCCACCCGCGCCGTGACGTTGTACGCGGCAGTAGAAGGCGGTTGTCGGTGAGAACTGACTGAGAGCAGTACCGGGAGATAAGTGGGAAAAGCGGCAGAGAGGTAGGTGGCGGGCATGTGCCGGTGCTGCTGCGCTGCGTGCCGGGCTAGCGGCCTGAGGTCGGTCCTGGACCCCGGGGCTATTGTGCAGATGTGCGGGATGATGGGACAATGTGCGAGAATGCAGTGGCGGGCAAGATGGCGTTGTGTGGCGGTGCTTCAGTAACGGCTCTTTCCCGCCATTGTATGTCTGCGGCGTGCGGGCGGGAAATCCCGGGCATGTGCGGCGGGCGCCGACTCACGTGCTCCTTCCCGGCCGCCGCCGCTTCTGTGGCGGAGCTCGGTAGTGAGCACGGCAAGTGTGTGGTGGCCGGTCCCGGCAGGACCACCGATATACTGCCGCGATAGCCCGCGCAGCGCCGGGCTGTAATCTGTGCACCTCTCTAGCAGTCGCGACAGAGTCCCGACATGAGCGCTGCAGTGGTGGCCGTGTAGTCCTCGCCGTGTATCTGTGTTTTCGCCAGAGACCTGCATGTACTAAAAGCTCTATGTATTTCACACACAGGACTTCATAGAGCCGCACAGCGATAAGGGGACCAGATAATAGTATTAAATGCAGGCCAGTCTGGAGACGCAGGTAGTAAGTGACTCTTCTATTGTTATGTATAAGTCATGTATACAGGGTGCGGGCCCGGTGGCCGCTCTGGGGGCCGCATGCGCGTCATTCCCGGTGGTAGTGAGAGGATGGTCAGCCCCGCTCATAGTCTCCCGGGCTGTACTGCGCATGCGTGCACAGGGGCGGGGCCGCGCTCACACCAGGCCTAGGGTGATCAGGAGCAGTGCGGCCACCGTGCATAACCGGTAGGTGGGGGCGGCGGCCGCGCTGAGCGGGGTGTGCCCGGGATCTCGGACGGTGCTTATTTGCGCGGCTAATGATGCAGCCCCCGGCTACAGCTTTATTACAGCGCCTGCTGGATGCACACCCAGAATGGATGGAGGCCTCTGCAGCCGTGTACATAGGGGCTGCCTCTGTGTGCTACATGGCTGCAGGCATCAGTGTCTGCCCTGGTGAAGGGACCTTGTGTAATGGGTAATGCAGTGCTCTAACATAGTCCACAGGGTGGGGGCGTTACCACAGGCCCACCATTCCCCCGACCATTCATTATGGCCAGAAGCTACACATGCCGGGCTACAGCCAGTATTTACATTGTACCTGTACTGATGACCAGACTTTAATACAAGTCATTGATGTGAGACCCCCAGCTAATTGGGACACGTTCTGGTTGTTCGTTTTAGAAACAAATTACCTACTGAATCTGTTATGCAAACTGAAGTGTGGGGTAGGGGCTATTGACGTCTGTGGAGTGCGCAGAAAAGTCAAGAATGCAGAACTTTCTTGAGGAAAAAAGCCAAAACATAATAATCAATGGGTCCCTTCTGCTTGATGCAGGAAGCTCTCCCATAAAAATATGTATTTTTAGTATATTGATATAGCCACCTACCCCCCCCTCTCCGTGTCCAGCACCATTTTCCTGACATCACTGCAATGCAATTCAGACAATCTGGCTCGCTCTGTGAGCCACAAGTCTTACAATGTAGTCTATGGAGAACTGCTCTGAGGCTCCATAAAGTTGCACTGTAAGGCTATGTGCACATGTTGCGGATTCGGCTTAGGAATTTCTGGTGCGGATTCTCTCTCCTGGCAGAAAACACACCTGCGTTTTTTTGTGCGTTTTTGCTGCGGTTTTCTTGCAGATTAGCTGCGTTTTTTACTCCTGTGGTTTTCTATAATGGAATGGGTACAAAAACGCTGCAGATTCACAAAAAAGAATTGACATGCTACTTCTTTAAAACCGCAGCGGATTTTCCGCAAAGTGTGCACAGCATTTTTTTTTTCTCATTGATTTACATTGTACTATAAATCAATTGCGGATCTGCAGCGTTTCTGCACTGCAAAAAATGCTGCGGATCCGCAGAGAATCCTCAACGTGTGCACATACCCTAAAAGCCACTCTTGGGACACGCAGAGCGCAGCATGACCCTGGGGAATCTGCAGATGTCACTGAAGTGGAGCAGAATGGCGCTGGATCCTGGAGAGCAATGGTAATTGTGTATATTGATACGTACACTACATGCACAGATACTAAATAAAAAATGGGAACACTTTAATGCAACAGTCTAGTTTAGAAACAAAATGTGCGACTGGTCATGTGAACAGAACCTAAACTCTCGCTACCTCACTGTTCAGCGTCTACTCAGCTGTTGTGGATTAACTATTCATTCTGGAGCAGAGCTGCAGCAGCCGCTCCAGTGTGCCAGGGCAGTGTTGTCCACTCCAAGCATTGTTTGCATCCAGCCAGAGCTTTTGGTAGCAGATCAGTGGTTCTGTTGTGGGGGGAGGGCGCTCGCCCCCTCCCCTGAGATTTGAGATTGAAGTCCCATCTTAAGAATAAGTAGTCCATATCTGTGTAGTGGGGAAACCCCATCACATCACATGCCATGCACCTTGCAGTTCTTCACTGCTATTTAATTTTTGCCTGTTGTGTGAAAACTACCATTTTGCTGAAAGTAGCGGTTGCGCTCAGTCTGTGTTGTGGCACATTAGTGACAATTCCCACCAGAATGCCTACTGCTGGCTCATGGTTTCTGTGTAGCTGAACAGCTAATGGCAGATGAGGAAATTCATGTTACTTTCCAGGATTTTACCAGATCTTATTATGGTTGGAGCACTGCATGGTCATTTACACGTGTACCACAAAACCTTAGTTATATCTTGTATGCTTTAAATGCATGATAATCTTTTAAAGGGTTTGTACAAAGTTAGTTATCTCATAGATGTCATGGGTGGTAACTTATTGATTGCTGGGGGTCTTATCAATGGGATCCCCACTGAACCCGATTGCAGTGGCCTGCGTGATTCCTATCTATATAGAGTTACAAATGCCCCAGACATGGATGTTAAGTCTTGTTCTCAGGATTAGTGGGGGGTCCCAGCAGTTGGATCCCCAGCAATCCGTAAGTTGTCCCAAATCCCATAAGGGATGACTTATTAACTTGATACAACCCCTTTACATTTTTAAGGGTGTATATATGATACATAATTTAAAAGCTAATGTTTTTGGCCTGTTTAGTACTTTTATAATTTTTTTTTTTAATTTCTTGTCACCTTGACAGAAAATGGGGAAGAAGCAGAATGGAAAGGGCAAGAAAGTGGAAGAAGCAGAACCTGAAGAGTTTGTAGTTGAAAAGGTTCTGGACAGACGTGTTGTAAATGGGAAGGTTGAATATTATCTAAAGTGGAAAGGGTTCACAGAGTAAGTGTCATGGCCCACCCACCTTTCCCAAACACTTGGTCAAAAGATAAATGTGTTTTCTCTCAAATATTGTTTCCTTTGATTATTTCCAGAGGTTCAGTCATGTATACATTGATATATACTAGTTAAAGCCAGAATACATACAAGGGTGTTCATGGTGCAGACGTTGGCATTTACCATCAATCATGAAATGGTATTTGTTTGACAGGAGTGACCATGTACTTGTCTCTACCGTCTGTCCTGCTGCTTGGTTGTCTAAGGCTTTCTCATTTCTTTCATTCCTATACTCAGTTGTCTCGTGGGCGCTTACGTCCTCGCCTCTGCAAAACTGAATTTGGGAAGCTGGGGCTATTGACTAGTGGTGTGGACAGTTATCGTGCACCCTGTTGTGCATCGTGTAGGGGCATATATACGCCTACAGTAGGTGGACACTTGGATGTAATGGACTGCTTCTGAGTGTCCGCCTCTGGTAGGCATATACACCTAAAAAATGATGCTCTGCTGGCACCATTATAGTCAATGGCTCCCTCAGCATATACTCTGAAATGCTGTTCTGTGTTGAGTTCGGATGGAAGCCCTGATGGGACGGCTAAGCACAGGGGATGAATGCAATGTGAAAGGGGCACAAGATGCAGAATTATCAGTTCATTTTCCCCATTGTAGGGGGTCTTGCATTGGAACTTTAAATTCTCACCTGTGGAGACCCATCCTGCAAAGCTAGGACTGCTCAAAGTTTACTCTTTTAACCCATTGTTTTACTTCACAGTAAGGACCTTTGTTTTTGAATACCTATTTTGAAGCACTGCTCTTGAATACTAGCGCTCCTCCCCCCTCCTGCTAGCACACTTTATAGATCCATGCATCCTGGAGATAGTAAACAATTACTATTCATTGGCTATGGACAATGCACTTTCAGCTTTATTGGTTTATGTGCATCTGGGCCGGTTTATTAATCAATTGAACCTAAGTAAAATTGGTCTTATTATTACTGGTATGATTGCAGCCTAAACCTGTACTTTAAGATATGTACATAAGTCCTGTAATCATCTGTTGGAACGGAACCAGCAGCTATCCACTGTCAAAGTTCTGCAGACACAACTTTTGTTCTTGGTAAAAATATATATATATATATATATATATATATATATATATATATATATATATATATATATATTTATTGGTCTCTGATGGATCCGGTTTTTAATTATAGCTCTATGATCTGTTGTCCATAGATTGTATTTTTTGCTTTGTACGATGCACTCTTTCCCCCCCCCCCCCCAAATTTGATGGGGGGGGGGGATTGGGGGTGCATCTTAGAAAGCGAACATGCCTTACTGGGGGGGAGGTGTCCGGGTGACTCTGGGTGCCTGGCGATTGCTGGCAGTCGGTGTCAGGTGCTGCCCGGGGCTGTGCCGACATTTTGCGACAGGCCAGAGCCCCGGCACTTCTAGGGTTTCACGTGCGCCGGCCATATTCCTGGAGACCAGTGCATGTGGAACCCTGGAAGTGCCGGGGCTCTGGCCTGTCGCAAAATGTCGGCAGAGCGCCAGACACCCACGCAGCACCGTTGGGCACCCGGAGACACCCCGCAGCAGCATGCCACACATCGGAGCCCTCACCCATCCCGGCCTGGAGCATCACCCCACTCCTGCCTCCTCCAGCAGTGACCCTGGGACCCCGCTTCACTGCAGCCACCACCCCCGGTAAGCAATAAGATGCAAGGATTATAAGAAGCACCACCAATTTATTAAAAAAAAAATTTTCTTTTCTCCTCAAAATTTGGGGTGCGTCTTATAATCTGAAAAATACGGTACTTAAATGTTTAAAACCCGATCCAGCTTAAATCAGTTTTTAAAAAAACTGACAGTTGTGCTTACTCAACATTTTTGACAAGATTAGCCTTAGGTAGCAAGTGACCCTGATTTCTGCTCTGTTCCTACTTTGTTTTCATTGAAATGGCTGTTTATTAGCTGCATCTCTGGAGTCGTCGATTCATGAGTTGCACATATAAAGCTGTCAGTGGTGGGAGAAGACCACAGCTCATAAACCCTTCCCTCAGGTTGTTTGGCATGTGTTGGGTGAAACTTTACCTACATCCCAGTAACATGTCATTTTGGCACAAAACATTGTCGTATATGTAACAATGAATCATCCAAAGCGTTAATATAAGTACTAGTAGTATTTATACTGGTGACTTTTGCTCACTATTTCATCAGTTTTTGTAAGTCAAAACATACAGATTTCAATCTCTTAAAGGGAACGTTTCATCAGAAAGTGCTGTTAATCTGCAGGTTAACAGCGTTATAATGCTGGTTGGTGTCCGCACGTAGCTTAACCACTTTCACATGTCAGCTGATATATACAGTTGACATGTGCCCGCAACAGCTGCGGGTGAAATCGCCATCCACCTGCTGTTGTAAAATGCCACTTTCTGACAGCGTTATTTAATCCTTTCTGCCATCGGACGGAATAGTACTTCCGATGGCAGATCCCCTGCTTTGATACAGGCTCACTACTGGAGCCCGCATCAAAGCTGGGACATGTGAGCTGTTTTGTACAGCTGACATGTGCCTGCAATAGCACCACCCGCAACTATTAACTAGTTAAATGCCGCTGACAGCGGCATATAACAAGCGCTTCCGGCATCGGAACCATTCATGTGATCGGGGATCATCCGTGCGGTGGCATAACAACCAGAGGTCTTCTGAAGAATCAACCCTACACATTTGGTGTCAGAGTTCAGAATTGCCCGATCTATCGATTAAAGAATTGACCTGATCGCTAAATGGCCTAGCGAGAAAAATTAAAACTCTAGAATTTTTTTTGGTCGCCATGACACTGCATTAAAATGCAATAAAGGGCGATCAAAATAACGTATCTGCATTAAAAACGTCAGCTCAGCGCGCAAAAAATAAGCCCTCGCCCGACCCGAGATTCCAAAAATTGGAGACGCACAGGTTTTTTTTATTTTTAGTTTTGTATTTTTTTTATATTTTTTTAAGCAAATTTTGGAAACACTTTTTTATCACCACTTAGAAAAAATAAAACCTAGAGATCTTTGGTGTCTATGAACTTGCAATGACCTGGAGAATCATTATGGCAGGTCAATTTTGCATTTAGTGAACCTAGCAAAAAAGCCAAACAAAAAACAAGTTTGGGATTGCACTTTTGCAATTTCACCACACTTGGTATTTTTTTTTCCCGTTTTCTAGTGCACGACATGGTAAAACCAATGGTGTTGTTCAAAAGTACAACTCGTCCTGCAAAAAAAAAATAAGCCCTCACTTGGCCATATTGACGGAAAAATAAGTTATGGCTCTGGGAAGGAGGGGAGTGAAAAACGAAAACTCAAAACCGGAAAAAGCTACGGGGTTATCTTGCATTTCTGGAAAGCGTACTGGAAATCCAACCCATCGATGACCCCCGTCACATGATTGTGGGTCACCGATGAGTTGACATGACAACCAGAGGTCCCCAGCAGACCTCTACGGCTGTCACTGCCAAATTGCTATGAGCGCCACCCAGTGGTCGTTGCTCATAGCAAGTGATAATTTTTGCTACATGCAGAGGGAGTGTTGGCCAGGGCCAGTGGTACGATTACAGCCGCCGCTCTATTGTCAGAGCGGTGACTGAACCGGTGTCGGCACGTACTCCTTGACTGAAACCAGAACGCTGTAGGGGAGAATAAAGTTGACTTTCTCCCTGCCACGTTCTTCCTACGTGCAGGCACCAGGCAGCATTATAGCCCTATTCACCTGCAGGTTAATATCATTTTTTGTTTTTTCTGGTGCAGGTTCCCTTTTATTATAGTCTTAGGCTACGTTCACATTTGCGTTGTGCGCCACAGCGTCGGGCGCTGCAGCGTCGCCGCATGCGTCATGCGCCCCTATATTTAACATGGGGAGCATGGACATGCGTTGCGTTTTGGGACGCATGCATTCTTTTAGGCGCAAGCGTCATGACGCAGAGGACGCAGCATGTTGCATTTTTTTTTGCATTCAAAAATAGAACGCATGCGTCGCAAAACACAGCGTTGTGCATGCGTTGTTCCTGCGTTGTGCGTTGCCGACGCTGCGGCGCACAAAGCAAATGTGAACGTAGCCTTACCCCTGAGTAAACTAAATGTGACTTAATTTCACATTACTGGACTCGCTTGGACCTGAAAGTGGAAAACCCCTTTAACATATACACCCTGGTAAGGATTTAAAATCCTCAGCACTGATTAGCTTGCTGTAGTTTTTTAATCTCTTGCTATGGTGGCATTGTAGATATACTGCAAGGTAATCTGCAGCCGAAAATAAACATGTATGCTTTGTTTAAACTAGCCTTTAGTACACACTTGAGCTTTTTTTTTTTTTTTTGTCTGACTTTCTCAAAACTTATTGAAGCAAGCATATTTACATAAAGTGATTTATGAGTGACCAATATCCCATCCCGAAACTGGGAGTACACAAATATGCATATAGGACCAATAAGGACCAGCTGCCACAATATACCAAACGAAAAACAGCAAAGAACTAACAGCCATGAAGTCCAGTAAAATACAATTTTATTATTACAAATAGTAAAAACACCAGACAAAAACAGGTCATATGGTACAGGAAATTAGGGCACACATGTAAACACGGCCAAGCAAAACCGGGACAAACCACCAGCCTATAGCCAGATCACTAGCAGAGGTACGGGATATTAAAGTAAATGCCCATGTTAGTAAAGACAGTGCAGATAGATCAATGCTTAAACATGGGACCATTATAAATGGCATTACCATATCATTGCCATATCAGCATTTGTTACGTACCAGGTCTTTACTAACATGGGCATTTACTTTAATATCCCTTACCTCTGCTAGTGATCTGGCTATAGGCTGGTGGTTTGTCCCGGTTTTGCTTGGCCGTGTTTACATATGTGCCCTAATTTCCTGTACCATATGACCTGTTTTTGTCTGGTGTTTTTACTATTTGTAATAAAATTATATTTTACTGGACTTCATGGCTGTTAGTTCTTTGCTTTTTCTCAAAACTTGTAGATTTATTTTGTTCTGTATGAGATGTATACTATTCTTAGTCATCTTTGTCTTACAGCGCAGACAATACTTGGGAACCAGAAGAGAACTTGGACTGTCCAGAGTTAATTGAAGCTTTTCTCAACTCGCAAAAAGCTGGCAAAGAAAAAACCGATGGCAACAAGCGAAAATCTGTGTCAGACAGTGAATCTGAAGAAAGCAAGACAAAAAAGAAACGAGAATCGGTATTATGATCTCCTAATTCTCACTGATGGTTGACAATGTAATCACTTATGTCCTCTAACGCAATTGGAACAGGTTTAGAAGTGTTTAAATTTGAGTTTGCTGTAATTGTGGTAGAGACCTTAACCACACATCTAAATATTAGCCACTGCAGGTAAACAGATTCTTTAAAACTGATGATGAAGTTTCTTGGTTAACACTGAGTGTATAAACCCACTGCCCTGTCGGGGAGCCTATATAGTGGGTCGCTGCTTTGAGTGATGCACTTTGTGGTGACATCACAATACTGTGCCTTTTTTTTTTTTTTTTGTTGCTGCTAGAACTAGATATAATATAGCAATGTGTTCAGACTGTTGCTTTTAAATACGCTTCTTTTTTTTTTTTCGTCCAACTTGTGTCTGATTTGGTATTACCCTCTCACCCCCATTATAAGCCACTGCCAGAGGTTTCTTATATGGTTCTTCAATACAAATAAAAGCATTGGGTGCCCAATTCTTCTTTCTTCATGTGAGTCATGAGACTCCGATTAAATGGTTGCTCAGTCCTGCCCAAATCATTTATTTAATCTTGCTTGTGTGTATTGGGGATCCAGTTGCTGCTTTGTGCTGGTGTTCCAACATTTTTTTTTTTTCTCATACTTAACATTGTTTAGGCTGACAAACCAAGAGGCTTCACTAGAAATTTAGAACCAGAGAGGATAATTGGAGCTACAGACAGCAGCGGGGAGCTGATGTTCCTTATGAAATGGTATGTAATGTGTTCTGGTTACATGATCTGGTGCAATAACTTTTTTCCACTAGTTTCAACTTCGCTGCAATTATTGGGGAGTGGACATTATGTTTAAATTGCTGCATTTTTTTTTGTTAAATCCCTAAATATATGCAAAAAAGTTAGTTATTAAAAACCACTTGCTGAGTAGCTTCATTTTCATCTACCTCCTACAACCCCTGTGTAGATCTAATGCATCTCCAGAGTGGCAGGTAACAAATCTAATCCTATAGCTATTATCAATGCCCTACATCTCGCCAATAGAAATACAGTAGGTGATTGATGTAACTTTGGCATCTGACTAAAGTGGTTGTCTGTTTAAAGGGAACCTGTCACCAGGTTTGACAGGAATGAGATATGGCCACCACTTTTCAGGCCTGATATAATGCATTATACAGGGTGGGCCATTTATATGGATACACCTGGGTGGGCCATTTATAAAGTTAAATTCAAAATGGCCACCATGATCACCACTAGTGATGAGCTAGTGTACTCGTTGCTCGAGTTTTCCCGAGCATGCTCGGGTGATATCCGAGTATCTGTTGGTGTTCGGCGATTAACCCCTTCACGACATGCGCTGTACTAGTACAGCGCATGTCATGTCTCCCACTTTGATGTGGGCTCTAGCGCTGTTTTGTACAGCTGACATGTGCACGGAACAGCAGCGGGTGGAATCGCGATCCACCTGCTGCTATTAACTAGTTAAATGCTGCTGTCAAAAAATAGCTTAGACATGTTTGGTGTCTATGAACTCGCAATGACCTGGAGAATCACATTGGCAGGTCAGTTTTAGCATTTAGTGAGCCTAGCAAAAAAGCCAAACAAGTGTGGGATTACACTTTTTTGGGAAATTTTTTTTTTTTTCCCCCCTGTTTTCTAGTACAAGACATGGTAAAACCAATGGTGTCGTTCAAAAGTGCGACTCGTCCCCCAAAAAATAAGCCCTCACATGGCCATATTGACGGGAAAAATAAGTTATGGCTCTGGGAAGGAGGGGAGTGAAAAACAAAAGGCTGTGTCTTGAAGGTGTTAAGTTTTCATCGCCGCAGCTGAATGATTTACAGCTACTAGACGGCTTGATTACTTGTGAGGATTCCCTAGAAACCACCACCCATCTTGAAAAGTTTCCCCCTCCCCATATACTAATGTGCCACAAACAGGAAGTTCATATCACAAACTATTCCCATTTTATTTAGGTGTATCCATATACACGGCCCACCCAGGTCTATCCATATAAATGAACCACCCTGTAGAATGCTGTATCTGCCTCTGACCTGCAAGACAAGAAAGACCCTTTATTATGCTTGCCTGTAGGGTGGTCTGGTCCTATGCCTCCCTTGCGATGCTGTCCTTTCTTGCTTTGTGTGGATGACACGTCCTTATGTCTTCCACAGTCTCCCTGGCATCGTGCTACTGCGCAGATGTACTTCTTTCCCCTGACTAGGGCAGAGTAAAGTACTAAGTGCGTCGGAGCTCTTTGACCTTTCCCTGCTCTTATGCATGGTCGTACTTTATTCTGCCCTAGCTAGGGCAGAGAATTGTCTGTGCTGGAGCACAATGCCGGAGACACTGGATGTTGTAGGATGCGCCATCCACGCGATGCAAGAAGAAACGCCAGTGACACCCTTTGGCCTGGACCGCCCTGCTGGTGCACTTTAAAGAAATGGTTGGAAGGTTATATAAATTTCATCCAAATCCCCCATCTATTTGGTGCCATGATCTAAACTAATTTCTAATATGCTTGCTTTTAAAACGCCCTACTGTTCCTTAACTACACCATCTGACTGCTCCTGTACTTCCCCCGCCGCCTTCCTCAAGTGACATCACTTGTGAACATGGCACTTTTGTCTGCATGCTGCCAGGTACTCTGACGCCGCACACTAGCAGTGCACTCTCCTCTGTTGCCAACTTACCACTGCTGATCTAAGCCTTCAACAGTGTGCCCAGTGATTGCTGATCACACAAACCGCTAGGATGAGCCCAGCCACTGAAACATGTCTGACTCTGTTCCAGGGTGGGGGCTGAGGCAGTAGCGGCAGCCTCTGCCCCTGATAATCCTTGGTTTGAGTATCCCAACATGCACTGGATTTTTCTATTAAAGTGTAACCATTTAGGAAGTTGGGGGTGCTGGTAAGTTATGGTAGTTGGGGGGGGGGGGGACGGTAGGGAATTCTTAATGTAAGTATATTAGAAAATAGTTTGCAACACTAATTAGGGTTTTAGATGAAAATTTTCTTTGGACCACCACTCGTAACTCTTTAAGGACCTGTAGACCCCAAACTGTAGGAAGTGAAAAATATTTTATCAGGCTTGATGTGTTTGGAAAATAAAGTTGGTGGATATGGCTTTTACAGCAGTGTTTCCCAACTCCAGTCCCCACATGGCCCCCAACACATCATGTTTTCAGGATTTCCTTAGTATTGCACAGGTGATGGAATTACCAAGCCGTCAGAAACTGCCACACTGTCTGCACAACACTGGAAGTCCTGAGAACGTGACTTGCTGTGTCTGAGGACTAGAGTTTAAGAAATACTGCTTTAGAGGGTACTTGCCAATTACACGGAACCTGGCAGTGACTTTGGCTGTGTTATTGCAGTCATGTATGACTTGGAAACCGTGCACTGTTTCCGAAAAGCCATACTGTAGAAAGCTGTTTGGGCTATGTTTCTTTGACTAGTCCAAGAGGCCAGTGTCTGGCGTCTACTCCCCCCACCTCCTAGCATTTTGTGGTGAGACCTGTCTGTCTTATAGATTGAGGTGGGGAGAAGCTGCCAGGGACCTGCACCTTTCACTAGTCATCCAAGATTCATCCCAGCAGATTTCTTTAGAAAGGTGTTCTTCTCCCCCCCCCCCCACACTCCTCTTCCTCCCTGAAATGTCTGTGTTTCAGAATACAACATGCATAACGGTAATAGCGCAGCTGCCCTTGGGTTCATTCTGTCAAGTTTGGCCAACTTGAATCGACGGATTTTCTATGAAAGGTAATGGTGCTGCTTTTGGCACCCCTGTAGTCACATGTTGCTGCCGACTGACATGTTACATGCCAACTCAATGGCCATCTGTGCAGTGCGTGGGCAAGGATTTGACATGTTGGCTTTCAGGTGTCTCCCTCTGTTAAACATGCTCTTGACTGAACAAGTGCTTGCTCCTGAGAGAAGGTCTGGTAGCTGCAAACTTGACCATTTATACCTAGTGCAGGGCCAAAAGGTGCAAGGTATCATGTCTGTTCTGATGAGTGTTCCTTCTTGGTGTTTTGAAGCATTTGACGATAGTGACATTTATTCTACATCAACCTTCGTTGTTGCTCTGAATTTGAGTCTTGCATAAGTCTGGGTTTGAACATATGACGTATTCTTGCAGGAAAGACTCGGATGAAGCGGATTTGGTCCCAGCAAAAGAAGCAAACATGAAATGTCCTCAAGTTGTAATTGCATTTTATGAAGAAAGATTAACATGGCACTCTTGTCCAGAAGATGAAGCGCAATAAAGTCATTGGTAGACTTGTGTTCTTTTTACTGATTTTTATTTTATTTTCTTTTGGCCACCTGAAGCATAAGGTTATTTTAATTTAGGTTGTTTTCTTTTCTGTTTCTGAATAAACCACACCAGTAATTTGGCTAAATGTGGCCCCCCCAAAAAATGTACCTGGCCTTGTAGAGCATCTGATACATACATGTATTGGCTCTGTCTAGACCTTTTTTTTATGAATCTTCAATCTACTGAAGTCAAGCATCTATAATACAGACTTGCAAGTGTTTTGTAGCCTTCAATTGATGTGCATGTTAATGCTGTAGCCCAATCTTTATCATTAGGTTGTTAGCTCTGGTGCTTCAGTAGAAGTGCTCCGGAGACCTCTGTAGTAAGTGGAATGTTACCTGACTGTATATTGTTTACTTCAATGTAAATACTGGTGAGCAGTGTTCAATAAATAGTTTTATATTCTCATGTGTGACTCCAGCCTCATGTGCATGATCATGTTAATCTTAAAGGGTAATGGTACTGTCACATAACTTCTCATAAGCTGGCCCGTGTATATGAGGAATAACACTGGCCATTATTGCTTGTATTGTGCATTTTTCCCTTCTGCAGGCGTCAGCTCTAACTAGCAGACAAGTCTGAGCTGGTGGCAGATAATGGGCTCTACTTCAGGACTCCACAGGCAGCTCGCTGTCAAAATGGAGCTGCAGAGGATTGATGGGGAGGAAAATGTTTTTTTGTTTTTTTTATGCTTTATTTGTGGTGCAAAGCTCTCCTTTTCTTGCCAGTGCGGATAAAACTTTAAAGGTAACCTGTTACCTGGTATAATTGTTAACCTGCAGATATTGGGCTTACTCTGCAGGTTAACGGTGTTCATTCTGGTGACTGCTTTCCTTTAAAGCAGTCTTGCAGAATGGGTGTGTCAGCAAGCCAAGCAAATTCCTAATTTACTCCCAAGTGGTGTAAATTATGACAAATGTATTGAAGTCCACAACAGTCTTTGCTGGTGATCATAGAGGAAAGATCAGCACCACTGCTGAAGTATACATGCTTGAGGGAAGGACTGCAGTGCTGACTTAACCCCTTCCCGACATTTGACGTACTATCCCGTCAAGGTGGGGTGGGCCCCCATGACCACCGACGGGATAGTACGTCATACGCGATCGGCCACGCTCACGGGGGGAGCGCGGCCGATCGCGGCCGGGTGTCGGCTGCATATCGCAGCTGACATCCGGCACTATGTGCCAGGAGCGGTCACGGACCGCTCCCGGCACATTAACCCCCGGCACACCGCGATCAAACATGATCGCGATGTGCAGGGAAGCATCGCGCAGGGAGGGGGCTCCCTGCGGGCTTCCCTGAGCCCCCCGCAGCAACGCGATGTGATCGCGTTGCTGCGAGGGTCTCACCTCCCTCCCTGCCTGCTCCAGACCCGGATCCAAGATGGCCGCGGATCCGGGTCCTGCAGGGAGGGAGGTGGCTTCACAGAAGCCTGCTCAGAGCAGGCACTGTGAAGCAGCCTGCACTTCTCGCAGATCGATGATCTGTCAGAGTGCTATGCAAACTGACAGATCACCGATCTGTGATGTCCCCCCCTGGGGCAAAGTAAAAAAAAAAATTTCCAAATGTGTAAAAAAAAATATTCCAAAATAATGAAAAAAAAAAAAATATTATTCCCATAAATACATTTCTTTATCTAAATAAAAAAAAAAACAATAAAAGTACACATATTTAGTATCGCCGCGTCCGTAACGACCCGACCTATAAAACTGGCCCACTAGTTAACCCCTTCAGTAAACACCGTAAGAAAAAAAAAAAAAAAAACGAGGCAAAAAACAACGCTTTATTATCATACCGCTGAACAAAAAGTGGAATAACACGCGATCAAAAAGACAGATATAAATAACCATGGTACCGCTGAAAGCGTCATCTTGTCCCGCAAATAACGAGCCGCCATACAGCATGATCAGCAAAAAAATAAAAAAGTTATAGTCCTGAGAATAAAGCGATGCAAAAATAATTATTTTTTCCATAAAATAGTTTTTATCGTAAAAAAGCGCCAAAACATAAAAAAATGATATAAATGAGGTATCGCTGTAATCGTACTGACCCGAAGAATAAAACTGCTTTATCAATTTTACCAAACGCGGAACGGTATAAACGCCTCCCCCCAAAAGAAATTCATGAATAGCTGGTTTTTGGTCATTCTGCCTCACAAAAATCGGAATAAAAAGCGATCAAAAAATGTGACGTGCCCAAAAATGTTACCAATAAAAACGTCAACTCGTCCCACAAAAAACAAGACCTCACATGACTCTGTGGACCAAAATATGGAAAATTTATAGCTCTCAAAATGTGGTAACGCAAAAAATATTTTTTGCAATAAAAAGCGTCTTCAGTGTGTGATGGCTGCCAATCATAAAAATCCGCTAAAAAACCCGCTATAAAAGTAAATCAAACCCCCCTTCATCACCCCCTTAGTTAGGGAAAAATAAAAAAAATGTATTTATTTCCATTTTCCCATTAGGTTTAGGGCTAGGGTTGGGGCTAGGGTTAAGGCTACAGTTAGGGTTGCGGCTAAAGTTAGGGTTAGGGTTTAGATTACATTTACGGTTGGGAATAGGGTTGGGATTAGGGTTAGGGGTGTGTCAGGGTTAGAGGTGTGGTTAGGGTTACTGTTGGGATTAGGGTTAGGGGTGTGTTTGGATTAGGGTTTCAGTTATAATTGGGGGGTTTCCACTGTTTCGGCACATCAGGGGCTCTCCAAACGCGACATGTCGTCCGATCTCAATTCCAGCCAATTCTGCGTTGAAAAAGTAAAACAGTGCTCCTTCCCTTCCGAGCTCTCCCGTGTGCCCAAACAGGGGTTTACCCCAACATATGGGGTATCAGCGTACTCAGGACAAATAGGACAACAACTTTTGGGGTCCAATTTCTCCTGTTACCCCTGGGAAAATACAAAACTGGGGGCTAAAAAATAATTTTTGTGGGAAAAAAAAGGATTTTTTATTTTCACGGCTCTGCGTTATAAACTGTAGTGAAACACTTGGGGGTTCAAAGTTCTTACAACACATCTAGATAAGTTCCTTGGGGGGTCTAGTTTCCAAAATGGGGTCACTTGTGTGGGGCTTCTACTGTTTAGGTACATTAGGGGCTCTGCAAACGCAATGTGACGCCTGCAGACCGTTCCATCTAAGTCTGCATTCCAAATGGCGCTCCTTCCTTTCCGAGCCCTCCCATGCGCCCAAACAGTGGTTCTCCCCACATATG
Organism: Ranitomeya variabilis; assembly: GCF_051348905.1. NCBI lineage: Eukaryota > Metazoa > Chordata > Amphibia > Anura > Dendrobatidae > Ranitomeya > Ranitomeya variabilis. The sequence goes on from NC_135237.1 coordinate 93,575,836, forward strand.
GTATATCATCGCACTCAGGACAACTTGGACAACAAATTTTGGGGTCCAATTTCTCCTGCTACCCTCGGGAAAATACAAAACTGGGGGCTAAAAAAATAATTTTTGTGGGAAAAAATTTTTGTTTTATTTTTACGGCTCTGCATTATTAACTTCTGTGAAGCCCTTGGTGGGTCAAAGCGCTCAAAACACATCTAGATAAGTTCCTTAGGGGGTCTACTTTCCAAAATGGTGTCACTTGTGGGGGGTTTCAATGTTTAGGCACATCAGTGGCTCTCCAAACGCAACATGGCGTCCCATCTCAATTCCTGTCAATTTTGCATTGAAAAGTCAAACGGTGCTACTTCCCTTCCGAGCTCTCCCATGCGCCCAAACAGTGGTTTACCCCCACATATGGGGTATCGGCGTACTCAGGACAAATTGTACAACAACTTTTGGGGTCCAATTTCTTCTCTTACCCTTGGGAAAATAAAAAATTGGGGGTGAAAAAATAATTTTTGTGAAAAAATATGATTTTTTATTTTTACGGTTCTGCATTATAAACTTCTGTGAAGCACTTGGTGGGTCAAAGTGCTCACCACACCTCTAGATAAGTTCCTTAGGGGGTCTACTTTCCAAAATGGTGTCACTTGTGGGGGTTTCAATGTTTAGGCACATCAGGGGCTCCCCAAACGCAACATGGCGTCCCATCTCAATTCCAGTCAATTTTGCATTGAAAAGTCAAATGGCGCTCCTTCGCTTCCAAGCTCTGTCATGCGCCCAAACAGTGGTTTACCCCCACATATGGGGTATCGGCGTACTCAGGACAAATTGTACAACAACCTTTGTGGTCCATTTTCTCCTGTTACCCTTGGTAAAATAAAACAAATTGGAGCTGAAGTAAATTTTTTGTGAAAAAAAGTTAAATGTTCATTTTAATTTAAACATTCCAAAAATTCCTGTGAAGCACCAGAAGGGTTGTTAAACTTCTTGAATATGGTTTTGAGCACCTTGAGGGGTGCAGTTTTTAGAATGGTGTCACACTTGGGTATTTTCTATCATATAGACCCCTCAAAATGACTTCAAATGAGATGTGGTCCCTAAAAAAAAAAATGGTGTTGTAAAAATGAGAAATTGTTGGTCAACTTTTAACCCTTATAACTCCCTAACAAAAAAAAATTTTGGTTCCAAAATTGTGCTGATGTAAAGTAGACATGTGGGAAATGTTACGTATTAAGTATTTTGTGTGACATATCTCTGTGATTTAAGGGCATAAAAATTCAAAGTTGGAAAATTGCAAAATTTTCAAAATTTTCGCCAAATTTCCATTTTTTTCGCAAATAAACGCAGGTAATATCAAAGAAATTTTACCACTATCATGAAGTACAATATGTCACGAGAAAACAATGTCAGAATCGCCAAGATCCGTTGAAGCGTTCCAGAGTTATAACCTCATAAAGGGACAGTGGTCAGAATTGTAAAAATTGGCCCGGTCATTAACGTGCAAACCACCCTTGGTGGTGAAGGGGTTAATGTAAGCAGAAAGCCTCAGAACCAAAATGATGGAGAATGAAGATCTTGATGCAATAAGTGACTATTTTTATTTTTGACCCTGCAAGAAAAGGTCAAATGTCTTGACAGACTGTCTTTATCATGAACATTTGGTATAGTAAAGGAGCTGGGCATTGGGTAGATGTGGCTGTGTATCGCTGGTGCACAGCAGCTGAAAGTCCAAAATTCAGTGTTGCTTCCCTCTTAATGATATTTGGCACATCATAGGCTTCTTTCACACTAGCGTCGGGCTCGGCCCGTCGCAGTGCGTCGGGCCGAGGTTACCGATGCTAGCGTTGTATACGCCGCACAACGGGGGCAGCGGATGCATTTTTCCAGCGCATCCGCCGCCCCATTGTGAGGTGCGGGGAGGTGGGGGCGGAGTTCCGGCCGCGCATGCGCGGTCGGAAAAAGCGGACACGTCGCACAAAGTTACATGTAGTGTTTTTTTTTGTGCCGACTGTCTGCCAAAGCACGACGCATCCTTCGCACGACGGTTGCGACGTGTCATTGCGTCGCTAATGTTAGTCAATGGGGAAAAAACGCATCCTGCAGACAACTTTGCAGGATGCGTTTTTTCGCCAAAAAACGACGCATTGCGACGTTTCAAAAAACGCTAGTGTGAAAGTAGCCTTACTCGAGCGAACTCTTCATGGAAAGTAGCGTGGCAATTGTGAGTGTTGGTAAATTGGTGCTTGTGTGATTAGTAACAATTCTGAGCCATACTATCCGATGTTTCCATTCTTGCTCTCACTCAGGAGGGGAACTTTTTTTTTTTTTGTCCATTCAGGGCCGTTTGGATATTTTATACCGTCCTTTTGGGGTCCTTACAAATCACGTGCTAACTTTGTCCATAAAATACGTTGACGATGGCAATGGTGTCGGGACATAATCTTACATTGCACCCGCCTCATCGCATGTGCTCACGCAGCAAGAAGAAATTAAAGGGCTGGTGGCCATCAACAAAATATAGCTGCTGGCCTAAGTACTGTGGTGCCCAGGAATCGGGCCAGATAAAAGGCCATCGAGGGCTGTAAACTTTTTGTGGGCTTGAGGTTTCCTACCCATGCTGTAGCTGATAAGCTGTGCAGTGTGTATCATTGGTAATGTGTGTTATAATGGCGGCTCCAGGATGGTGCACACTTCCTAAACTGTATACAACTGTATTCCCATGACTTGTGAGCATTAGACAGCTCTGTTGCAATAACTCTGCACATGTAATATTGTGCTACCTGCTATGGTGACTAGAGGCCCCTATACACATCGGATGCTTTTTGGCCATCAGTCTGACAGCCATCAGTGCACAATTCCCCATACACAGGAACTCTCAACTCGCCTGATCGTGGTGGATCCCCAGGGACCATGAAAGGATCTGTTGCTAACACTTAGGGAGTTTTGAGGACATGCTGTTGGCCCACACTGGGGTTAATCAGCTGTTTGTGTGACCATGAAATTTAGCAGTGTTATCTGCTCAGAAAGGTAAGTACTTATCCATATGCTGCAGATGTGCTCTATATTGGAAATAAATGTAGAAGTCTTTCCATTATGTCTGCCCTGTGGTTGGGATCTAGTCTGGGTTTTCTTCAAATGCTCATGTAATGTATTGCACAAATCTGTGTGTATAAGGCCCTATAATTAGGAAATATAACATGCCTGCTCTGTGTTTAGCATTTCAGGCTTTACATATACTAAAGCAAACCTATACCTTTAGAGTTTAGACGCTATTGTGTCCTTTCTGTATGCATGGTGTGAATGAACTTTGATTTTCATTTGATTGGATCAATTTGATTTGAAGCAGTGATTCAGTTTTAGTAGCTTCCATCAGAAGCCACTAGGTGGCGCACTTACTACGCTGAAGGTTTGTAAGAGCCATTATTGAAAGTATGCCATTATGAGTATGCAAGTGGTCTCTTCTGAGGAAGACTAGAACTCCTAGTGCCACCTATTGGAAGTAGCAATCTAAACATCAATATCGATCCTTTCACGAGTCTTGCTACATGACTTGAGATAAAAGCCAAACCATCTTAATTGGCACACTGATTCGAGGTACTACCCCTTGTCAGTGCAAAGTGTGAGATTTTGTTTGGCTGGGTCAGAGGCGTCTGACCGGGATCCAAGAGGTAAGGTTTCTTCTTGGGATCTGCGTGCTCCCTACAGCTTGGATGACTATTGCTTCATCACAATGTTAATAAACTGTCTAAAAAGTTTTTGGCTTTCTGTGACTTATTCCACATAAGACTTTTGACCTATTCAGACTGCGTGTTTTGATGTAACTTAGATTTAATTTAAACCCATTTTTTTAAGTGAATCCAGCTAGAGTAAGTCCTTCATGTTACTCAAACTACAGTGAATATTTGGAAACTTCTATGCATTGAATACCCTGTAAATGTTTAAGCTATAACCAGATCTGTAAACTTATTTGGAAGTTCTCAACTGTACACCCTTCACAGCTAATCCCTGAATCTGCTTTGTTTTTGTTTGTGTTTTTTTTAACTTCCTGTGACTTTATGTGAGGGATGTAATCAGGAGGATGGAGCTGCAGTCAATTCCCTGCACCTTTTACCACTGCACCCCGTCCCCCCAGGAAGCAGAACACTTGACACCGCTTCTTTCACTGCCATACCATGATGTTCAGAATCAGCCGTGGCGATTGAGTCCAATAGAAGCGGTCCTCGCCTCCATCACTGAACTAGACTAATAGAAGCAGCTTCCACCCATCTCACAATGACAATGTGTTTAGTTGCGGTCACACGGTGTGGAGTGGCACTGTTGTCACTCGCCCTGATTTTATTCCTGCACCTGATACTGCCTTTCACAGAAATGAGACATTAACAGATGTAGGGAATTTTTAGAGACAAATGGCTATTTATAGGGGAAATCTCATACACCGGACAACCACTTTACACATGCGCTGTACAAGTATGGAGCAGGTTCAGGAGGTGATCCCGCTCTATACTCTGCCTTAGGCCGGAGACACACTGGTGCGAGATACGGCCGAGTCTTGCTGGTTAAAAGCAAGCTGTGGCACCGGCACTCCGGAGCGGGGCATGCGGCTCCATGTATTGCTATGCAGCTGCACGCTCCGCTCCGGAGTGCCGGTGCCACAGCTTGCTTTTAACCAGCGAGACTCGGCCGTATCTCGCACCAGTGTGTCTCCAGCCTTATGATGGCTGGGCATGCCTCTTGGCCATCGCAGTTGGACCAGAGCTCTGTCCTCTACTGTTAACCTGTTAAATGCTGCTGGGGACTTAAGGTGTGCCGGTATGGGAGTGTGTCGGTATGGGAGTGTGGCATTTAATGCGACCATTGCGGCACCTGTGATGTGATCGCGGGTCGACGATGGATTTCTACTGTAGGGGGTCTATTGAAGATCTCCGTGCCTGTGATTACCGAGGTCATTTAAAACCCAAACTGTGGCTGGGCTTCAAAGGAGACACTGATATTCACTATATGCAGCGATGCTGTGGTATTCCTGTATATAGCACGTGTCCAGACGAGCTCAGCTTTAAAGGGAGCCTGTCAGCAGGATTGTGCTCAGTAACCTACAAATTTATAAACACGGTCTTCAATTATCATATAAGAATATATCCTCACATTACATAGAAACAACACCTCCCCAAAAAGAATGTAATTTAGAGAAAGAGTGTCCATTAAAAAAAAATCGCCCCTTTTTGAAGAAGCATTTGGCGAAACAGCGTCGTCAGGGTGGTGGCACTTACATCTTCATTTCTTTGGCTCTCAGGCACTCTGAGTATTCACAAGCATTACATTGTTCACTTTTGTTCTATCTTATGAGGGAAAAATCTCTGGCTTTATGCAATGTCAGGCATAGGAAAGCCCTATTGTTTTGCACGTGCATTTGATATGGTAATGATGGGCGGTACCCTGACAGTCATAAAAGAGGACTTTTGAGTGATATATTTCATCAAACCTTATGAGTCAATGTCCACTTGGAGTGATTATATATATATTATCATTTTTTGATTATTATGTTACTATAGTTAGTGATGTATTTCATCAAATCTATTAGCTAATGTATAGTTGAATTGATTATATATAATATATATTTCTTTGGTATGTACCACTATGTTAGTTCTGCTCGAATTTTTAATCTGTTTTAATAATTTGAATAAATATTGATTATTTTAGTTTTTTGAATGGACCCTCTTTTTCTCTAAATTACATTCTTTTTGGGGAGGTGTTGTTTCTCAGTAACCTACAAACAACCACAAGACTGATTTAATGAACCAAGGTATCATATTACTCATTATAACGTCGCCGACCTGACGATATAGGTTACTGTGCACAAACCTGCTGACAGGTTCCCTTTAAGTCCCCTAAGTGACTAACAAATACAGTGGAAAAAGTTCAAATAATCCCTTTTCTCAGAGTTCAGAAAAGTCTGATTTATCAAAACAAAAAAATTAACCCAATTGTTTAAACACAGTAAACAAAAAATTAAGAATGACATTGTTTTTCTTGTAGCAATACCACAAAAATGTTGTAACAAGTGATCAAATCATCATATTGATACCAAAAATATCAATAAAAACGTCCCCTCGCCTTGACAAAAATGAGCTCCATCAACTTAAAAAAATTAATATTACGGGTGTCGTTAAATGGTGATACAACCCCCCCCCCCCCCCCCAGTTTTTTGTTCTTTTTACAAACTACTGATTTTTTTTTTTTTCACCATTAAAAGAATGAAGAAACTGGAAGTTTGGTATCTCTGTAATCGTACCAATGAGCACAATCATATTGAGGTAATTTTTACGATAATGTACACCCACTAAGCACAATTCCCCCCAAAAAGTCAGTTTTTTTGTTTGTTTTTTTTTTCAGTTTCTCCCCACTTGAGTTTTTTTTTTCGCTGTCTTTCAGTACACTGGTAAAATGAACTGTATTACTGTATTTAAAAGTACAATTCATCCTGCAAAAAAAAAAAAACAAACCCTCGTGTCTGTGGACAGAAAAAATAAAGCTATGGCTCTGGGCAAAGGAGGGAAAAACTAAAATTGGTCTTGATCATGAAGGGAGGGGATAAAGCGGCTGTGCGAGGGTTGGATACAGTGATTCCTGGCTGCAGAAGTCTGATGGGTTTTCACAATTTATGTAAATCTTGGTCATTATGCAAAAATGACCGTTCTAGGTTCCCCCCCCCCCCCCCCCCCCCTTCCATCCCTCACCATCTTCATCTTCTGATATTTGTTTTGCCATCAGTCTGAGAATCTTTCTGTTTTACAAGGAGTGACCGAAAACTCCATAGATTATACCCAGTCCTGCACTTGTCTGAGTGGAGGGAACGTTTAGACTATGTGCACACGTTGCGGATTTTGCTGCAGATCTGCTGCTGCGGGTCCGCAGCAGCTTTCCATGCGTTTACAGTACAATGGAAACCGCAATCCGCAGTGCCCATGCTGCGGAAAAATCCACGCGGAAATGCTAATAATAATTTATTTAATAATAATAATAATAATAATTTTATTTATATAGCGCCAACATATTCCGCAGCGCTTTAAATGCTGCAGGTTACATTCCGCAGCATGTCAATTCTTTGTGCGGTTTACACCTGCTCCACAATAGGAATCCGCAGAAAAACCGCGATAAATCCACCTGCAGATTTCTAAAATCCGCTGCGGAAAAATCCACAGAGCTCCATTCTACGTGTGGACATAGCCTAAGGTATGTTCACATGTTGCGGTTTTTGCTTCGGATCCGCAGCAGTTTTCCATGCGGTGTACAGTACAATGTTAACCTATGGAAAACAAAAACCACTGTGCACATGCTGCGGAAAAAAACGTGCGGAAACGCTGCGGTTTATTTTCCGCAGCATGTCAATTCTTTGTGCGGAATCCGCAGCGGTTTGCCACCTGCTCCATATTAAAAAACCGCAGGTGTCTAAAACCGCAGTGGAAACCGCACAAAAAAACGCGATAAATCCACAGTACTTTTTGCACTGCGTATTTAATCAAATCCGCTGCGGAAAACTGCAGCGTAATCCGCAACGTGTGCACATAGCCTTAGTCTGAACATCTATGGTCTCTTGGAAAACCAGCTTTGCTACAGACACATTAAAAAATATTAAAAAAAAAGTAAAGACAGTAAATAGGTCAACGGTGATGGATCAGAAAGCCGACAACAGCATACAACTCGCGATAATAGTATCGTGGTGGCAATAAGAAATACTGCTAAATAGGACCATTATTATTATTTATTATTATTAATTTTTATAGCGCCATTTATTCCATGGCGCTTTACATGTGAAATACGGGGCAAATATAGACAAATACATTAAACATGAGCAAAAACAAGGCACACGGGTACATAAGGAGGGAGGACCCTGCCCGTGAGGGCTCACAGTCTGCAGGGGATGGGTGATGATACACTAGGAGAGGGTAGAGCTGGTTGTGCGGTGGTTCAGTAGGTTCAGGATCACTGCAGGCTTGTCGGAAGAGGTGAGTCTTCAGGTTCTTTTTGAAAGTTTCTATGGTAGTCGAGAGTCTGATGTGCTGGGGTAGAGAGTTCCAGAGTATGGGGGAAGCACGGGAGAAGTCTTAGATGCGGTTGTGGGAAGAAGAGATGAGAGGGGAGTAGAGAAGGAGGTCTTGAGAGGATCGGAGGTTGCGTGTTGGTAGGTACCGGGAGATCATGTCACAGATGTATGGAGGAGATAGGTTGTGGATGGCTTTGTAGGTCATTGTGAGGGTTTTGAACTGGAGTCTCTGGGCGATAGGAAGCCAGTGAAGGGCTTGGCATAGGGGAGAGGCTGGGGAATAGCAGGGAGACAGGTAGATTAGTCGAGCAGCAGAGTGTAGGATGGATTGGAGTGGTGCCAGAGTGCTAGAGGGGAGTCCAGAGAGTAGGAGGTTGCAGTAGTCGAGGCGGGAGATGATAAGGGCATGCACTAGTGTTTTTGCGGTGTCGCGGTCAAGGAATGCGCGGATCCGGGAAATGTTTTTGAGTTTGAGGCGGCAGGAGGAGGCAAGGGCTTGGATATGTGGCTTGAAAGAGAGGGCAGAGTCGAGGATCACCCCGAGGCACCGGGCGTGTGGTACTGGGGAAAGTGACCAGCCATTGACATTGATGGATAGGTCTGGTGGAGGGGTAGAGTGAGATGGGGGAAAGATGATGAATTCTGTTTTGTCCATGTTCAGTTGTAGAAAGCGAGCAGAAAAGAAGGCTGAAATAGCAGACAGACAGTGCGGGATTTTGGTAAGTAAGGAGGTGAGGTCAGGTCCGGATAGGTAGATCTGTGTGTCATCAGCATAGAGATGGTACTGCATACCGTGGGATTCTATAAGCTGTCCCAGACCTAAGGTGTAGATGGAGAAGAGTAGGGGTCCTAGAACAGAGCCTTGAGGAACACCGACTGACAAGGGGCGAGGTGAGGAGGTGGTGTGGTGGAGGGAGACACTGAATGTTCGGTCTGTCAAATATGACGAGATCCAGGAAAGGGCCAAGTCTGTGATGCCAAGAGATAAGAGGATTTGTAGCAGAAGGCAGTGGTCCACAGTGTCAAAGGCAGAAGACAGGTCCAGGAGAAGGAGGACAGAGTAGTGTCGCTTGTTCCTGGCAGTTAGTAGGTCATTGGTGACTTTAGTTAGGGCAGTTTCAGTTGAGTGATGGGAACGGAAGCCAGATTGTAATCGATCAAAGAGGGAGCAGGAGGAGAGGTGAGAGGACAGTTCAAGATGGATGTGTTGCTCCAGCAATTTGGAGGCATAAGGAAGAAGAGATATCGGGCGATAGCTAGACACAGAGGATGGGTCGAGGGAGGGCTTTTTGAGGATGGGTGTGATCTTGGCATGTTTGAAGGATGAGGGGAAGACACCTGTTGTGAGTGAGAGGTTGAAGAGGTGCGTTAGGGTTGGGATGAAGAGCGTGGAAAGGTTAGGGATGAGGTGGGATGGGAGCGGGTCGAGCGTGCAGGTGGTGAGGTGTGATCTTGACAGGAGGGTGGAGAGCTGATCTTCTGTCATGGTGGAGAAGCTGGTTTTGGAGGAGCAGGGGTGAGCAGCTAAGAGGGGCAGTGGGCCAATGCTTTCTCTGATCGTATCGATCTTCTGTTTAAAGAAAGAGGCAAAGTAGAATGTATCTGTAAAAAGTGCAATTATGGCTGCTTTCACACTAGCGTTGTACGACGCACGTCGCAATGCGTCGTTTTGGAGAAAAAACACATCCTGCAAAATTGCCTGCAGGATGCGTTTTTTTCTCCATACTCTTGCATTTACCGACGCATTGCCACACGTATCCGTCATGCGATGGATGCGTTGTGTTGTGGCGCACCGTCGGCACAAAAAAGTTACATGTAACGTGTTTTTGTGCGTCGTGTCCGCCATTTCCGACCGCGCATGCGCAGCCGCAACTCCGCCCCCTCCTCCCCGGACATCACAATGGGGCAGCAGATGCGTTGTAAAACTGCATCCGCTGCCCACGTTGTGGTTTTTTTTGCACAGTATGCGTCGGCACGTCGCATTGCGACGTGTGTCGTACGACGCTAGTGTGAAAGTAGCCTATGCCTCCAAAAAAACATGATAAAGGGCTTGTCCGATTCAAATTGAGAACTGCAGTCACCCTGTGGACAGATTAACGATCACCCTCAGCGGGCACACTGCACTGCGGGGCTTCACTGGTTTCTGACCTGGGAATGGAGGGTATGTATGAGTTACACATACTCCCGGGCAGTGGGCATGGCCTCAGTCCATACAATTGTATTGAGCGAGGCTGCGTCTTCTAGTCGGCTGTGACCACTGACCGGCCGCGTCACTAGGCTGGGAGCGGCAGCACTCCATACAAGTGTATGAAAGCAAGGCCACGGCCACATGTCAGTATTTTACATCAGTATTTGTAGCCAAAACCAGGAGTGGAACAAATAGAGGAAAAGTATAATAGAAACATATGCTCCACTTCTGCATTTATCACCCACTCCTGGTTTTGGCTTACACATCCTGAGGTAAAATACTGACCCAATACTGAATATGTGAATGTGGCCCAACACATACACACCACCCGGTCCTGGGTCAGAAACTGACGAATTTCCAGACTGTGTGGTCTGGGGGGATTCATAAGTCTTCAGTCACACAGAGTGAATATAGCCGTTTGAACCGGGCAACCCTTATAACATAAATCTTAATAATTAGACCTAATTAAAACAAGAAGCAAAATACTACCATTTCTCGCCCATGTGAGACTATGTCCCTGTATGAAATGTCTGCAGCCCTGACTCACATTTTGTGTGGGCTTCCTCAGGGGACAGGCCGCAGAGAATTATCTGGGTAGAAAGGCAAAATGAGCAATTGTAAGTACAGAATGCTGTACAATATGATGAGTGCAATACATCAAGAGGATACAAATGATGATATGAGGAGGAGCGCTTATTTACTGGCAGGGTCACACATTGCTCTTATTAGGCTGCGTACCCACAATCCGGAATATCAGCGTTATGGGCACAGCTCGCCTGCGCTGCGTTGCACAGTGGATGGGGTTTATAGAAATGTCCGCTGGGCCTCTATTTGACGGTGTGTGTGTGTTACAAGCCGCAGCATGGCCATTATCTGTAGCCGAGGACTGCGGACCTTGGCCAATCACACGTCATTACATATGGTGGATTCGCGTGTACGGACAAACAAGTGTGGTAATGAGAGCGCAGCGGAAATACTCTGCGTCCAAAACTATGCTATTCCTGAGCGTGGAAACTAAACTTTGCGGCACGTTTTCACTTCTTTTTTTTTTTACACCAAACACTGCTTAAAAACAAAAAAATCGTGAAATTAAATCCACAAAAACAGTGGAGGCCAAGTCCACGAGCATTTTATCCACCTACACAAAGCACTAGGGAGCAAAGTGTGGCAGGAGTTTAAGGGTTACAAAGGAACAGAAACGATAATGTGAACACAGTTACAGGGCAGGATGGAAAAACGTCAGGAGCTGCTACTATGCATGGAAAAGAAAGCCGCCGCCATCATGATCGCACCGCACCCCCGCATCAGTTGCCAGTGGTATAACCCAACAGACACCCGGCGGTCATTTCCGGAATGTGCGAATGCCGGTAAGGGGGCGTGGCGTAGTGTGAGAGCTGTGCTCATCACGTGACAGTGTCAGTGCCGGCTTTGGCTGCAGTGTGACAGGCTGGTAAGTACGTGGGGTGGTTTTTTTCTCGGGGGGACGGTGCGTGCGTGGTGTGACACCAGCCATGAGCAGAGGGAGCCCCTGCACTGTAGACTGAGGCTTCTGCTGTGGATTTATAAAGCCCACAGTGTTCTGCAAGAAGCCACCACTACGTAGCCACGGTAGCCAAAATCAGAAAAGGCACTGAAAAGCTTCCATGAGCCAATTATTGCCGTCTGTGGCTCCATTTCTCAGCCTGGTGGTCATTAGCCCCCTACAAGCTGATCACATACACGTGTAGTAGAGGGGTCTCAGCAGGGGGGCACAATTGCCCTCAAAAAGATTCAACCCCCATTGATAATTAGCAACATTTCTAATATTCGTGCTGTTTGCAATTAACATGGCGTCCATCTGTGCCGCACACAGGAGTGAGGTGCTGCCCATCATACGGGAAGGTGAGTGCGGGGCAGGCCGGTGCCCCCTGTCCCTCCGCCACAGCGCACCCTGTCCCTCCGCCACGGCGCACCACAGCTCCCTCATTTGCATAGGATAAAAAAAAGCAAACACATTTTCTGAATAATCCCCCTAAGTAATGACTGCTCCAGGGATGGGGTGTTAGGGACCGAGTCCCCTATATGACTAAGCTTTGGCTGGGACCCCCTCGCTCCATGGGCAGCCTGTGTAGGATTGATGCCGATAATGTACAAGGCCCCATGGTAATGGTTTGTATTGATCCTTTATTCCACTCGTCGCTGTAGTCTGGTGGTCTCACACCCACCGCAGAGTGATGGACGCCAGCGTGATCAGAAATAAGTCTTATTCTCCACCTCTCCTGTGCTGCTGTCTCCATCACTGCTGGGGATGTGATGCCACCAAACTGCGGCGATGAGTGATGGCGCTCAGGACTAGTCCGAGTACAAGCGTGCCAGCATAAAAAAAAAAATTAGACCGACAACAACAAAAATAACGTAATAAAGTGGTCAGTAAAAACGTTAACCGGAAGCTGATAAGGAGTTCAAATGCTTTATAGGGTAAATCGCATGGACGGGTTCTGTTAAAATTGCTCTTATTTGTTTGGTTTATTGCAGAAAGTCTGTTGTTTTTTCCAGTAAAGTGAGCTTACACTACAGGCTAAATAACCTGTGATTGCAGCTGTACGGAGCTCACAGTGTGATCAGTGACAATTGTACCAAAAAAAGAGCTCCACCTAGTGGTGACTTCAGGCACCCAATGTTTTGCCAGGCTTGTGGCAGGACGTCACAGGAGTGCCAAGATGGCAGTGGTTGCGGGCCTTTATCAGACCCCCACCTACAGAGGCAACCCATTAGCACCCCACAATTGCGTCACGGAGGGGCTGATGATTGAGCATAATGGACTCTTAGGCAGGATTGTACAGCATAAAGAGCAATGATTGACAGCCACATTCTCCCCTCCCCCCACAAACAAAAAAATATATTTAATCTTTTGAAAGGATAAGAGAACTTGCTGACTGCAGGGAGTCCGACCACTGGGACATTCAGTGATCGAGGGGCTCAGCTATCGTGTCTACAGTGGAGCAGAGGTGCGCATGCTCAGCCTCCACTCCAGTCATTGTCACTGGGACTGCCGGAAGTATGAGCACAGCGCTCGTCTTTCTCCAGCAGCCCCATACACAATGAATGGTGCGGAGGCTGAGTATGTGAAAGACTGTGCTGTTTATCCCAGATCTTGGCATCACTGGAGGTCTAAAAAACCTTTCAAGTGCCCATAAATTTGGTTTACTTGTCATACAAGTAGCTTGTGACCAAACACCTCTCTCTTGAAGCCCTCAGTATTACCTCGTAGTCGGGAGACCAACAAACTCACAACTGGTCCTTCCAATATGCTTAGGCTATGTTCACACGCTGCGGTTTTTGCTGCGGATCCGCAGCGGATTTGCAGCTGCGGATCCGCAGACGTTTTCCATGCAGGGTACAGTACAATGTTACCCTATGGAAAACCAAATCTGCTGTTCCCACTTTGCTTTTTTCTGCTGGAAAATCCGCGCTGATTTTCTGTGGAAAAAAAGAAGTAGCATGTCACTTCTTTCTGCGGATTCCGCAACTGTTTTCCACCTGCACCAATAGGAAAGTGCAGTTGGAAAACCGCAGTGGAATCCGCAGGAGAAACCGCACAAAAAACCGCAGGGAAATCCACCGCGGTTTTGCACTGCGAGATTTCCAAATCAGGACCTGAAAAATCCGCAGCAAAAAAAGGATGGTGTGAGCAAGCCCTTAGGCCTTGTTCACACGATCCTTTTTTCTCTGCGGATTTTTCAGGTCCTGATTTGTCAAAACCGCAGTGCAAAACCTGCGGTGGTTTTCACTGCGGTTTTCAGTCCTTTTTCTTCTGCGGATTCCACTGCGGGTTTCCAGCTGCATTTTCCTATTGGTGCAGGTGGAAACCCGCTGCGGAATCCGCAGAAAGAATTGACATGGTACTTCTTTTTTTCCGCAGAAAATCAGCGCGGATTTTCCAGCGGAAAAAAAGATTGTGGGAACAGCGTTTTTTTTTTTCCATAGGGCAATATTGTACTGTACCCTGCATGGAAAAAGGATGCGGATCCGCAGCTGCAAATCCGCTGCGGATCCGCAGCAAAAACCGCAGCGTGTGAACATAGCCTAACACAATAAACAGGGGTGGTCTACCAATCAGACAAGCCCTCTGTCATTTTGACCAGGAGGCCAATTTGGAAAACCAGCGATTGTGAAAAACATCTTGAGCTGCGTCCAGTTTCAGTTTTCATTTCACAACATTTAACATGTATGTGGTAGGCATTAACCCAACCTTGTCTGAAGAGGACACGTCATTTTTTCTTAATAGTGGATGAAAATATTAATGTGTATTCCCAATACTAGTATGGCCCAAACCATGATCTTCAGTGTCCACCTGGTTCTGCAAACACAAGCTCACGTTATACTGGCTGCTGCGAGAGAACAGGATTTCCAGCAGGCTTATGATCAATGCTGTATTCTTGGATTGCTATTTATACAGTTCTCTTGGTAATTCTGAGAATCCCTGACACCACTTCTGCTTTATACTGGGAAGAGGACTGACAGCTCTGCACATCCTCTCATGTACACATCCATTAGCACCTAGTTAATGAGTTAGCCTGGCATTATGGCTGCTGATGTCCGTTTGTTTGCTCACATTAACAGCTGCTTGGTGACTTTCCAATATGAACTGATTTGCTGACAATGTATGAAAGAAAGGGTTCCTGCAATACATGGTTTACGGCCCTAAAAGGAATGTCCCACGAAAAAATATATTTACATCACATCCATGGGATATGCAATAAAAGGGCAGAGTTGGCAGCACAGATAAGTAATGCCTGCCTGGCGTGGCCCTGCCTGGCATCTTAACTCTCATATAAAAGATAATGGTTAATAAATTACATTTCCCACATGTCTACTTTACATCTAAAGAAAATTTTGTTAGGAAGTTAGAAGGTTTCAAAGTTCACCAGCAAATAATTTCTCATTTTGCAACAAAATTTACAACCATTTTTTCTTTTTTTTTTTAAAAGAGATCTACTTTCTAGTATATACCTAAAAGGGACACCATTCTAAAAACTGCACCCCTCAAAGTGCTCAAAAACTTCAGGTTCTTCACAGGAATTAAAGGAATGTGGAAAGAAAAAAAATTAACATTCCTCTCCCCCCCCCCCCCCTTTTTTTTTGTTTTTTTTTGTTTTCTTTTCTCAGGAATGTTATATTAGCCCCACATCTTTTATTTTCGAAAGGGTAACAGGACAAAATGGACCTCCAAAATTAGTTGTGCAATTTCTCCTAAGTACATTGATACCTCATATACGAGGGAAAACTGGCTGCTCGGTAAGGAAGGAGCGCAGTTTGACTTTTTGAATGCAAAATTGTCTGGAATCAAAAATGGGCGCCATGTTGTGTTTGGAGTGTCTAAACAGTAGAAACCCCCCACAAGTGACCCCATTTTGGAAACTAGACCCCTCAAGGAATTTAAAACATGAAAAAAAATATAGAAAGGCAACTGTCACTGTTTTCTGTGGTGAATAGAAGTCCTTTATTTCAATTCATACGGACATCCATAGCGGCATGTGAGGGGGGAGATGTAAGGACGACGGCCGATTAGTGCACAGATGGTGCTTCTACGGGTCCAATTGCCTGGAATCAAGAATGGGCACCATGTTGTGTTTGGAGAGTCCCTGATGTGCCTAAACAGTAGAAAACCCATACAAGTGACTCCATTTTGGATACTAGCCCCCTCAAGGAAGTAATCTAGTTGTGTTGTGCCCTCAGGTGTTTGACAGAATTTTGTAATGTTGAACCATGAAAATAAGATGATTTTTCCCACAATAAAAACATTGGACTGTGAAATTAAAAATGTTTTTTTTTTTTCCCCCGAAAAATGTTTTAGTCCCAGATGTTTCATTTACGCAAAGGTAACAGGAGAAAATGGACTCCAAAATTTGCTGCGCAATGTCTCTGGAGTATGGCAGTGCCCTGTCTGTGGTCAAAAATGACTTTTTAGGCACTGTGCAAAGCTCAGAAGGGAAGGAGTTCGATATCAGAGTGCAGATTTGCGTGGAATGTTTTGCGATTGCCATGTCACATTGGCAGAGGCGCTGAGGTGTCAGGACAGCAGTACCCCTATAAGTGATTATGAAATCATCTAGCGGTGCAGTGAGCATATTGACACACGTGTTTCACAAAATGTTATACCATTGAGCATTGACCGGTTACATGTTTTACCACTATAATGTTGTTTTAGCTTCAGATTTTACATTTTCACACGGAGAAATGGGTAAAAATTACCTCATAATTTAACACAATTTCTCATGAACGAGGCAATACGGACTACTTCTCCGGACCGCCAATCTATGACCGGATTGTGTTTCTTCAGCCAGGGAAGGCCTAAGACAATGGGAATAGGCATAGCCTCCAAGACGTAGCACAACAGGAACTCTTTATGAAGCTAGCGTCCTACCGATTAGACCAGAGGTGAGCAATTAATTTTCCCGAGGGGCCACATGAGACCGTGACTGTTGTAGAGGGCCGAACCAATAGGCTGAAATTTATTAGGCTCAATATTAATATAAACATATTAATTGTAATTATTATGTTAATAGTAATTATATCAATATTGAGCAGAATTAAATAGGCTGACATCCCCCTATATACCGTTTGAACCTGAATACAGTCCCTTTAATATATCGTATGAGGCCCACACGGCCTCCCCGTGTCCAGCATGTATGAGGCCCACACGGCCTCCCCGTGTCCAGCATGTATGAGGCCCACACGGCCTCCCCGTGTCCAGCATGTATGAGGCCCACACGGCCTCCCCGTGTCCAGCATGTATGAGGCCCACACGGCCTCCCCGTGTCCAGCATGTATGAGGCCCACACGGCCTCCCCGTGTCCAGCATGTATGAGGCCCACACGGCCTCCCCGTGTCCAGCATGTATGAGGCCCACACGGCCTCCCCGTGTCCAGCATGTATGAGGCCCACACGGCCTCCCCGTGTCCAGCATGTATGAGGCCCACACGGCCTCCCCGTGTCCAGCATGTATGAGGCCCACACGGCCTCCCCGTGTCCAGCATGTATGAGGCCCACACGGCCTCCCCGTGTCCAGCATGTATGAGGCCCACACGGCCTCCCCGTGTCCAGCATATGAACTTCCCTAATGCCCTGTGCGAGTCCTTGCCTCTGCCACTGTCACGTGCCTAGTCCCTGACTATCACCTCAATGAACCCTGGCTAGTGCACTGGTCAGCAATTACTCTAGCCTCGCCACTGCAGATCATAACACACAAGGGAAGAGAGAAACAGTGGACAGACAAAAAGGAAACCACTCCGCTTAGAATCTGCTGCCAAGCTCCATAGTAGCAGAGTAAGGCTATGTGCACACGTTGCGGATTAGGCTTAGGAATTTCTGGTGCAGATTCTGCCTCTCCTGGCAGAAAACGCACCTGTGTTTTTTTTGTGCGGTTCCGCAGCGTTTTTTTGCTGCGGTTTTCTTGCGGATTTGCTGCGGTTTTTACCCCTGCGGTTTTCTATAATGGAGTGGGTACAAAAACGCTGCAGATTCACAAAAAAGAAGTGACATGCTACTTCTTTTAAACCGCAGCGTTTCCGCAGTGGATTTTCCGCAAAGTTTGCACAGCATTTTTTTTTCTCATTGATTTACATTGTACTGTAAATCAATTGCGGATCTGCAGCGTTTCTGCACCTCAAAAAACGCTGCAGATCCGAAGCAAATCGGCAACGTGTGCACATACCCTAAACGGCACCAGGTTAGCAGAACTCCCACAGCAGCAACATCCACCGTCACAGGCAAGCGCCACACACCTAGCTGGTCTGCATAGAACAAAAATTCTAACACCTCCAAACTTCACTATTATGGTGTTTTCAAGGTAATATGCAGTGCTTTTTGGACAGTATGAAGAATATGCAGATATGCTTTCATGTCAATCATTTGTATCCTTTGTGGCATGAGATTATAAAACCCTTCAGTGTGCAGCTGTAACAGACCCTCTTTATTGTGCAGCTAACTCAGCAGGGGGTCAAGCGCCAAAGGGCTGAGAGTGACATATCTCACACCTTGAGTCAGCTCAGAGCAGGACAAAGACTGCTTGCAATATAGTCATGCTGCTGCTGAGAAAGAACATTCTAGAAACATGATTCCATAAGGAGTTATGGAGATACTATACGTCCTAGCCGTACACTGTGTATATTTCCAAGATCCCCAGAACATGGCGAATGCCTGCTTGGGTCTTGATTTGAGATGAGCGAATTTGATCGGGTCAGGGCTTATTCTGTTTGTTGGGTTCTCCATGCATGTGTCGTGACTGTCACACAGCCGTGACACATGCAGCTGCGGTGCCAAACAGCTGGTCAGTCGGAGCGATCCAGGAAGCCGGGTTCCCTCTGGAGGTTATTCAAGTAAACGCTATAGCTTGCCTAATAAGCCCTGACCCGATCAAATTCGCTCATCTCTAGTCTAGCACACAGGGTTATGGAGATACATAGAACAGCTAATAGGAACCAGATAGCCAAGAGCTGTTTAGTCTCCACTAGAGATGGACAAACCTGAACAGTAAAGTTCGTCAAAAACAGTGGAATGTCCAGCAACCGCAAAATTCACTAAAACATCACATTTATTTGTAGATTTAAACATGAAAAAGTAAAGAATAAAAAACATGTTTGTGCCACAGTCAACATGGTTTGAGCTACACTAGGTCTTAATCATGACAACTAACATGCAGGAGCTATGAAACTATATAGCATAGAAAGTCGATGTGGAATAGACAAATCACAGATGAGCTTAATTGTTAACCCTATGGACAAGAGGAAAAACAAAACAAAATTAGAGCTTGGCAAACATTGCATGTTCGGTCCCCCCATACAAGTGAATGGGTTCCGAGTTTGAGAACTGTTCTGGTACCTGAACCAAACATTTTTAAACTGTTTGGGGCAAACATGCTGGACCAGAACATCCAGGGGTTCGCCCATCTCTAGTCTCAACGCGTAGCAGGGACTTGGCCAGATCCGCTTAGGTTTTGGAGTTTTTAGCTACCAAAGGCAAGAGTAGATGATTTAGTTTCAGCCCAGAGGGCAGGTTGGGAGTGACCCAAAGGGGATAAAGGCTAGTGTAAAGCCATATGGTCTTTCTCTGGTATGCTTGCTGGTCACTTTGAAAGTGGGGGCCGTGTCAAGTAACGTGAAGGGACCAAGGAGACAGCTGGCGACCATCAACCCCGCAATTGACATATTCTGCTTATGTCTTTTGTCCTACCACTCTCTGTCTTTGCATATCTGACCATTGTATATGTGTAACAATCGTGTATATAGTGTATTGTCTAGT